>NC_066870.1:23924682-24285932 GCF_022985175.1 Labeo rohita | reverse complement strand
TGAAGCGTGAAAAATGATGTTTAGAGAAACATCTTAGTGTTTTCAGGAGTGTTTCAGGAGTGACAACCACATTTAAATGCTAGAGTAAGTCTGGTAAATTATCGCTCCATGTGTGTACGCAACCGCAGTCACTCCTGCATTTGTAACTGCATCAACATTTTGGGGTCTTGCGAGAGTGAATAAGAATTTAGCTGTTTGGTGTTTGCCATTTTTTGGCTAAAGACTCTTTTTGTCTGTTGATTTTAACTAAACTACTGTTGATAGATGTGCTGTGTTTTGTTTATGCTCGGGTGGCTGCTTAGAGAGCGCAGTGTTGCCATGTCCTCATATTTACAAGCACTTTTAGGCATGTTGTTTGGTGTTAACTCGTAAAGCTAGGCACTTCGTGAATGTAATAAAGTTATCTGTTGCGGATATGAGATATGATTTTTATTTGGAATTATAGAACATAAGCATTTGGGGTTGTTTTTTTTTTCTATGAAGATCTGGCAATACTGACACTTTACCGCAGGGCTCATGAGTGCAACTAGGCCCGTGTCTAGTGCTAAGGTTAAGACTTTTTTAACTGTTATTTTCTTACATCGATCTTACATACAGATGAAGACTCATTTGAGATACGCATTTAATACGTCATCAATAACTAGTTGTTCAGTTAAGTACCGTGCACACTGCGTAGAATTTCTGCAAATGCGGTTGTCACTACCTGTATTTTAGCGAACTACATGTGCACAGAACGCAGATTAGTAAAAGGTGAACTGACAACCGAATTTATCTGCAGTGTGTACGTGGCCATAGTAGCCAAAACTGTTTGGCTGCCATCATACTTCAAAATATCATATTTGGTGTTTTGCAGAAGAAAGTCATACAGATTGGAACAACAAGAGGGTTAAAGGGACAGTTCACCCAAAATTGAAAATTACCCCATTATTCACTCACCCTCAAGCCATCCTAGATGTATATGGCTTTCTTCTTTCAGATAAATATCATCAGAGTTATATTTAAAAATGTCCATGTCCATGTTCCAAGCTTTATAATGGCAGTGAAGTAAATAAATAAAGTGCATCCATCCATCATAAAAAGTACTCTACATGGCTCTGGGGCTTAATAAAGGCCTCCTGAAGCAAAGTGACGTGTTTTGTAAGAAAAATATCCATATTTAAAACTTTATAAAGCGTAACATCTAGCTTCCGCTAACTGTTGTATGTATGTTCACGAGAGAGCGGCGTCCAGCGAATGACGTAGGACGTAGACGTAGCGTAAGCTCCAGTGTGAAGTGACGAACGAAAGGGAAGAGGAGAGTGCAAAACAAAACCCCGGTCACGATTTATAAGTACAAAACGAGGATTTATAAAGAAAAATGTTGGAGGATTTTGATACAAGCCAAGAGGAGACTGGTTTTCCTTTGCTAAAGAAAAATTTGCTTCCTTTGCTCCTGTAAACAAAACTTTGTTCTCGCAAAACTAGCATATTATGCTATGCCTAGGGTCGGGCGATATCGCAAAAAAATAAAATTGATTTTTTCAGAATGTTTGACAATTTTTTACGATTTTTAACTAGTCAACTTGAAAATGTAGCTACAACATGATTCAAGTAACATTTTCTTGCACCACACATGAAGCGGTCAACATGATGTAAATGTTAAACAAAAAAGAAAGCTACACATACATTCAACGTCATCCGCCGGAACGCCACTCTCTTGTAAACACACGTAAAACAGTTAGTTGAAGCTAGAGTTTATGGTTATTTTTCATAGAGAATGCATTGATTTGCTTCAGAAGGCCTTTATTAACACCCAGAGCTGTGTGGAGTACTTTTTATGATTGATGGCTGCACTTTATTGGACTTTAAAATCTCAACACCCATTCACTGCCATTATTAAGCTTGGAAAGCCAGGACATTCTTCAATATAACTCCCATTGTAGGATGGCTTAAGGGTGAGTCAACCATGGGGTAATTTTCATTTTTGGGTGAACTATCACTTTAAGTAAAGTAAACAATGACAGAATTTACACTCTTGGTCAACCATCCCCTTCATTCAAATCAACTATCAAGTGAGAACACTTACACTTTCACCATTTCGGAATAAAAATACTTAAGTTTTCAAACAAAATCTAGTCTAAATGTCAGAGTGGTTGCCTCCCTGATGCCTTCAAACATTAATCAAACCTCCTACCGTCTTCTGAAGGTTCTCCAGCAGCTGGCTCAGGAGAGGTATTTAAAATCTGGCTAATTCGTCTTGACATGGACATCAGAATCCCTGAAAACGTGTGAGAGCTCAGCCCCCGTCTGAGCGGTGGAGTCTCAGTACGAATTTCGCTCCCCAGTTCAGATGTAGATCTTAAAAATGGGGTCGAGCTGCGAGATAACCAGTCCCTTTGAAGATTAGGATGCTCCAGGAGGACACCACGGCTGGTGACCCTGTGAGGGTCCGGGAGACTGTGAACCCTGGATATAGGAGGATTGAATCGAGCCGCAGCGCAGCTGCTTTGGGACCAAGTCAAGCTCTGTGTGCGCATGTCCCGTCCAGTCAGGTTCCTTCTGTCATGTATGTCCAAGGGCTCCTCGGGGGCTGAATTTGAACGGTGCTTTAGCCAAGGCCTGCTGAGGAGACGCCAACGACGTGCGCTCTCCCTGCCAGACGAACAGCGTGATGGACTCCCGTTTGACCCCGTTTGCCCCTCCGGGGTGGCCTTCCTTGCTAAACTCATGGCTGATGAGCTTAAAAAAAGCTTAACAATATCAAGAATCAGGAAGCCAAAAATCAATTTCAGTCCGTTTCAAATGCTAACAATTGCATCATAGTCTCATCTCGATGAGCTAGGCTGCATGTAACCGAGTTATCCAAACATAATACTCTAAATTTGATGCCTGACATAGCGGATAACAGCATCCCTGAGAACTCCTTGAAGAAACATGCTGAGCAAATGTCTCTGAGCGAGAGAGCAAGATATCCACTGGTGAGCAACCACTTCCTGGATTCTGGGTTGCTGCTAGGCTTTCTGGGAGGAAATAGGTGTCAGACATGTAAGCGTGCAGAAACGCTTTGCCTCACTATCCAATCAGCACATGTACTGCCCATTTAGTGGCCCCACACTGTGGTTGGCGTAACACCAACCGTTTTGTGAAAGTAAAATCAGAAGAAGAACAGAAAAAAAGCCTGACTTCAGCCAATCTGGTTCGTCAGCGTCAGACATAGAGAGCGTACATCAAACGACTTCTGTAGAGCTACAAGAATAAATTTAAGGTAGTGATGAAAGTAACTGTTTTAAAAATAATAGCAAAGAGTAAGTTGTAAAGAAAACAGAAATGCTTTCACTAAATTAAACAGAAACTGAAAAGTAACTTGAAGGGATTTCCCTGCAATCCGTTACGCAATAGAGGGAAAAAACATCTCTGAAAAACAGAACAACTATGGAAGTTTCACATTCTGGATAACAAAATGGCTCTGATTGTTAGAATATTAGAATTGATGTTAAGTATACCAGCATAAGGATTTTTATCATTCCTCTTGTCTAGATTCACGATGAATCACGGCAGATATCAAGTACAACAGCAATTTGATGGTGTGAAGATCAAAAGCATTGAACAAATAGAGACAACGAATGTCATTTTGATCTTGATTGCATGTACAGACTGATAATCATATGCTTTTTAAACATTTGCGGTCAACGGCATGTCGGCGCCGCTTTAGCACAAAAGCCCAATGACTTCAAGAACAACCAATGAAACGATGTCAAAGAAGAAAATTCCTTCCAAGTCTGATCCTTTCAATGCTGATAACCAAAAAGGTTTTCAATTCAACAAGGTTTTTAAAGTGAATCAGAAACAGGTTTTCATTCCCATACTTTTGAATGACCAACCCATCGCAAATACTAGGCTTACATCCTTGTGTGACGTTAAAAAGAAACATACAGTTGGTCAGCAGGACTCTCGATCATATGCCAGATTTTGGGATTGGGCAGTGCATTTCCAGAGCAACGGATTTAGTACAGAAGGTCAAAGCTGTGAATACTGAATTCGACAATCTCTGCTGAGATTTACCCAATGCATTACTGACACTGTCTTCTGTAGATTATGAATAAACCTTGACATAAAGATTTACAAATAGCATACAGATTTATGAAAAGCAAAGAAAATGAAGCAGGTCTTCTATATCACAAACTAGTATACTGGCATTAGATGATAACTGAACGTCCATCTAAATTTACCGTAAACTGTACCACATACTCTACCGGTCAAATGCTTTTAAACAGTAAGATTTTTATTGTTTTTTAAAGAAGTCTCTTCTGCTCACCATCAAAAAGAGTAATATTGTGAAATATTTTTATTATTTAAAATAACTGCTTTCTATTTAAATGTATTGTAAAATGTAATTTATTCCTGTGATCAAAGCTACATTTTCAGCATCATTACGCCAGTCTTCAGTGTCACATGATCCTTCAGAAATCATTCTAATGTGCTGATTTGCTGCTCAAAAAAACTTTATGATGATGTTGAAAACAGCTGTGTAGAATTTCTTTTAGGATTCTTTGATGAATAGAAGGACCCAAAGATCAGCATTTATTTGAAATAAAAAGCTTTTGTAATATTATATACTACACCATTCAAAAGCTTAGAGTCAGTATATTTTTTTATTTAGCAATTGATCAAAAATGATTATTGATCAAACGTAATGATAAAGATATTTGTAATGTTACAAAAGATTTCTATTTCAGATAAATGCTGTTCTTCTGAACTTTGCATTCATCAAAGAAACCTTTTCAACATAATAATAATTATTTAATATTAATAATAACAATAAATGTTTTTTTTAGAAGCAAATCAGAATATTAGAATGATTTCTGAAGGATCATGTGACTGTTTGTAAAAACATCAAAATTTGACTTTTTGCTGTACTTTGGATCAAATAAATGCAGGGCTGGTGAGCAAAAGAGACTTCTTTAAAAAAACATTAAAAATCTGTGCCGTTCAAAAACTTTTGACTGGTAAATGAAACTCAGGTCTGGTCTCCTTGTTGCCCAGTGCAAGTATTTTAACATGGTATAAAAGATGCCCGAATAAACGTCAGGTGGAGAACAGACGTCCAACTTGACAACATCTGTGTGCTATTAAACTTCACATCATTCATCTGGTCGATGCAGGTCATCCACAAAAGTCTTTTTTCCTACAAGGCAAAGCATTAAAGGGATAGTTCACCCAAAAATGCAAATTCTGTCAGTAATTACTCACCCTCAAGTCGTTCCAAACCCGTAAAACCTCCTGTTCATCTTCGGAACACAAATAAAGATTTTTCTGATGAAATCCAAGGGCTTTATGACATAGACAGTAACTCAAACATTCAAGGCCCAAAAAGGTAGTAAAGGACATTGTTAAAATAGTTTATAAAAACATGCATCGAAGACTGACACAGAAAAAAAGAAATGGTCATCAAAAATATCTTAGCAGTGTTTCCCCTAGGATTCCGTTTTTTTGGGAGGGCAGCTGTACCAATGGTACGGTACAGTACTTTTTTCGGTAACAGTTATTTTACTCTTTACTCTCTGTACATTTATTTCAGTGAAAAAATAAGTAAAAAGAAAACTATTTCAACGTTTTGAACAACAGGGCCCTACAATCGTTTTCTTTTCTTTTTTTTTCAGAAATTCTTGTGTGTTTTAATTTTTCTGATAATAAAATAAGGCATTAAACATTCATTTATTTTTAATAAAATTAAAATTAAACCCTTTTATTTGCTGCCAAACAAACAGAGGTTTTTCTGTAAAAATTAATAAATGGAAGAAAAATTGTGTGAATATTCTGTTTAAAATTTTTTTTATAAAAACTGTAGATTTTTTTTTTCTACAGTTAGGTGGTTAATCTTGTTGTAATATTTATTTTTTAGCATTTAATTGTTTTATTTAAATTTCCAGAAATAGGAATATATAAACACCTACATTATACTGTACTAAAGTAATACAAGACTAATACATTTCTCTACTTTTGTTTTGACAAGTTGCCGGTTAGTTTTTGTGTGTATACACTATGATATGATGCTCATTTTCTCACATGAAACGGTAAAATTCACATGAAGTGACTCTCACAGCAGCTCTGGAGATTAAGTTCATTTGTTTATGTTGTCATATAATGAGACCCAAATGCCGAAAACCATCGCGAGCCTCACATGTGCTTTACTATTCGTCTAGTAAACAAAAGCGCGTCTCCGCCATTCATTCATAGAGAGCCAAGCGGAACATGGAGGATTCATATTTAAACCGTCTTTTTGCGTTTTAATTTTTACAGACACAAGACTATTTTGTTTGTTTAATAAAAGAACAAGATATAGACCTGTTCTATAACAAAAGGTAACCTTAAACGACTTCTGTTGTGATCTGGCGCTATAGAAAATAAAGTTTATTTGACCTTTAAGGCGGGCCGCCCCCCTAATATAATGGGAGGGGAAACACTGCAAAGATGAACGAAGGTCTTATGGGTTTGGAATGAGAAGAGGGTGAGTAATTAATGAGAAAAATTAGCATTTTTGGGTGAACTATAAGAGCACTGAGATAAAGTCACGTTCGTACTACATCCAACATCCATGAGCTTCTATTATTACACTATGTTCTGAAGTCGGTGAAGTAATTTCCTGTCTTTTGACGCCCTGCGAGAGTCCAGTCTGGACAGTAGCAATTAGCACCCTGTTACAGCCTTCAAACAAGCTCTGTGCCTGGAGGCAACCCATGAAAGCAATCATTAAACACCAGTATCCCTCTCTCCACCGCTGCGAGGGTGAGATTCAGATAAACGCCTTTATCTATCGCCACAATCTGATCTGAAAAAGAGCAAAGGTCACATTTCCTTTCAGTTTTTCAGTAATTATTCTACAAAGCAAATAAGGTTCGACATATAGGACATTATGACTGCTTGAAAGAAGTGCTAATGTAGGATTGATAACATTTGATGCCCTTTCTTCTCTTTAAAACAAAACGAAAAAAAAAAAAAAACACCAGCCTCCGCAGCAAAGGAGGACACATTGTCTACACTTATGACCACAGGAAGTAATGACACAAGGCCCCCAGCTACACCTACCGCCACTTTGTCGGAGTGACTTTTTTTTTAGCTCTGTACCATTTAGTGCAGAAGGAAACCAGGAGGGACAGGGCATGCACGCACACCCCTCTCCTAAAAATAGCACCTCCCAAGAATTAGGTCCTACAAATCTGTCAGAAAAGTATCAGGAGGGGGGGCAAAGGGGACAAAAGGCCACATCACCCACAGGGTATGAAAGTTACACCAGTGGTTAGAATGCACTGTAACCTTTGAAGGTCACTGATGATAAAGATAAGACTAAGATCATGAATCATATTATGAAGCCATGAAGCATAATGCATATCTATCAAAATGCTCTCACCCTTGCAAATTTACAATAAAACCATCGGGAATGAATGGCAAAAATTTCATGAAGAAGCGCTTCAGAATAATAATGATATTTATGATGCTGCTAACTGTTGTTGTGAATATCTGATGGAACACCCAGCCCTTGTTCCTGGCAACATCCCATTAGTACAGTAAACATACAGACATGGACAAATTCTTCCACACATTTTTGTTGCTCTCAGCCAGGACAGACCCCCCAGAAACAGAGGAGTGTTTATTTTTAACCCACACATAGGTTAGTGCTCTTGCTTTGGCTCTTAAGTAGGGGAAATCCTGCCACCCCCAGACCCAGTGCAGAGGCTGAAAAAAAACTTTCCATCTCCACCTCAGCACAGCAGACCCACACGGGTTTAGGCAACAACAGCCTGAACCTAATGTTGCTTATAAAGAAAGTTAAAAGTGGGGAGTATAAGAAATAGCTGCTTAGAATTTGAAACCCCAGTGCATAAAGCAGATCCTAAAAAACAACCCTCAGGAGGAGAAGACATGTAAAGGGATAGTTTAGCCAAAAATGAAACTTCTGTCATGTATGACACTCTTCTGTGGAACAAAACTGAGGTTTAGTGACTTAGTGTTTTGTCCACACGGTGAAAGTTATTGGACTCCAATGTTGTTTAGACCCCAACTTTTTTTTTAAATATCCTCCTTTTTTTCTCCCTTGGTGTTCATGCAAGCTTGGAATAACATGAGGCTGAGCAAACTGAATGCTGCAGGGATGACATACTTTTGCTGGAAAGAAATCCGAAAACAAGTTCGCATTTTGGCACTTTCGGTTCCATGGGTTTTTTTTTTTTGTATGGGCGTTTGGTTAATTGAAATAAGGTCTGTGGTTAACACAAGCTCAAGATATTTTCCCGTTTTATTCTATGACATAAAATGAAAATCCCTTTTTTTTTTTTTTTTAACTTTATAACTTTAACTTTTACTTCATGATCTTTTCGGCTATTTCTTGTGAGAAAAACTATGTTCATATCATATTAAAATGGAAATTAATGGAAAAATCTAACTGAATTTGAGACAAAAAAAAAAAATGTATTTCAGTTAAGTAGACATGCTTTTTGATAAATGTGTTTTTAATTTAACCATTAAAACAGTCTAGAAAAATGAAATCTGAAAAAACTGAATCCAAAAAAAAAGGGAAAAACTGAATTTAAAAAAAAAAAAAAAAAAAAAATGAATGAATTTGGGAAAAAATAAAACTGATTTCATAGGCCCCTAAAAATGTCATTTTTTCAAGTTTCATGATTTCAGTGAAGTAGGCATACTTTTTGATGATTTTTTTTAATTTAACCATTAAAACAGAGTCTACAGTCTAGAAAAGTTAAATAAAATTGGAAAAATGGAATTTGGAAAAATTAAAAAGGAATTTAATAAAAAAAAAGTTTTTCATAGGATTGTTTAAAGCCATGTTTAGCTTTTGATTATTAATTAATGGAAAATTAAAAATTAATGGAAATCACAGAATTTGGCATAAATTAAACATTTTTCAAAAAATAAAACATAGGGTCTTAAAAAAGTAATTTTTATTAATATTTTAATAAATTGCAGTTTAATTTTTTATTTATTTATTTACTTAATATAAAAAAAAGTAAATCTGAAAAAATGAAATCCAGAAAAATTAAAACGTAAAAAAAAAAAAAAAAAAAAAAAAAAAAAGAATCTAAAAGAATTTAAATGGAAAAAATGGAACTTGGAAAAAAAAATATAACAGAACTTAAAACAAAAAAGAAAATGTGTTTCTTAGGGGCTTAAAATGTAATTTTTGTTCAACTTTTAATAAATTGCTGTTAAATCGTATAAGTTTCTTGATTTCAGTTAAATAGACATGCTTAACCTTTTTTAATTTAATTGAACCATTAATTTAACCAAACAGAGTCTACAAAAATTACATCTGAAAAAAACGGAAACCAGAAAAATTAAAATGGAAAAAAAAATGAATAAAAAAATAAAATAAAACAAAACAGAATTTAGGGAAAAAATAAAACAGATCTCATAGGGCCTTAAAAGTGTTTTTTGTTTAACTTAATAAACTTTTTTGATGATTTTTTTTTTAATTAACCATTAAAACAGTCTAGAAAAATTTACACAAAAAAAAAAAAAAAAAAAAAAACAGAATCTGGGAAAAAATTTCTTAAAAAAATGATCCACATTTTTTGTCGAGGGAACCAGATTGAACTTTTGGGTTGCCCTCTAAAAGCCTGTAATCACTGCAGCACTCTACAATGACAGAATTTTAATTTCTATGTGAACAATCACATGTACATTATTATTTTTATCTTACTAAGAATAGCCCTTTACATTTGAGCACTGATGTCCTATTGTTTGTGCCTCAAAGGACTCTTTAAGATGGGAAAAGGATGTCAGGAACAAGAGCTCAGCTTCACCTGCCTCGCTGTACGCGTCCACTCCAGCTGAGCCGATTTCTAAAGCCGTTCACTGCAAAGCCCTGATAAGATAGTAACAGACTGAGTGGAAACACAAGACTAAAGGTCTTGTGCAAAATAGATGAGATGGCCCAAACAAAACCTGGAAAGACATTTCACGGCGATGCACACGCACAAAACAAGACTGACAATGCATTTACAAAACAGATAATGTTGAAAGCAAACCGAACACACCCTGTACACACACCTTCAATGTCTTAATGATGCAGACGTCTATTTACGCGAAGGCGCCACATCAACAGGGCTTATCTCGGACTAAGTGATAGCCATCTGAAATCTTTCATGAAGTAACCGTAGAGCTTTTTCAGTTGTGGTACTGTAGCTGTACATTAGCATGGTAGAACTCTAGATGCTTCCCACAGTAGACTTCAGCCTGTCAGACTCGGAGGAGCCCGCAGCGCCTGACCCCATTTAGCCGTCCTCGATCAACGAATCAAATGGGGCTTTCAGAGTTGCCTAATATCCTTAGGGTCTGCAAAGCTGCAAAGTGCATGAAACGCACTAAGGAAAGTCTGATTTTCTTTAGCCTTTCATTCGCGATCTGCTCTTTTTTGGCACTTTGTACCGCATTGCTAAGCAGTGAAGTGTGATCTGTGACTCTTACTAGTCATTTGCAGAGCAAACAGCGCACAACATGAACCTCTACATCAACAAGACACTCTATAACAACCGTCAGGCTGAAACACGTAATTTTAAGATTCAAAGACCAAGATCTGACCATCATATCTGACAGAATTGCCTGGAACCCACATTAGAGATAATAACTGTAATGGCTCGCTATTAAAGTAAAGGAACAGTGGTTTTCAACTGCTTTTGCTTTCCAACCCAGATTTTATACTAAATAAAATTGGCGACCCAAACAAAGAACCAAAATTGCTCCAAAATTGAACCTTATAAAAAACCACAACCATCAAAATAATTCATATTATAATGAACTGAACAGCCCCAAAATATGCCAAATGAACATAACATGGGCTGAATACTAAAAATTAATTATTTTGATAAGGCATACAAAATAAGTCAGACTAAACAGTTCACTTTTTCATGTTGTTTGAACAATGTGTGTTGGCAGTGTATGTACAAATCTACCCTATAATGATAAAAATCCATGTAGTGGTTTTTAATTAATCTGTAAAAATAATATCCCCTTTTTCAAAACGAGCCATTCTCAGATGCCTGTCGTTGTGGCATCACACCGACAGAGGCCGCTCCCACAATAGTTGGTTGACATGAGCGTCTTACCTCGGATCAGCTGTAACAGTCCGACCTCCACTGCTTCGATGCTGGAGCAGGAATGTAAATTAGACAAGAATATCTCCGATTGAGCGATTGAGGTGTTGTGTTGCTGGATGTAATAATGAACATAGTGGTCGTCATTTACTCCCGACATTTGAGCCGCCGAAGATGCAGTGGATTAAGTTTGTTTGTGAAGGGAATGCACCTCCCGATCTACATAAATGCGTCTATGTTCGTGCAAATCATTCATGATCCAGCTTCACTTACAGCAGAAATGATTGTAAGGTTTTTTTTTATAGAATCTCTGCAATTTCCTAATTTTTAAGTTTAGCGGCTAAACACAGCTAAAGTAAACAGGCTCGTCACTCCACAGAGAGAAGGACTGTCGGTCGGACTGTTCTCAGCTCACTCAGCTCGTTTAGGGCGGGTCTAAGGTAAGACGGTCATTTCAATCAACTTGTAACTTGTTTTCACCTTGTAAAAGTGAGTTTTGCATCTGATGACCTCTTTAAATTATTTATCAAAAATAGATTTCTTCAGAACAATCAATTAATTTCATTAAACGATCGGTCAGATCTGTGTTTTATGCATGGAAAACGTCTGACACTCTAAACATGCTGGGTTAATAACAACCCAGTGCTGGGTAAAATATGGACAAACCCAGTGACTGGGTTGTTTTCTGTGTAGTTTTATTTAACTTAACTATTACTTAAAAATTACTATATTTCTTGCTTAAAATGAACCTAAAATAGGTTGGAAACTAACATTTATTAATATATTCAATAAATAGACATTTGAAGGGTTTATTTGCAAAAACATTTTTTTTTTATAATGTTACGTTTTTATTTTGTTAGTGTTTTAGTTATTTTTTACTTTTTATTTTATTTTTTGTTTTTACTTTAAAAAAAAACAACAAAACAAAACAAAAAAAGAAAAACAACTGCAATTTGATTGAGATTAATTGGAAAGCACAATGAAATATTTTTTTTTTTGAACACATAGCAATTTTTGCAAATGATTCCAATGTCAACTTTTTATTAATAAGTTAAAAAAATTTCAAGCCAGGTATATAGTAATTTTTAGTAATGTTTAAACAATACTAAAAGTTAAATAAAACTACCCAGAAGTTTGAGTTAAACATTTAACCCAACCACTGGGTCAAAACAACCCACTTAAAAAAAAACGCAATTACCCCTGTTCATTTTTAAATTAAGAACTGTGCAGCAAAAATATAAATGTTTAAAAACATCTTGCAAAAACTGTCAAGTATATGAAAAAAAAAGTACACTACACTTCAAAAGTTTGGGGTCAGTAAGTTAGTAAGTTTTATTTTTTTTAAATAAATGAACATTTATTCAGCAAGGGTGTGTTAAACTTCAAAAATATTTAATTTTTAAACTTAAAAATCAAAAAATATGAATCATGGTTTTCACAAAATAAAGCAGCACAACCATTTTCAACACTGACAATAAGAAATGTTGCTTGCGCACCAAATCATTATATTACAATGATTTTTGAAGGAACATTTAGCACTGAAAACTGGAGTAATGGATGCTGAAAATTCAGCTTTGCCATCTCATAAATAAATTCCATTTTAAATGATGTAAAATAGAAAAGTGTCATTTTAAATCATAATATCTCACAATATTACTGTTTTACTATATTTTTGTTTAAAAATGTTTTTGTAAAAAATGAAGCCTTGGTGAGCATAAGAGACTTCTTTTAAAAACATCAAAACTCTTAACAACCCCAAACATTTAAATGGTAATATGTATAAATATAATAACATATTACAGGAAATAAAGCTTATTTTTAAGACCATTATTTTGGAGAGGCTTTATTATTAACACTTCCCCTTTCCAACTACAGGCCACCTACTATGACATTAAAAAAAACTGTAATGTGGAAAAAAAAAAAAAAAAAAAAAAATTATATATATATATATATATATATATATATACAGTAGTCAACATTTGAAGTGGATCAAAAAAAGTTAATCAAAGTTGTCCTAAGACAAGAACGGGTATTCTTTTTGGTTTTAGGACAAATTTAATGAAAGGTTTTGATCCACTTCAAATGTTGACTACTGTATATATATATATATATATATATATATATATATATATATATATATATATATATATATATATATATATATATATATATATATATATATATATATATATATATATCATACATATTTGATGTGTTTGTAATATGCACCATGTTATGTGCTATAAAAAAAAAAAAAAAAAAAGTGATTTTCACTACTGCACTGCAAGATTTTTTTTTTTTTTTTTTTTTTTTTTAGGAATGATAATCAGTAGGAAAAATTCAACAAAGGACAAAAGGATTGCTTTGTATAATGCCACTGCTGCTGTCAAGCCCACTACAAAACAGCAGCTACACCTACCAACCGTCCATCTTCCAGAGTAAGATATGCAAGAGAGCACACACGGACACACACAGCTGGTGTCAACCAATCAAACGCTAGCTCTGCTAATGGGAGGGGCCTTGTTATGCATCATGATGTCATTCAGTCCCTCATGCTTTCCTCAAACAACACAGCTAAACTGGAGCATTGTGTATGACAGACATTGCGTTATATGTGCTTAGTGGACTGAGCAAACCATTCGCTGAACACCGGGTACACCGGAGCTCCAAATTTATTCCAACAAAGATGTTGAAATCCCTCCAAGCTCAATGTTTACATACGCCAAGCCTTACTAAATAAATGCGGTTGCCTTAAGTGTGCCTACAAAGCCAAACGGTAAAAGCTTCAGAGCAGCCTAACACGAAGGTGCTGCTGAGGGTGAAAACCAAACGCTGAGGGCTCTGGTTCCTGTGAGAGCATATCAAATAACCTTGGCGTCACATGAGTCTCTGCCAGTAATATGAGATTGTGGAAGTCCGAGTGCAGCGTGGCTTTTATTATCCATTTTATTCAAGCATTTTTCCTCTGAGTGGTCATGGTGAATCAGAGCAGACAGGTGGAAAATTACCATCTAGGCTTTTACGATGAGGAAGTGGCTACCAGTCATCAATTACAGCAGCGCTGAATGTTAAACAAAAGAACCTGAAGGTTTATCTTCAATCAGACCGCCTCGTCTTTCTCATGTTCCCTTTGGATATCTTGCTCATTTTCTCCCTCGTATCTGTCAACCATGTGTATCTTTATCAATGGCAGGTGTACCATACAGGCTAGAGAAGATATACGTCCCTCTTGACAGCCTGGCTCAGATGATTCCAGATGAGCGGAAGCTTTATTGATGCGTTTTTGCATTCGACCTGCTCACCCGTAATGAATCACATCCATCAAAGGGCTGTGATAAAACACATGAGTTACATTAACCCGGGGCAAGAGAGCATTTAATTAATAGAATACGCCACTCGGAGGATACAACCCGACCTTGAGCAACTTCTAATGAATTATCGCCGAATGCGCAGCTACACTGGATAAATACAAATTGAGGAATATTATAATTGGATTGGCCTACTTACAGGCACAGATGAGTCTCATTCCTACTGTAGGAATTCAAAGGCACCAAATCCTCAGTGCATTTCTAATGCGAAGACATGAGTGGGTTAACAAGTGGATGTTGTTTAACCTTAGGGGTGTTATCACAATCAAACCAATTAAGCCAATCAATTCTGACAATCCATGAGTCCTAGGGGGGAAGTAACACTCTTAAACTAGTCTTTAAAAGAGCAGGCAGGAAGCACATGCCACCAGTCTGCTGACACGCTCTAATCGATAGCCCAGAGTGGCAGGAACTCTTTCATGAGATCTCTTGCACGTGGAATTAATGTTCAGATGGCGGAGCACAAGCTGCAAAGGTTATCTGGGTGCTAAAACAGACATTCCTAAGGCATTTATAAAGAAAAAGTTAAAGCAGAGTTGAGTTGTATCAATTATAATTAGCTATTTTTAAGACCTATGACAAAATCATTAGCTGCTGGAAACAAGCCAGATTTATAAACTAAATTTAGGAATCAAAACCAAGCTAATTAAACAGTTGCAATAATTTTAAAAGTAGCACTGCACAGCATATTGCCGCCTGTACATTTTAGGCTGAAAACTATAAGCAAAATGTCACATTAATTAATGGAATTAAAATTCAGAGTGTCAGTTTATACTAAAGGGTTTTTTTTGTATTCGTCATAATTCAATGTCACAGTGGCTCTGAATTGTCAAAACACCAGTCAAAGTGCTCACTACGGATGCGAAAAATGGGATGAAGTATGTAAATGTGATTGAAACAATGTGTCTTTATTTTTTAATGTGTGAATATTTCTGATCAGAACTTCACTAGTGTGCAAGGACGTTAAACGAGTAGGTCACTTCTAGAACAAAAATGTACAGATAATGTACTCACCCCCTTGTCATCCAAGACGTTCATGTCTTTCTTTCTTCAATTGTAAAGAAATTGCAGGATTTCTCTCCATATAATGGACTACTTATGGTGCCCCTGAGTTCCAAAATGCAGTTTAAATGCAGATTCGAAGGGCTCTAAAAGATCCGCGACAAAGAAGAAGGGTCTTATCTAGCGAAATGATTGGTTATTTTCTGGAAAAAAAAAAAAAATAAAAATAAAAAATATATATATATATATATATATATACACACACAATTTACATACTTTTTAACCTCAAACGCTCGTTTTGTCTAGCTCTGCGTGAACTCTGGTTTTTCCGGTTCAATACAGTTAGGGTAGGTCGAACAACTCCCATCTCTTTTTATCCTCCAATTTCAAAATCTACATTGCTGTTTTACCCTTTTTTGTAAAGGGCGTTTAACCTTCTTTGCATGTTCACTTTATAAACAATGGGTCGGTACTTCTGCAGCAATTTAAGACGATTTTAAAGTTGGAGTAGAAAATGAGATGGGAGTTCACACAGACCTAGACAAGACGAGCGTTTGAGGTTAAAAAGTATATAAATTGTACAATTCTTTTAGAAAATAACCAAGACCCTTATTCCTCGGCTGGGATCATTTAGAGCCCTTTGAAGCTGCATTTAAACTGCATTCTGCAAGTTCAAAGTCAGGGGCACCATAGAAGTCCATTATATAAAGAAGAATTCTGAAATGTTTTCTTCAAAACACATAATTTCTTTACGAATGAAGAAAGAAAGACATGAACATCTTGGATGACAAGGGAGTGAGTACTAGGCTTGCCACCATAGACGGTGTTGATGGTGTTACCGGTTTTAAGACGCAACACCGGTGACATCACTTTTCCACCGTGACACCGTCCCCACATTTTTTTTTTTAAGTATTCGTTTTTTTATTAAATATTTATTTGAATTAAATGGAAAATATAATTCTAAATTTACTTAAGACGAGAGCATGCACTATAATTAAAAACTGAACATGGCTACAATGCGTCATGTTTCATTTATCACGTGAGGAGAACGAGAGGAGTCGAATTTACAGAAAGAGAATGGCGTTGTGTTTTTTTTTTCTCGTTATGTTAATAAAAGTTCTGTTTAATATCAGTGATTTTTTTTTTTTTTTTTTGTACTTTCGTTGTCGTCCATTCAAACAATTGACGCCGAATTGCCAATTCCCGCAAAACTGAAAGTGAAAGTATAATACGCACGCATTTATAAGCTATTTAAACGCAGAAAAAAGAGGAAAAGAGGAAACCCCCACCCCCACGGTGATACCGGTATTACCGGTGTTGTCACATGTCGATTAACCGGTGGGGAAATTTCCTCATCGTCACAACCCTAGTGAGTACATTATCTGTAAATTTTTGTTCTGGAAATGAACTACTCCATTGCAAATAGTCTGCCTTGTTGGCAGAGGCTATTTACACTAACCCCGCCCACGAACGTGGTTGGGCTAAACAATATTACAAAAGATACATGCTGAACGTCATGTTTTCGTCATGAGATCAGGCTTAAAATACTGCTATTTTCACTTAGTTTTAATAGAATCCTATTGCTATTTCACCTATATAATTATAAATAACACAAGACAGAAATTCTAAAATGTGTACAGGTAAAAAACAATATATTTTTACTAAAATTTAGACTATTACTTCATATAAATAAATGTAATTTTATAAAATAAAAAATAAATGTTTAATTTAGTCCATTACTGTGTAAGTGATATTGTACAATCGGGTTGTCATTATAAAAATAAGCCCCAATTGGAATCTCAAAATGAAACAGAGGGGTTTTGTATCATCCTGAAGGGTTACTTTCATGATAATGACCACCTTACTTTACATTACCATGCTTATTGCATGACTACTTAGCAAATAAATCAAAAATGAACATGAAATACTGATTTCAATTGACCTTACTTTGTGAGAAGAGAACAGATGAACACAGAACACATGACAGCAGTCATTACAGAAACATATTTGACCACAGAATGCTGTGATTGACAAATAAGTATCAAGTATGCCAGAAAGTCATGTAGTAATATTCACATGCCACAACAAAAGAAATAAAAACATAGAGGGCACTATAAAGTTCTACTGCAAGATGAAGACCAAAATATTTATCCAAGAACGATCAGGCATGGGCCAGAAAACAGGAAAGGGGGCTTCCTGTGTTTTCAGGTAACGCCTGGAATCCCAGGACATTGTCTTCCAGCCACTCAGTCTCCATGAGTGAAAGGAAAGGGTGGAGAACTGACAGATACCTGCCTTCGTCTCCAGGGAAAACCGGACTGCCGTACTCTACTGACCCCTCAGAGAGGCACAAAACATTCACACTTAAAACTGAAGCATCAATCCAAAAAAAAGGGTTTATTTATTTATTAATTTAACACAGATGACTTGCCCAGAACCATCAGCATGTTCTTTTGAAAGATCTAAGGAGACAAAGGCACCTTTGAACCAGCCTTGGGAACGGAAGCAAAGCAGGCAGCCTGGTGCATCAGAGTCAAGCATGTGAAACTCTTGTGACTACAGTGAACTCAATTCAGGACTCTCCAATTAAGGGGCTTTTCAAACTGAACGTTCAGCACCGCAGGCAACTCACCAGCATGCTGGTGTGGAGTACCTGGGCACTGCATCAAACCTGATGAGGAACTTGACTAGGCAGCATGCGTTCCACACAACTCATCACTCTTTGTGACAGAAATCACTGCAAAACTGTCATTATCCCAGTCGGTTTCTCAAGAGTTAGAGCGAGAAGATAAGCTCCTCATTTCCCTGTTTCCAGCAAACCTTTAATAAGCTTAGACATGAGAGTCTTTCTCCAAGTAAATGACAAAGTGAGCATCCACAATCCGCATTAAACAGGGCCTAATCCTCATCTATAAGGTGCTTAATAGACTGAAAATCAGGGATTAATGAAGAGGCAAGTCAAGGACACATTTAGTCATTTAAACTCAATTAAATCTGACTTTGCAATTGAATTTTAGTCAGAACCCTGGGTGCCGAAACTCTACTGATCCAAATCTTGGGTAAGCAATTTATACTTTTATTCAGCAAGGATGCATTTTTTCAGTTTTCAACAGTGATAATCAATGTTTCTTGAGCACCAAAGCAGCATAATACAATGATTTCTGAAGGGTCATGTGACTTTTTTTTTTTGACATTTCTGAGATGTCATGTGACAACGTCATTTCAAAGCATAAATAAACAGAAAAGATATATTAAAGGGATAGTTCACCCAAAAATGAAAAATCTGTTATGAATTACTCACCCTCATGTTGCTCTAAACCCATAAGACCTTTGTTCATCTTTGGAACGCAAATTAAGATATTTTTGATGAAATCTGAGAGCTTTCTGACCCTGCATAGACAGCAACGCAACTGAAACGTTCAAGGCCCAGAAAGGTAGTAAGGACATACTTAAAATAGTCCATGTGGTCGGCACCGATACCCTTGTGGGCAGTGCGCCGACATACAATACAGCGCCATTGCGCTTCGGGTGTCCCGTGTTCGAGTCCTGACTCAAGGACCTCTCCTGATCCTGTCATATCTGATCTGTCCTATCACAAAGGCAAAAATGCCAAAAATAAATCTTAAAAAAAAAAAAGTCCATGTGACATCAGTGGTTCATCCGTACAATGCCGCCTTAGTGTCACATAAAAAAAAAATAAAATAAAATAAAAAATTCTAAGATTACAAGAATAAAGTCTAAATATTTAGAGAATAAAGTTGAAATATTTAGAGAATAAAGTCGATTCTCTAAATATTACAACAATAAAGTTTAAATATTATGATACAATAAAGCCAAAATGTTTTGAGAATAAAGTCAAAATTATGAGAATTAATTTGTAGCAATTATGAGATTAAAGTTATAATATTTAGAGAATACATTCTAGCCTATTGCGCATGCAAACGGCCCGGATTGGGAGCACCACGAGATATTCCAAAGTCTCGGCTTTCAAAAACGGTCAGTTTTATAGCAAAATACAAACAATATGTCTATTACAATAATGTGTTTTTCACTCTCTTTAATGTGGCGTGACAGATCGCTGTATATGTTTTAGTTTAAGCAGCATGTGACTCAATAATCTTTCTACAATATTATTTCCAATCATTTATTGTATTATATCATTAATAAAACAGCTTGTGAATAGTCACCTATATACCTCAGAAAAGACTTATGTTAATAAGTTGGAGTCCAACCTTTAGAACATTTTATTGTTGTTTTTAATTAAATACATGTAAGGAATGAAAGGTTGGATGCCACATACATTTTTGCAGTAGGTGAGTAGGTGGTGGAATTTTCACAAAGAAAACAGTATAATTTAAAGAAACAAATATCTCATTTGTAAACAAAAAGACAATTGATTCATATGAATACAGCAATCTGTCCTGCCACATTAAAGAGTGTGAAAAACACATTATTGCAAGACAAACTGTTTGTATTTGGCTATTAAAACTGACAGATTTTGAAAGCTGAGGCTTTGTTTTATATTAAAAGTACCAAAAACACAAAGCTTATTGCTATTATTGGGTGGCTGGAGCACTACAAATAGGCCTAATAAATGCAGTCAAAGACGTGAAATATTATTTCCAAGCATACTGTCTCTGCGAATATAACACATGGTGTGATTTCTGCTAATTACCCCCATATATAATCAAATAAATTCCGATGGCCTGGCAACTTCTACCGGTGCTCCCAATCCTGCATGCGCAGGCTATTCTCTAAAAATATTATAACTTTAATTGCTACAATTTAATTATCGTAATTTTGACTTTATTCTTAAAACATTTAGACTTTATTTTTGTAATTTTGACTTTATTCTCAAAACTTTTTGACTTTATTCTCAAAATATTTCGACTTTAATTTTTTATTTTTTTATTGATTTTAGATTTTTTTTTTTTTTTAACGTGGCACTAAAATGGCAATGTACAACTGCAACTTTATGAAGCTATGACAATACTTTTTGCGCAGAAAGAAAATAAAATTGAGGTTGAACCACAGATGCCACATGAATGTCCTTACTACCTTTCTGGGTCTTGAACGTGTCAGTTGCGTTGCTGTCTATGCAGGGTCAGAAAGTTCTCAGATTTCATCAGAATTACCTTATTTAGAGTTCCGAAGATAAACGAAGGTATTATGGGTTTGGAACGACATGAGGGTGAGTAATTAATGACAGAATTTGCATTTTTGAGTGAATTTTTCCTTTAAACTGAACAATAAAAAAACTTGAAAATACAGATCAGAAGCACAGAAAACTGTGATGTTTCCAGCCTAACTTGCTAAAACTCAAAAGCAGCTCTTTTTGATTGAAAATCCTGAAATATTTTGTAATCATCACTGATAAGAACAGCCGTGGCCAAAACAAGTCCATTAATAGACAAGTTGGCATGGAACAATATTATTCTTAACGGATACATAAGGGAAGTGAGTGGGAGCGAAGCCGGACAGCATCCTTATTGAGCTATTTCAGCTCTGGAATGCCACGATGAATGCACTGGTGCCGGTTGCTCTGGAATTTTGGAATCCAGTCCACTGAGGTCATTCTCGGGAACGGTCTGCTTACATCATAGTCCCGGCCCTGTCTGCTGACGGTTACAATGAACGAACGAATGAACGACTCACGTTGGGCGGAGGGGAGATGGTGCAGCGGGGTGCACATCCTGAGCCGTCCACCGCTAACACAATTCCACCATTCACACCCACCTCTCCCCACCCTCTCTCGGCTTCCTCTACAAGATTAAACACATCTAAGCAGCAGCTTCGCAAACATTCGACAGCATTCACTTTCATCCACCATGGCAGAACCGTCCCGTACCTTTCCATTCCAATATGAGGGGCATGAAGCAAAACGCTCGGTGGATGTAGGCGAACTTTTTGAACCAGCAGGCCCAAACAGATGCCAAATCTGACAGGGCTACCTACACACCCACCAACCCCGGGCTTTGTGTAAACGACTGGAGGAAGTACATTTAGACATTTCCAAAATTTCACTCCAGGCAACAACAAACCCAAAAAGTGCACAGGCCGCATAATGCAATACTAACCCTATTTAAAGCACATTAACACAAAAATGGCTCTTGAATAAGCCTGTGAGGGGAACATCAACTATAACAGAACAGTTACGTCATTAATTTTCCCATACATCCATAAACAGAAAAAAAGACTTCCTAGTAAAAACAAGTATATAACAGAGGTATGAATAACACAGAAACTAAAGCCCCTGCTACACTAATTATTTTAAAATCCATGATTCACTTCCACTCCATCTGAGGAAGTGATGTTTAACATGATGAGCGTGTAGCTACCGTGGTCATTTAATTATGGATGATATGACATCCATGCTGAAGCCATCTTTAATGTGAGAGGTCTGACTGCTCTCTGACTGTCAGCAATGACTCATTTCTGTCTCGCTGTGAGTTTGAGCTTACACCAGTGGGAGCGACTTAAAGACAAATACCAAAGAAGTGAAAATTATGTCATAGGGTGTTGAACTGGACATGAACAGAGAAAACGTGAATTCTTTACACATTACGACACATCATCTGGATTTTAACTTTTTCCCAGTGGAGGCCTGGAAAATAAGATTAAACTGCTCTGTGTTTCAAAACAAAGGGATAGTTCACTCAAAACGAGAATCGTGTCATAGTTTACTCATCCTCATGTCGTTCCAAAACCAAATGACTTTATTTGTTCCGTGGAGCACAAAAGGAGTTATTCGGAAGACTGTGACGGTCGCTGAATTCCAAATGCTATAAAAGTATCATAAAGGGTCGTCTGTATGACTATTGTCCAAGTCTTGTGATCTCATATAATAGCTTGACTATTCATTGATTGTCAGTGTTGGGGAGTAACTAGTAACACCACCAGTCAAAAGTTTTTGAACAGTAAGATTTTTTAATGTTTTTTGAAGAAGTCTATTCTGCTCACCAAGCTGGCATTTATTTAATCCAAAGTACAGCAAAAATTCATAAAGATTTTTACTATTTAAAATAACTGGTTTCTATTTAAGTATATTTGAAAATGTAATTATTCCTGTGATCAAAGCTGAATTTTCAGCATTATTACTCCAGTCTTCAGTGTCACATGATCCTTCAGAAATTATTCTAATATGCTGAAGTGCTGATCAAAAAACATTTTTATTATAATTTTTATCAGTATTTTTAAAAAATAAAAGATCAGCATTGACCTGAAATAAAAACTTTTTGTAACATTATACGCAATACCATTCAAAAGCTTGGAATGAAATTAAAGAAATTAATACTTTTATTTAGCAAGGATGATTTAAATTGATCAAAAGTAATGAACAATACATTTAAAATGTTACAAAAGATTTCTATTTCAGATAAATGCTGTTCTTCTGAACTTTCTATTCATCAAAGAAACCTGAAAAAAATTCTACTCAGCTGTTTTCAACATAATAATAATAATAAATATTTTTGAGCAGCAAATCAGAATATTACAATGATTTCTGAAGGATCATGTGACTGGGTTTATGATGCTAAAAGTTCAGGTTTGAAATCACAGGAATAAATTACATTTTCAATGTATTCAAATAAAAAAAACAGTTATTTAAAAAAGTACGATTATTTCTAAATTTTACTGTTTGCTGTTCTTTGGATCAAATAAATGCAAAAGAGACTTATTTAAAAAGTATTCAAAATCTTTTACGTTTAATTGATTTTTAAATTTTTTAACGTGGCACTAAAACGCTGCCGTACAACCACAACATTGTGAAGCTATCACAATACATTTTGTATGCAAATTAAATAAAACTGAGGTTGAACCACAGGTGCCACATGAACTATTTTAGCAATGGCCTTACTACCTTTCTGGGTCTTGAACGTGTCAGTTGCGTTGCTGTCTATGCAGGGTCAGAAAGCTCTCAGATTTCATCAAAAATATCTTTTTGATTCAAAATCTTACTGTTCAAAAACTTTTAACTGGTAGTGTACATGTAACAGAATTAAATAACTTAATCACAGAATAAATGTAACTAATTTGTTGTGTGTGATTAAATTAGTTGCTTATGAAAATGTTAATAATTACAAGGGGGGTTACATCTGAATATTTTCACATGTATACAGATTTGATTGATTTCTTTCCCAAATTGCATTGACTGATCTAAAACATGAGACATTAATGTTTCAGGACCTAAGTTGCCTATTCGACAACTGTTTTATTTCTTACATGGATTTATACATATGCTTTATTTTTTAAAGATTAACTTTTTTTCCCAAAGGCTTTGTTGCCAGTGCCAGTGTTTCCTGTCATAGCTTTGTAAAGATGTGACTTCAAAATAGTATCATAGCTATTAAACTATATCGTGTTATGATTTTAAATCAGTATTTAACCTCAGATTGACCTCAAAGTAAAAAGATATGTTACAAGTCTTTTGTGGTGGGTGTGCTTTAAAACTGAATTATTATATTCTTAATCCAGTGGATAAAGGATTTTGAAAGTCTGACAGTAATCAGTGTTGAGTACTAATAAGAAAAGTAATCAAATGTAATCAGTTACATTACTTTAATGAAGTAATTAAAATAGTTACACTACTTATTACATTTTAAATAGGGTAACCTATTACATTTCTAATTGATTGATTGTTTACTATTCATTGTATCCAGTGAGTTCACTCACTCAATCAGTCTGATTCAAAATCTAGATTTGTTTTGTCTCAAAAGAATGATTATTGAACAAATTAGGAATTGCTACTTATGGAGGACGTCAAGATTATTCATTATATGATTTCAGAAAACATGTAATATGTCCACAAGTCATATGGACTAATTTCCTTATATATTTCGGGTGTTTTTGCGTCTTTTTTTTAGCTTGTAATGGTTTGCATTTATTTTAAGTGCATGGAATAAAAAAAAACCTGTCAAATTTCTCAATTTTTCCACGTGTTCCACAGGAGAAAGAAAATAATATGGGTTTGGAATGACATGAGGGTGAGAGTCAATTATGACGCTTTTTATTTTTAAGGGAACTTAACCTTTAATTTGTTGGTTGATCTATATTATAATTTTTGAGCTTGATTTCAGTTGGTTTAGCTTAGAATTAGTGGGGATGGAAAATGAGATGAGGAGTCAGTGGCAGTGGGTGGACAGAACTGGATGTCCTGTCTTTCATGTGAAGTCCCTGGTTTCGACTTACATCCTTAAATAAGAAGACAACAGGCTGCCATGACAACAGCCCCTGGCAACATGTCTATAGGGTGCGCACAGCCTTAAAGAAGCTTTATTTAACAACACAAATCTGGAAACACAATCAGTAACCATGGCTTACTACTACTGAGTCTTGTAAAATTGTGCATGTGCATTAACAATCCCCCATTAAAACCCTAATTGAAACCGTGACAAGAACGCATTTTCATGTTTGTCAACAATGTGATAAAACCTTTTCTATTCCCTGTTGCACCCCATCTCGTATTACAACTACTCTAGGAGACATAATCATCCACAACCAGATCAACATTCAAACCTATTATGTGTAGCTAGCCAGGATTTTCCACACAGCCCTTCCCTTAACCACAAATCGTAATACACACATTGGAATCTATCATATATTCATGCCATTGTTTCTTTACAAATAATACTACTGTTAAAACAATCACAGTAAAGGCACACAATTAATTGTACCATTAGACACACACACTGTACAATGTACAAGGATCTAACTAGTATCTTTTCAAGTTGAAAATGTATAGTGTAAGTCAAAAACAGAAAGGAAAAATAAACCATTAAGCCAACATGTTTGTATTAGAGCTGTGGTACTATGGCAAGCCACTTTAACATTTCAATGTAAAATGTAATATTCCAAACAACTAACAAGCAGCCATTTTTTATGTTATTCATACTTAAAGTATTTGTTCAACTAACAACTGCGATTCATAAACCAACAATAAATTGCTTTTACAATACGGCATTAATCGGGCATATTGGCGGCACTGAACGTAAACAATGCCACTAAACTGAACAGAACTTGCAAATTTTGCTGATTGTTGCTGCTGAAAATGTTTAATTGTTGTCATGTTTTGGGTTGTACTAATCGTCAGACTGGGAAAAACATTTGGAGTACTATAGACTGCCAAAAGTTATAACAAATCAAGGTGAAGAGTGCAAAAAACTGTCTGAGGAAAGGCGGCAATTGTGGATGGCCAAACTGAACCAGGATTCCCAGGGTAAGAATTTTGACAACATTCTTGTTTGTTCTTATCATTTCCAGATTTCCAGTTAGGTAGGTGAAATATTAGGATAACATCTTAATTAATACTGCTTGTATGTATCTTTACCACCTATTAACTTCAGTTTGTCAAAATATTACGCCCTTTCCTGCTAAGTCCTCCTCTATATGATTTAGCAGCTTTCACACATTTTTTTCTGTGGTTTAGACAGCATAAATTAGCAAAATGACATATTCAGTAGTGCACTGACTGTGCAATCCATGCTGTTCTTTACATACAAGTATCTTCAATATGGCCACGCATCCGGTTAACTGACCAAACAGTTACCTAAGTGCAAACCCTCTATTAAATTCCAGCAAGGATATATTGCTACTAATTAAACGAATAAAAAGTAAACTAATTGTTACTAAAAATAAAAGCTAAATATATGATTATTTGAGTAGCTACAAGAAATTTAGGAATACGTAGAAAAACTGGAATGAGAGCTAGCAATTAGTATACATTTGAGCTGAAAGTGAATAGTCGATATCTGACGAACAGATCCCTATATAATTAAACTTTCAGTGTCATAGTTACTAGCATCAGGTTTGGGCAGGAGCAGAAAAATACTATTACATAATGTTCAAGTAATAGTGACTAACTGAACATGTACTAGTCACTACTGGCATAATTACTAGAGCATAATGAACACATACTTTACACTTTAGTTATAAGGAATGGGGCGTCGCTAGACACTTTTACCTGAGGAACAAGAACCAATGCAAGACTGCTGTGTCTAAAGAACATTATAAATAGGGCTGGGCAAAAAAATCGATTTTTGGATGTATCGTTTTTTAAAATGTAGTCGATTCAAAATCGATTCTCAATGGACATGTATTGATTTTTTCTATATTTATTTACACATGCATTAAACATAAGATTTACGCTAATCTTATTACTAGTCTAATCCACTAGGTGTCATCCCCTTATTTACCTTGCGCTATGTTACAATGGAGAGTCCGTTATTCATTCATTCATAAAATGGCGGATTCAGGTGCGTTTCCGATACCAACCACACCTTTAAATAAAAAGTCAGAGGTATGGAAGCATTTCACATTGCGCAAGAAAGATAAAGTTACAGTGGACAAGAACACAGCTATATGCCTGACTTGTAACTCTGAGGTGAAATGCTGTAGTAATACTACAAATCTGCGGAGCCATTTGACAAGACATCACCCAGACGTGCAGATTCTAGCACCCCCGCAGCCTAACAGACAACCGAAGATTTATTATTTTATAAATGTAGGATTTGTATTAAATCTATATTCATTCATATTGTCAAATCAAGAATTGAAATCGAAATCGAATCGAAAATCGAATCGAATAAAAAACTTGAAAATCGAAATCGAATCGGAACATCTGAATCGATACCCAGCCCTAATTATAAATCTTTGTCTAATACTAGAGATATACTGACTTGACCATTTTTTTCCTGAAAATATATCAGCATGCTGTTTTTTCTATCAGCAGTTTAGAATCATAACTGGCCATGCCAGATCCAAAAATGTATCACTGTTTTGATCTAATCTTATAAAAATGTTTTAAAATAAAAAAATGGAGCGCTGATTAATGTAGATATTGACCTACAATCAACTTGCAGTTGTCTTCTCTCTGTCAGCAAAGAAGCACTTTATTGTGTGTGGGTAGCTTGACTCAGTTTTTATTCATATGAACTTATATAAATATATCCATAACAGTATTTTAATAAAATCTAAACATTGGGCCAATTAATGGAGGTGGGGGCTAATGAAGGGATAGAAATTTCCCTGATAAGAAACAAGCTAAATGTTAATCCGGCTTGCCATAAACAGTCCTGACTGACAATGCTTCGGTAAACACAAGACTCTAAAATCCCTTCGGTGTTAAAGGGTGATAAAAAATAAAACCCCAAATAATTTGGTTATTTAAAGTATTTAAGCTCAGAGTTACATTTTAAAGCGTCTGTTTGTCCTTTATATCACCGAGGTGCTAAGGTGAACAGATCTGAAGCCAGCGCGGCCACTGAATATCACTTACCGTAGACCCGCACCCATCCCTGCTGCTGGCAAAACGAGTCCATCAAAATCCCATCGACCACTGGGTCTAAAGAAATCATGCCTCCCTGAACCGAATCCACGTCGCCACCGGTTACTATATCCGTCTCCATGCTCGATACACCTCCACGGTAACGTCCAGGTAAATACTCCAGTCCGGTGGATTTCCACGCGTGTGGCAGGAGAGCCTCAGTCACAATGTTTTCCGTTGGTTTGTGTCGGTTTGGTATCAAACTATACAGCTAACAAAGAGTTTAAATAAACCCGGATAAACTAGCGGCAGTAGTGACGACAATATTCAAACTAAAATTAAACGTTTGGAGTTTCCCATATTTTCTTTGTTTCACAGTTGGAATATAAATTATGCACGCGCGAATCTAATCTCTGTTTACATTACTGAGCACTGTAGCTACGTAGTCGGCAATAAAATACGTATTAAAAAGCTTTGATAGTGTATTTAAACACTTATCAAATCCTAAAAAAATACGAAAGTGCAAAGTTTCTGATCACCCTGGTTTTCTTAAACAGAATCAGCAGCCAAAAGTTAAAACAGAAGCAACAAGCAGCAGTTCTTGAAGTTATATTCGGATGGACTGCTGTTTCTTGTCTGTGTCCATGAGTCAGGTCGTGGAAACAGCAGGAGTAATTGAATGAATCCAGGCGTCGGTTTTCCTGGATCGTCGGCAGGAGTTTACTGCATTGTCCTTGCGGCAAAAAGCATCAAAATAGCAGCAAGTATCAGTTTATTGTTCTGTCGTCCACTTTAAGTGTGACTCGTTGTTTGGGACTGCCTCCCTCCCTTTCTCCCGGTCCTGTGGTGAGGACAGACAGCCCTTTTCACACTTCAAAATCCAGACCGCTTTTCCACCTCAATCACATGCCATTGCCAGCCTGTGCGCTGGGAATCAGGGGAAACTAGACGATGACCGAGTCACTCGATTAACACATAGTTATGTTTTAAACCGCTTCAGACAGGGTTTACTAGGGTTTACATATCAGTTAAAACTCAAATTTGAAGTTAAATGAGGACAAACTGACAGCATCGATCAACACTGTAAGATAGATGTTAACTGATTATCTGCTGGTTAACCCTTGTGCAAAAATGTCCTAACATATATTTTAATTTGATTTTACATTAATAGGCGTTGCATTTAATACTTTCATTATATAATTTCTAGACATACCCTGACTAAAAATACATGTAATATACAGTTTTGAAGATATTGAGAGATAATAGTTGAGCATGAAAGACGGCTTCTGTCTCCATCTAGTGTTCATTAAGCTCATCACAAGAACATCAGGCAATAGCTATGGTTTTAGACTATAAAAAATGTATGAATTTGTCATAATACATTTTTTTTGCTTGATTATATGAACTCGATTCTCTTTATTAGTGAATAAAAAAAATGCACATTGCATGTTTTAAATTAAACAGCAATTAAAAGTACGTTTTCAATTTATTTATTTATGTTTTTCTTTCATATAAAATCATATTACAATTCTGTGTCAGGAATCATACAGGCTCATCTAAAGGTATAATTATTAATCTTTAAAAAGACTCAACGCAGAACATGTATTGAGTAAATGTAACCAATTTTTGTGAATATATTTATTGTCATTTCAAAAAATATAATGCCTCTGTGCAAAGTAGTTCTAAGGCTTTCTTGTCTTCGTTGTGGCTTCAGCTGTGAATAAATAAGAAACAAAACGCAAACACAAATATCAAACTTTTTGGCAGAAATGTCCTGGTTTAAATAAAAAAGTATGCATTAATTATGCACTGTTGATACTGAGTGAAGTAAAATACAAATGTGACCCTGGATCACAAAACCAGTTGTAAGTAGCACAGGTATATTTGTAGCAATAGCCAACAATACACTGTATGGGTCAAAATCTATTTTCCTTTATGCCAAAAATCATTAAGATATTAAGTGATCATGTTCCGTGAAGATATTGAGTAAATTTCCAACTGTAGATATATCAAAACTTAATTTTTTATTAGTAATATGCATTGCTAAGAACTTTTGGACAACTTTACAGGCAATTTTCTCAACATTTAGATTCTTTTTGGCACCCTTCGATTCCAGATTTTCAAATAGTTGTATCTCAGCCTAATATTGTCATATCTTACAAACCATACATCAATTGAAAGCTTATTTATCAACTTTCAGATGATTAAATCTGAATTTTAAAAAATTGACTCTTATGGCT
This sequence comes from Labeo rohita, assembly GCF_022985175.1. Lineage (NCBI taxonomy): Eukaryota > Metazoa > Chordata > Actinopteri > Cypriniformes > Cyprinidae > Labeo > Labeo rohita. Next base: position 24,255,976 of record NC_066870.1, on the reverse strand, counting down.
GGTTTTGTGGTCCAGGGTGACAAATAGGATAAATCAGATATCAGTTCTCACATTGTGTGTTAAGCTTGAGCAGAATAGGTGCCAGTACATCTTCAAGGTGCTTCTTCTGTTCACTGAAGTCCTGAATTGTTGCATTTTTGGTGTTGTGTATCCAGTCAGATTTTGCAGAACAGGTGTTTATACACACAGTCTATAGCGGCACAAAACAATGATTAGAGTGTGTATTTCTGAGTTTGCTAAAAATCCCCAAATTTTTCCCTATGGATACAATGAACAATTAATTACCTTGTCCTCCTTACTGAGCTTTCCTTGAACTTTTTCTGGATCAGCTATAACATCTCTGACATCTTGTATAAATGCTTGCAAACTTTGTTTGGCCTCTGTTAAGAAGGAAAAAATAATTTGCTTTAATCATAACAAGATTTGACTCTAGCATATGTGCTAAAATGTTTCACTGTCTCACCAGCCCATGCCAGATACTCTGCACAGTCCAGTTTGCCATAACGCCGGGCCACATCAACTGCTTTCTCTCCACGGAAATTGATAGCTTGGAAATCAGCGTTAAGCTCAACCAAAGTTTTTAACGTGTCCAGTTGACCCCACATGGCAGAGTAATGCAGTGGTGAGTAGCCTACCGTAACAGTGAACCATATTGATTACTTTTTCAGTGCAACAGCTTGTAAATTCTGTTACTATACACTACCAGCCAAAAGTATTTAAAAAGTAAGATTTTCAATGTTTTTTTTTTGTTTTTTTTTTTAAAGAAGACTCTTCTGCTCACCAAGCCTGCATTTATTTAATCTAAAGTACAGCAAAATTGTGAAATATTTGTTTTTTACTATTTAAAATAACTGTTTTTTTACTTGAATATATTTTAAAATGTAATTTATTCCCATGATTTCAAAGCTGACTTTTTAGAATCATTCTAATATTCTAATTTGCTGACTGCAAGCTTTTAAATGGTATAGTGTTTAATGTTACAAACGCTTTTTATTTCAGATAAATGCTGATCTTTGGATCTTTCTATTCATCAAAGAATCAAAAAAAAAATGCACTCAACTGTTTTAAATATTGATAATAATAATAATAATAATAATAATAATAATAAATGTTTCTTTAACAGCAAGTTAGCATATTAGAATGATTTCTGAAGGATCATGTGACACTGAAGACTGTAATGATGTTATAAAGACATTACTAAAGACTGTAATGAGAGCAATGATGCTGAAAATGTAGCTTTGATCACAGAAATTTTTAAAATATCTTAAAATAGAAAGCAGTTATTTTAAATAGTAAAAAATATTTCACGATATTACTGCTTTTGCTATATATTTTGGATCAGATAGCCTAAATGCAGGCTTGGTGAGCAGAAGAGAATTATTTAAAAAACATTAAAAACTATTTTAAACTCATGTGAAATGCTCTTATTTATTTTTTATTTTTTTACATTAATAGTACATTGTTTTATTTTTTTTATTTTAAATTGTATGATTTTTATTTATCTATTCATTTATTTTTCACCCATCCATTCTCCAAACTATGGAAGCCTGTTTCCGCCACTGAATAAAAAATACAAAAAGGTAATTGCGACTTTTTATCTCAGTTCTGATTTTATTCTCAGAACTGTCAGATATAAACTCGCAATTGCGAGTTATAAAGTCAGAATTGCGAGATATAAATTTGCAATTCTGAGAAATAAAGTTGCAAATCTGAGAATTGCATGATATAAACTTGAAACTGAGTTTAAAAAATCATCTTAACCCCCTGGTGGTCTTCTGACATTTTATACCAAAAACATTTGGTGAACTTGGTATATGAATTTTTCTAATATTTGTATTTTTATCCACCTTATTCTTCAACACGGAAGTAAGCCTATGGGCGAGACTTTCAGTTCATTAGCCACTATGGAGAAATAATGTGAAGAATAACATACAGTAAACAGTAAAACTGTTCGCACTATAAACCAGCGTGTTCATAATTAAGATAATATATTAAAATAATAAGACACACCAATTTGCACTATCAAGCAGCAAAACAAGCTGTTTTGTACAGTTACAAATAGCTGGACTCAGATGAGACCGGAAGCCAGACCCATAAAATTTAAATGGCCGCGCCCGCACTTATGGAAAAATAAAGTGGGTATAGAAACAGATGGTGCATAATTTAGAGACGAAAATGCAAAAATATTAAAGAAACAATATTACTGAAACAAAATCTAGTTCACTTTTTTATGAAAATATGTTGGGCTGATTGTCATCGGTCTGTTTTGACCACCAAGGATAACACTGGTTCAGGCTTTATTTTTAGTAGTGGTGTCTTATTATGCTAAATAACTGCACAACTTTTACTTTAGTTGTTAAAGAGGACAAGCTATAAGTATTTTTAATTAGAAATAATTTTGCTCGCTAATTACCGCGGGGCGTGGGTTCATTGACGTCAGCGCCGTTCTGCACGAGTTCGCGCACGATGCCGCTCCGTCCAAAAATACAAGCAGCAAACAGCGCGTTTCTTCCCACCTCATCTTTTTCCCACAAAATATTCTCCGGTTGCTCAGTATCGTTGGCACTCTTGCTTTCCAAAATACTCTTAAGTCCCTCTACGTCGTTATCTAACGCACATATAAATACAGTTTTCACCTCAGTTGACCGCATTGTGACTTGCGGAAAAGTGATGTTTTGTTTCTCAGTCTCTATGGCAACCAGGCAAACATTTTGGGCATTACTTTCACTGGCCACGAGATGTCGCTGTTGTCTATTTTATGAAATAAGAAGAGCTGATAGTCTTGAGCTGAAGTAAGTAGTTACATATCTTGTTGATAGAAAGTAGATTCTCAGAAGAACAAAAGAAGCACTTAGCGTCAACCCTTATTTATTTCTGTGGAAATAAACAAGTGTGAAAATAACTAAATGTAATAAAAAAATAAATAAATAAAAAAAAACGCTTATTTTATTTTGCAGCTGCAATCTCAGACAAGAATATTTATGTATGTAGAACAAACTTATGTTGGATAATTACCTATGAAGATATCATTTAGGCTAAATAGTCCCAGAAAGTCCCTGAAAGCTTCAGACTTTCAATGGAATTTACATTATCATCTGATATCTAGGAAAAGGACTGACACCGAAAAGAAAGATAATAATCAAGATAAAATACGTAAAGTCATATATTTTGATTCTTTTGAAATGAGAAGCTGAAAAGTAAACCAAAATCAATGATATATTAGTACAGTATGTGAGTAAATGTACTATCTACTTTATTTAGTATAGATGTTTTTCAATGAAAGGAAGAGGGGAAAATTATTAGGAACTAGGGACATTTCTTGTGGTGAATTTATGCAATATATTTAATTTAAAAGGGAAAAAAGTCATTTGATGTTTTAAAGGTCATTTCTGTCATGATGATAAGAAAGGAAAGTCAACTGACAGGGAAATTTGTGAGTGCAAATTCACTTTTGTCATCACGTAATGTCATTGTACATTCCACAAAACAACTTCCTCTATTAACTGAAACCATATTTGTTGTCACAAAAATGACAGGGAATTATGTGGTAGAGTTCAGTTTATTACAAAGAAAGCATCATTTACTTTTGGATATTAGTGACATCATGTCATGCAACACTGATAGTCGCGTTGCTCAAGGCATGAAACGATCACATTACAGAGAGAGAGAGTGTGTGTAATGATGGTGTGTAAAGAATGTGGAATGAGTGGATTCGTGTCAAAGGGTTTTACTCATGTCATTGCTCTGCTTTCAAGTGTTCACTCCTGACCTGCCCATAACTCCTGCTCTGTCATTGGAGACTATTTGTAGCATGTGTGTGTTCAATGAATGACATGACTATATTTCCAGTTGCTCTATTTTAGGCCAAAGGAGGAAACTTTTTATGATGTGGGTCTGTAATTATAGGAAAATTGGGAGCAGGCAAACCAAAGGAGAGGAATGGCAGTATCAAACATGGAGAGATGTCAGCTGGAGAGAGATATGGACGACTGACATTAATATTACAGTAGGTTTCAATTATGTAGATATGTGTGCCAAGGTGGGATCTAGTGAAATGCTCTTGATCTTTTTTATCATTAAAAGTACATTGTTTTATTTTTTTTTTAAATTGTATGATTTTTATTTATTATTTTTCACCTATCCATTCTCCAAACTACGGAAGCCCATTTCCGCCACTGAATAAAACATACAAAAAGGTAATTGTGACTTTTTATCTCAGTTCTGATTTTATTCTCAGAACTGTGAGAGATAAACATGTCAGAATTGTGAGATAAAAATGTGCTAAAAAAATGTGTGATAAAAATAAAGTTGCAAATCTGAGAATTGCATGATATAAACTTGCAACTGAGTTTAAAAAAAGTAAAGTTGCAATTGAGAAAAACTCGCAATTCCGAAAAATAAAGTCGTAATTTTGAGAAAAGTCGCAATTGTGAGGGAAAAAGTCAGAACTGCGTGAAAGTCAAAACTGCGTGATGATAAAAAATTCTAAGAAAAGTTGCAATTGAGAGGAAAAAACTCATAATTGCATGACATAATGGACAATTGCATGAAAAAAGTCATAATTGCGTGACGTAAACTCACAAATGCAAGAAAAAAAATCAGACTTGTGAAAAAAAGTTGCAATTTCGTGAAAAAAATCATAACTGTGTGATATAAACTTAAATAAAATCGCATTTTTGAGAAAAACTCACAATTGCGAGAAAAAAAGTCAGAATTGCGTGATATAAACTCGAAATTCTGAAAAATAAACTCACAATTCGCAACTGCAAGAAAAAAATCAGAGCTGTGAAAGAAAAATTCGCAGTTGCATTAAAAAGGTCAGAAATATGTGATATAAACTTGCAATTCTGAAAAATAAAGTTGCAATTTAAAAAAAAACTCACAATTCTGAAAAATAATGTCGCAATTCTGAGAAAAGTCACAACTGCGATATAACTCACAATTGCGTGATATAAACACGCAATTGCAGGAAAAAAAATCTGAATTGTGAGAGAAAAAGTTGCAATTGCATTAAAAAAAAGTCAAAATTGCGTGATATAAATTCTGAGAAATAAAGTCGCAAGTTTGAGAAAAGCTGCAATTGGGAGAAAAATGCTCAGAACTGCATTATATAAACTCACAATTGTGAGAAAAAAGTCAGAATTGCGTGATACAAACTCGTAATTCTAAAAAATTAAGGCACAATTCTGAGAACATTCTCCATACCAAACTTTATGTCCTAGGGAGTTGTTATTTTATTTTATTTGTCATAACATGTCTTAAATACATTTAAAAAACAAACAAACAAAAAAAACCTTCTAAATCCTAAAACCCTTTTATTTATTTATTTTTACAACATTACATGTATGAAACCAGAATAGGTGCTCTCTTGTGAGTCCATGACTAATTTTAGATTTTAACAGTTACTAAAATAGTTATTAGAACCATCAAATACTAGTTCAACAGACCACTTTCACCACCATTTCACACTCACAGCCCTGCGTTGTGGTGAGACGAATATGCATCTGGCTGTTTTTACCATTTTAAGTGCGGGCTGTCATCATCTGTCCTCAGAGCCGTTAAAGCCCATGCAGTCATGCTTCAATTCTCTCAAACACCAAAACAACATCTGTGCTTGTCCAAGGAGTGCTAATATGCCTGGGGCTGTCAGAAGCCTAAGAGATTTCACTGATAGGTGCCATAATATAGTAAACAGTACAGTCGTTTTATGTAGCATTTATGTAGGCCATGCCTGCTTACATCAGCCTTTCTTTATCCAGGACTGCTTTTGTAAGTGATGAATGTTTTAATTACGAGTTTACATTGACCAGCCTGGTCCCAAGGCTAATCATGGTGGATTGAGAATCAACATGGTGTTGTATTGCTGTGTAAGTCCATTACATCATCTTATTAGAGTCGCTGAGCTCCATTTCTGCCAATCTGTCCTAGAATGTCATTTAGGCTAAAGCTGTTAACAGCAACTGAACGAAAGGCCTTTGATTAGGGCTGAAAACTTTCATTTTGCTTCATCTTAAATGAAGAGCCGACCTTCCGCCCTGTTAATCTAGAATAATCTCTTTCTGACGCCATATTCCTCGTACGTCCGTGGCTGTTTTCCATTTCTGCTTTGAAATTAGTAATCGGTCACAGCTTGCCCTGAATTCTCAAACTGCACTTACAAGTGAATCACAGCACACTAAAAATAACCCCGTTAGAAGACCGGACTCAGGAAATGAGTAAAAGGCTTTCGGGTCCTGAGAATCCAGTGATGTCCTCCGCTTTACGCTGACCCCTCTTCACTGGATTACAGCCTGACGTCTAGGTGACGTCTTCCACTGCAGGAGATCCAAAGAGAAACAGATGTTTCCTTAAGCTGTAAGGCTGATAATGTGGTAGTTTCAGTCTGTAAGTTTGTTTCTGCTGACTCATGATATTGGATTTCCTTTCATCCTAAAACCTTAGCCACACCTGTTGAAGGTCTGACAGGTTTAACCACTTTGTATGTTTGGTTTTCACATTCTTTAAAGCATTTCATCAGTTTTAGGCCACGATGCAACCAGTTTGACAGTTACACTCACCCATATAACTTGCTTTTTGTATTACTGTTAAGTTTGGAATGACATTAACATGACTGAATGCATTGTAGTACTATGTGTGTGGTTTAATAGTGAGCATTAGGTGTGATTTAAAGTTCACAAACACATACCAAATTAAATCAAGTTTAACAAAGGCATTTGTGGCTGTTGGTCTTCAAAAAACCCACAACTTTGTTTTGTAAGCTCTCAATCGACCAAAAAATGAGCGTTTAAGGACACAAATAGCTGTGAATGTCAGGGTATTTCACATTGAGCCATTCAGTCGGATAATTTCTCCAGCAAAAGGAAGGTAAGGAAAAGGAGCACTAACACAGACCAATAAAATTTAGTTTCTCAATATATCTCCCTTTACATAGGGTGGTGAAATAATCCTTTGACATAAAAATAATGATTGTGTCCTGTCACGATTAAGTTTCCCTCCAGTGGGCGTAGTTCTCACCGTAATATGACATGTTGAGCTCAACTTTTGTGTCCTTAAATGCTCGTTTTTTGGGTCGACGGCTTATGAAAACGTAGTTCTGGGCTTTTTAGCTTGTTTATTGTACACCTTGTCACAGCTTGTCAGCTTTTAGACATTATACTGTTTTTTGTTATAAATCAGAAATGACAAGGATGCAGCTTCCCACAACACAAAGTCAATGGAGAGCGTTGGATTGTTTTCCCCCCTGGTGGGCGTGGTTTTCAGATTATGACGCGTGTTACAGCTTGAGCTGTTGAGCTTGGTAAAGCTGCATTTGACAGTGTATGACAGCCACAATTTCACCCATATCTCTATAAAAAATAAAGCATATTTACATATTTATCTGAATCGTTCCCTATCCCCTATATAGCGCACTACGTGCCACCCACCGTACATTTTGTGAACAAGAGACCCATTTCAGCCGGCGGTTCAACATCTATTTATAGTGTAGGGGGCGGGGCACTTCGGATTCTAGAGAGCATTTGATTGGACCGAATGTTTGATAGAAAGCTGAAGTGCAGGGTGATGTCATCAAAATCGCTGATCCATATTGGTGGAAGTTAGAGACTGTAAGTTTTGAATGCTCATATCTTGTAAATGTGAATTTTGTTGTTGTTTTGGAGCACACTAGCTTATAGATAATCTGTTAATACTAAAAACCAAATAAGCCACACCCCCTCCAAAACACATGGACGCCCACAGCCAGAACCAGGGTTGCCAAGTCTGCGGTATTTCCGTGGATTGATGCGGTTGTTTTTTATGTCCACGGGTTTACATAACCCTAATAATATGATATTTGGCCTTTGGAATGCAAATTTCACCCAGGGCATCTTGCCTAAAAATGTGTATTCTATCCCACTGAACGCGATTTTTACCGGCAGAGCCCCCCTCGAAACGCCATTGAGCTACTTTTGGGCTAGTTTTGACTATCAGTTGGCCTGGCCAGGTTTTGTTATGAAAACCTGGGAAACCTGGACAGAACGGAGGCTAATCAGCAACACGTTTTGAGACGGCTTTGGTGTAGGATTGAATGCAACGTTGTCAGATTTCCTCATGTCTCATTCACTGGTGAGAAAACGTTACAGTACAAAGCGTGTAATATTAAAATAAAACGCCTTCCACTCTCGGTCTGCAATAGTGTAATAGAACAGGGCTTTCTCCTAAGAGCACATGCAGCCATTTGTAAATTTAATGTGCGAAGCCTCCGGTCTCGTCCATTTTCAACTATTTTTAGCTGTCATTTTGCTACTTGATATTGCAAACTCGTGTGCCTTACCATATTTTTTTAATGTATTATCCTAATTATAAACATAGTGGTTTGTAATGCAAACAGTTTTACTGTTTACTGCACGTTGGTTTTCTATACACATTGTTATTTTCCTACAGCAGGTAATGAACTGGAAGTCATGCACATTCACAGACAACGGCTTACTTCCGCGTTGAAAAATAAAGTGGATAAATGCATATAAATGCATTTAGACAGTGTTGCGAGGTCTGCAGTTTTCCTGCAGAATTGGGCTGCTTTAACACTGTTGCTGTGGGTTGTTTTTTTATGTCTGCAGGTTAAAGTGACCCCAATAGCATGATATGTAGTCCCTAGAATGCCAAATTTACCAAGAAACATGTATTCCCCAGAATGTTTTTTACCGGTGGAACCCCAACTAAATATGATTGGGCTAGTTTTGAGTGGCAATTGGGTGGGCTTTGTTGTGAAACCTGCCATTTCAACCACTTAACCTACTGATTGCTATGGAGATGTGAAGAGATTGTGAAACCATCATAACAAGACTGTTTTTGAACTCTATCACCTACCCTGCCTTTTAATATTTAAAATGAATTTAAAATTGATTCCTGTGAAGGCAAAGCTGAATTTTCAGCAGCCATTACTCCAGCGTCACATGATCCTTCAGAAGTCATTCTAATTTGCTGATTTACATGCTTAAGAAACATTTCAGATTATTATCAGTGTTAAAAACAGTTGTGGTGCTTTTTTTTTTTTTTTTTTTTTTTTTTTTTGTGCAAACCATGATACTTTTTACTCAGTATTCTAGAAGGATATATCATTTTTGATCACTTTTGACAACTTTCGAAACATAATGTACCCTTTATTTACACTGTATAAACTATTTATAAACTCTAAGCAACAAAACACTAAGTATTGTAAGTCTTTTAGTGTATCACATGAGATTTTGATTTGTCATTTTCATAAGTCAGAGTCATGCCTTGTGATGCCTTTCAAGAGGGTAGGAAATTCTTTGGTTTTCTACCTCGGTATCCTTTGATCATCAGTCTGGTTTTGGTGAGGTGATGACTTTAGTTACATTTGTTCAGTGTCTTTCTTAGTTGATGTTTTACTAAGTGATTTGCATTGTATTAATTACCATAATGTGTATTCCTGTAACCAAACAGCAGGAGCTACATTTAAATTGCTTTTTGGCGATAAACAAAAGATTTCTGAATTTTGAACGTTTTTTGAACAAGTAAAGTTATGACATATAAAGAAACATTTAGAAATTTTATACAAATTTTCATTTATGTTCTTTGTACAAAAGGTCAGATTTTCTCAGGACGTGTTTAAGAATATTACATAGAATATTTAGTATTTAACACTAAATGTCTATGAGTGTTACAAAAAGAAAAACATCACATAAAATCAGTCTAGAAATAATTAGAGCCAGTTGTTGTGGGGGTAGTTGAAAAGTGTGAAAGTCACAAGTTGTGACTTCTGTCTGTTCTGTCTCACAAGTTCAAACCATGTGACCTGCTCGATGGAAAAGAAAGTGGTTGGAAAAACAGTTCAGCTATTTTAGTCTTGAATGATGATGATCTCACTTTGCAGTTTGTATGTTAACCACAAAAGTCAACAGGAAGCTGACATATCAGAAAAAGGGCATGCTGCATAGAAACAATCCAACGCAAGGAAACAACAATATACAAAGAAATGCTGTAAACAAACATTGTGTGTCACAAACACAGGTGTCTATGTTGAGATACATTTCCACAGGATGCATCTATAATTGGGTTGTGCATTCAACTAACGTAGTTGACATACATTATAAGTTCCTTCCAGTGAACTCTGAGGCCTACTCTGGTGTGGTACACCTGCGGTCTCATTTTGAATATTATGCTTTTGCAGTTGCTAAAAGTGCTATTTAAGCAGCAGCAATATGACTTTTTGACTAAATATTGCAGCAGCAAGATAAGATGCATTTTTTTAATTACACAGGCTCATGTTCTGGGTGGTGTTTATGGCACCATCAGGCATAATTATCACAAGAAGATTTAGATAATACAGGAACAGTTTTTGTTGCTCTCTGTTCCCATTCTCTGTCATGAGGATTGCAGTGCTGCAATCTAGCTGCAGTGGGCACAGATTCATCACCTTGATGTCTGTTTGGGTGAGGTCCAGTGCCCCACATCTCAGACATATTGCTTCAATGAGCTCTGCCAGAAGGGAAGAGAGAACATTATGGAGTCTAGAGAGTTCTGCATTCTGCCACTTCAAACATTCTTTTTTGGTTCTGGCACATTCTGGCCAAATGTCCTTTGTTTTTGTTTTTTTTTTAAAATTATTTTATTTATAGTTTATTTAGCCTTGTTTTTGTTCTGGCACATCTCATTTGTTGCTCTTTTTTGTTTTGCTTTGTTTTAAGAGTAGAGAGAGAACATTACGGAGTCAGAAGAGTTCTGCATTCTGTCACGTTTTTTTTTGTTATGGCTGATTCTGGCCAAATTATTTTATTTTATTTATTTGTTTATTTATTTTTATTTTATTTTTATTTTGCTTTGTTTTTGTTCTGGCCAAATATATTTTATTTTATTTTATTTTATTTTATTTTATTTTATTTTATTTTATTTTATTTTATTTTATTTTATTTTATTTTGCCTTGTTGTTGTTCTGGCCATTTTATTTTGTTATTATTTTATTTTGTTCTGGCCAAATGTTTTGCTTTATTATTTTATTTCATTTCATTTCATTTCTTTTTTTTTTTTTTTTTTTTTTTTTTTTTTACATTTAATTTAGTTTAATTTAATTTTGCTATTTTGTTTTGTTTTGTTTTGCTTTGCCATGTTTTTGTTCAAGCCAAATGTATTTTATATTGTATTTTATTTTATTTTAGTTTATTTGACTTGTTTTTGTTCTGGCCAAATGTATTATTTTATTTATTTTATTTTATTTTATTTTGTTCTGGCCAAATGTTTTGCTTTTTATTATTTTATTTTATTTTATTTTATTTTATTTTATTTTATTTTATTTTATTTTATTTTATTTTATTTTATTTTATTATTCTACTTTGCCACGTTGTTGTTCTGGCCATTTTATTTTGTTATTATTTTATTTTATTTTATTTTATTTTGTTCTGGCCAAATGTTTTGCTTTATTATTTCATTTCATTTCATTTCATTTCATTTCATTTTTTTTTTAAATTTATTGTAATTTCATTTCATTTTATTTTGCCTTGTTGTTGTTCTGGCAATTTTATTTAATAATTTAATTTAATTTAATTTAATTTAATTTAATTTAATTTAATTTAATTTAATTTAATTTAATTTAATTTAATTTTTGCCTAGTTTTTGTTCTGGCCATTTTTTAATTTAATTTTATTTAATTTTATTTAAAAGGCCTTCTGGGGGGGCGCTGGGCGGAGGGGATTAAATAAATAAATACATTTTTTTCCCCACTCTTGGCATAACCAACCAATAAACCTTAAAAAGTTGCATTAAAGTTCAGGTAAAATAAACTTTCTTTCTAATCAAGTGAAGGATTTCGAATGAATAGCATTCAACCAAATGCTGCTGTTCTGTTCTGTGCAACTTGTTTCTTGTTTACCAGATGCTTTTTAACCAAAGTGACGCATATGCTGATTGCAGGGACGGTCCCTTTGGAGCAGCACACTTTCTTTCACAGGAACAGTGATGGGAGGAAGGGATCTCAGTGACTGTACAGTTCTTATGGGTTAAATTCTTATCTGGATGCAAATCTGTACTTTGACAGTATAATGAGTCTGTGTGGCTTATCAGACTACATCAACATTTGAATCAGAAAACATGCCAAAAATTGAATTGAAGCATTGTCCTTGATCAGTGTTTTGTCTTTTCAGGCCTTTAAGGTCATGCATGACCTCTTTTACATCACACTGACAGCTTTTGATGACGATCCAATAAGTGAAACGTGGGTATTTACGCAAAAACAGAACTTAGGACAATTGAGTGCCGCTGACTGCCGTCAGCAATCAATGTTAGTTCTGCATGACGCTCTGTTCTATTGTGTACCGCTGCTAAGTTCTGCTGCTCTTGACGTGCACGGTAATAATACCCTACAAAGGAAAGTACCAAACAAACTTGCCTTTGTCACCTAGTTTTAAAATTTCCACAAAATTTCTGCAGCTCTACAGAATGAGACATATAGAATCACAAGGTTGTGCCAGTTATTTCTGATGCAGTTTGCACAGTTGCACCTCTGGCTCTTCTTGGCCGTGTGCAAGATGGTTATGAAACAGGTCTGCACGCATTGTGGTAAATAGTGACTACTTATTAGAACTGGAGAATGTTGTTTACTGATCAGCTTGTTATGTGTGAGCTGGTGCCTGTGCAAGAGGGTTTTTGCGGTTATGCTAATCTGTTTCCTTTTGTTCTGTTTTATTTTTGCTCTATGCATCTGCATCTTTCTTTCACTTCAGAGTAAAAGTCATGCTGGGTCAGGTGGAAGACACTTCCTCTGAAAAGATTCAAAAAGCATTCCTGTCAAGGATAATGTCATTTCTGATGGAGAACTAAAACTTTTGGGGTTTTATTAAGTAGGTTTGACTTTATGTTTTCACAGTGACTCAGAAACCAATCAAACTTTATCTGGTATAAATAGATATGGGTGTTCATCAGCAGTCTATAACTGTCTAGGGTGGACTTCCTTTTAAACATAACAGCCAGCACTTCCTGTTTGTGTATGTTTATGCTGACAGCTAGGCCCACACAGAATCTACATCGGCAAAACACCACAAGTTTCTGTTAAATTGGGCCTTCTGTGAGTTCTAAAATGATCAAACCCCCTTCCCTTCAAGTGTATGTTTAGTAAATATTTTCTTAATTTGATTATCCTTTCAGATACTAATAAATGAGTAGTGCTCTCATTTTCAAATAACATATTTTATCATGTGCATAAATTCCATTTTGCAGAATTTTGCAGATTTTTCTGCAAAATTGGTGCAGAAATTAAAAACCCAGCAAATTCGATCTGGGCCTAGCAAAGACACATGACAATGCCATGATTTTTTGCAATAATAGAATAAATGCATGATTTTTGCAATAATAAGAATATTAAATTAAGGATGCACTGAAATATGGAAGCCCATTTCCGCCGCTAAATAAAAATGTAAAAAATGTATTGCGACTTTTTATCTCACAATTCTTACATTTTTTGGCAGAATTGTGAGATATAAACTCCCAATTGAGAGTTATAAAGTCAAAATTGCAAGAAATAAAATCACAATTCTAAGTAATTGTTTTTATTTCTTAGAATTGCGAGTTTATATATCGCAATTTTGAGTTTATATATCGCAATCGCGGGTCAGAATTGTGAGATATATTTGCAAGAAAAGTCAGCGTTGCAAGATAACTCGCCATGCTGATTTTTTTTCTTGCAAATGCAAGTTTATTTTTCGCAATTGTAAGTTTATGTCACAGAATTCTGAGGAAAAAAGTCAGAATTGTAAGTCTGTAATTTGTAATTCTGACATTATAATTCGCAATTGTGAGTTTATATCACAAATCAGAATTTTGAGTTTGTAGCATGCAATTTTAAGAAAAAAAGCCAGAAATTCGAGTTTATATCTTGCAATTCTGAGAAAAAAAAAATCTGAATTTTGCGTTTGTATCAAGCAATTTTAAGAAAAAAGCCAGAATTTTGAGTTTATATCTTGCAATTCTGAGAAAAAAAAAATCTGAATTTTGAGTTTGTATGACGCAATTCAAAAGAAAATATCAGAATTTCAAGTTTATATCTCACAATTCTGGAAAAAAAAGCCTGAATTCTGAGTTTATATCTTGCCATTCTGACAAAAAAATCTGAATTTCAAATTTGTATCATGCAATTCAGAGAAAAAAGTCAGACTAGTGAGACAAAAAGTCTCAATAACCTTTTTTCTATTTTTTTTATTCAGTGGTGGAAACGGCCTTCCATACTGAAGTGCTTTGAAACACGCAGCATTATTTTGTGTGTTGACGTAATTTCAACTGAAACTGGACATATCAGGCAGTCCCGCCCCCTTTTTTTAAATAACCAAGAGTGTATTGTTTATTTCACAGCTTGGGCCAGAGCTGTTAAGCTCGATAAAGCTGCATTTGACAGCCACAGTCTTATCTATATCGTAATAAAATATAGCATTCTGTATAGAATTTAGATGGGTACAACACATTTTGTGGTCTGCACCAACTTACATGTATGATCCACTGCTTGCTATCATACATTTTACATGTTGTTTACATGTTAAAATTTGTGTGTTTTGAACCTTTTGGCCTTCCATAATCGTGTCTCTGGACCGGAGCAGACTGTGTGTGAAACCAGACTTCATTTGCCCCAACAGAAAGCATATTTTTACTGTCTGAATCATTTTGTATCCCCATTTTGTGCACTACATACCATTCACTGTACAGAAAATACTAATTCTGTGAACCGAATTCAGCCGTAGCTTCAGCGTCTATTTATAATGTAGGGGGCGGGACACTTCGGATTCTAGAAAGCATTTGATTGGACAGAAATTTTGATAAGAAGCTGAAGCAGGGAGATGTCAAATTATTAATCCATATTGGCGAAAGTGCGAGACTGATCGCTTATATGTTCTCAATGCAAATTTTGTCATTGTTTTGAAGCACACTAGCTTAAAGATAACTTTAAGGCTAACATATTCATACTAAAAAAACTTTGATTTTGATTCCATGGGGACTTTAAATTAAATACTTATTCTCTCTTGCTTATTTAACAAATTTAGAAATAACATGTATAGTTGTATAGTGTATAGTTGCAGTTGACGTAAGTAATTATTTTTATAAATAAGTACTACTGTTGGAGCCGTAGTGCAGTGGAAAGTTCCTGCCTGATTTATGTTGGTTCAAGGGGAAGCAAGTTAGTGCCTGGCATTTTGGCACGAGGATTGATTATCTGGAAGAAAGAGTGGAACATTTTCTAGATTCAGTGTGAACAATTGACCAATTATAATTCTTGAACCTCTCTCAACTATCCTAGTTATCACAGAACTCAGTCACAGCACTTTCTAAAGACACAAAAACTTTCCCTCTCAGAACACATTGTGTGAACATTTGCCTCTAGGGTACGATAACTCAAGCTCAATATACTCTCAGATACTGGAGAAAGTCTTTCTCTCCATTTGGGAGTTTGTAAGCTGCTCTAGTTTTCAGGTTAGAGCTCCTAATATGTTTTTGTCCTGCTGAGTGGAGGACATACAGCTGTTTTTTTTGTAGCTTGACAGGCAGTAGCAGCTCTGCTGCCTGGGTGGCTGATTATCTGGGTGGCAGGCAGCAAGCCATTTTAAAATTGTGCTTGTCCTGATTGTGGCTGTCCTATATTCTCGCTTTTTGGAGTCTTTCTACAGTATTTCAGTTTGGTGGATGGTTCTTACGTGTTAAAATGTGGTTATAGGGTTAAGCGTTTTACAAAAATTCTTTATTTTGTGCAAATGTTGTTGCATAATCACTTTAATTGATGATCGTGTTGACGTGCATATGAAATTCATTTTAATCAGTAAAACGTGTTGCTAACAAAACTGAGTGTTCTAGTCTAAACCCCAAAATATAGCAGCTGTGGTTATTTGTTGACTTGTTCTACACAGAGGTACCTGCGGCAGTTCTCAGAAAAAAAATTGGTTGATTACATAAATGCGGCATGAATCTCTTGAGAAATGTCACAGTTATGTTGGCACAAACAAAACAGCTACTTGACGCAGTTAGGTCAAACTTGTTTTCAGTTTTTACACATATATACTTAGACTCACACCTCTCTTGTGCATGTTTTCAACGCCAATAGCAACCACAAGATATTTCAGACACCACAAGAGGAGTGTCATATATGGTGTTTAAGGTCAAGAGAATGAAATCAACACATTGTGATATATACGTCACAGTGGTGCAATAAGTTGTTGTTCTTTGTCAAGTCTGAATTTGTCAAAATTAAAATTTAGAAGGTCTGTAGATTGAACTGTTCAGTGAAAATCAACCAAACAAACATATACAAATTACCCAACACATTTAAAAGTGACTTATTAAATGACACTTTGCCTTGGTTTAGTTGGGCAACCAGAAGTAAATAAAATTCAGAGCTTAGTTCCAAATAAGTGAGTTTGAGCAAAATAATAGCACATGGAAACGTTGCGCTGTAACCATAACAAAGTGACGTAAGCGCACAGCGAGAACATTGTCCTAATCTGAACAATCAGCGTTATAGATCATCACTGTCACCGCTGCCTGTGCAATGATGTGTTATGTAATATCAGAACAAATTTAGCAAGATGGAATGATAAGCTACAAAAGAGTTTAAAGGAACAGTTCACATTTACGATAAATGGGGACTGAAGAACTGTCAGTTTTGTCAACTGAATCAATAAAAGATCTGACTCAAAAGAAAATGCCAAAAAGAGCTAGAACTGATTTTAAAGGGCACCTATTATGCCCATTTTTACTAAATGTAAAATCTCAGATGTCCCCAGAATGTGTCTGTGAAGTTTCAGTGCAAAATACCCCACACATAATTTATTATATCATTTTGAAAATGCCTATTTTGGGTGGAAGCAGTAACACATGCACTGTTTTCGTGCATGTCTCTTTAAATGCAAATGAGCTGCTGCTCCTCGACCCCTTTTCCAAAATAAGGCTGTGCCTTTACGTCTCGAACCTCAGATACTCTTCCAAAAAAGTGCATCCAAAAGCACGCACACACAAAGCGGTTTTAACACGCCATGTGAGTACTAAACTAAATTTTCTTTCACGTCTTATTGCGCTTAAACTGTCAAATACACACAAGGTTATGTTAAAAACTCACATAAGTTACAAAAACACAGTCGGTTATGTTTGTGAAGGTAAACAGCTGAGAGAGAAATTGCACGTTTATATTAGATGTGCGGTATTCCGGTACTGGAAAAATACAGATATATATTTTATTTCAAACGGTTTGATACTATCATTTTGATCAATTCAGTATTTTATACCCTGTTGTTCCGAAGTGCTTTCCAAATTGCTGCAAAACAGGTAAACGTGACAACAGAACAACACGATGGATCATCAAACAGATGAAACTCCATCAACGTGCTTGAAACTAGTAAATAAAGACAACAGCAGAAGTGAAATATAGCATTATTTTGCATACAAAACAGATGATAAAGGTGAACGAGCTGACCATACTGCACCTGTATGCAAGCTTTTCTATAAATCATGTGTTGCCACAGGAGCTATAAATCAAATCTTGCCAAGCATTTGTAATTTGTCACTTGCTCATCCTGATCTTTAACTTGAATTTAGAGATTGACAGGTGAGTGCATTATTCATCATTCATAAATTCAGTTTTAATTAACTTTTATTAACAAGATGCGATACAGAGTAAACATGAAAGTTCAAATGTGTGTGATACGCTAGAACCAGTTTAGTTTTGGTTACATAATATTTGCACTTGCATTTCAAACAATCAAATATTAATGGAATTTAAATGAAGCAAAAGTTTTGCTATGTTAATTTTAGTATCAATAATATGAAGGGAATGTTTCTGCCGCAGTGCCGATTGCTAATATAAAGCAGGAGAGAGAACGTGACAGATTTGTACTTAATGCTTTTTCTTTGGCTATCTAAGTCTGATATCTAAAAACAATCAGAGAGAGAGAGAGATAATAACATGATTTTGAATATTATGACTGTTAGAATAACACTTATTCTGGTTCTCAAAGTGCGGTACGAGTACCACTATTGTTACTCAGAGGAATCACTAAATTAAATATAAATCAATGTTAAAACATTTTAATGTAATCATTATTTGAGTAAAGTTTTTTTTTTTTTTTAACATTTATTGTGCAGTACCATTTCTATTTAAGTTTTAGTTACAACACATTTTAATTTAATCATTATTTACATTTTTTATTTACCTGTTTGTAAGCACTGTGCATTGTAAATGTTCAAACTATGTATTTACAGTGTTAAAGTTCTGACAACAACAAATATTCTTATTAGGAATGAAATTGCTTTTCTTTTTTAACTTCAGATTTCAACTATGCAGACATGTAGCTGAATAGTTAGCCTACTCCTACCTACTACTTTACCACCACCCTTGAATTCCTGGAAGCTAACAATAAAATTAATTGTTTTACCTATTAGATTGTGTTTTGTTAACATGTACACCTACCCCAACCCTAAACTTAGCCCTTTCTATAATACAAAAACAGTATTATTGTTGTACAGTGTGACAAAAATAACGTTATTTGCTTTAATAATGTTCCCAACGTTGTTAACCGAATGGTTTTTGGTTGATGTGCACATGCCCAGTAGCCAGAGCTGTACCCCTTCTGGCCTTTACCCTGCCAGGGGTTTCTAGTATGCCTAGAAAGAGCTTGATTAGCTGGTTAAGGTGTGTCTAAATAGGGCTGGAGCTAAACTCTGTAGGACACCGGCCCTCCAGGACCGAGTTTAGGCACCTCTGGGTTAAAACAATGTTAAGATACTGACAAACAGTAGTGTTTTCTTGGACTCGGACTCGGCCCATTTTGTACTCGGACTCGTCTCAGACTCGACTTAGGTGGACTCGAACCCAACACTAATTAACATTAAAGCTGTTTGTAATAAACAAATGCATAATTAAGAATTTATCTTCAAATCTTTGCTTTTGGGTAAAATATGAGTCCTCTATCCATAAATGACTAACTGTAGTCATGTTGTGCATTATTATGATGTTTTTAATAGCTGTTTGGACTCTCATTCTGACGGCACCCATTCACTGCAGAGGATCTATTGATGAGCAAGTGAAAAAAAAAAAAACATTTAAATTGTTTTAGCAAATTTCTTTAAAAAAAAATGCAAAGTTTTGAAACAACATGAGGGTGAGTAAATGATGACTAAATATTTATTTTTGTGTGAACTGTCCCTTTAACTGCAGCCTATTTGATGTGCAAATGATGAGTTCACGCTTGAATGTTTTTCAGTTTCATTCGAAACATACTGAACAATGCCTTCACTATTTATGTAAGGTGAATCAAGGTTGTCATGATAGCGATGATGAAAGTAAATGTGTACAGTATCTTATTAAATACACATTTTATCTGGTCGCATGTTTGTTTGTTGTCTTATCAGTGTCAGCAGAGCCCTAATAAACACTCAAAGCCAAATGACTTTCACCACACCTTGTCAAAGTCTGCGCCTCACAGACATAAACGATACATAAATGATTATTACTCAACACAATACAGTACACATGGATACTGCAAACAGACACTCCTTTCAGGTACAGTAAAGATAAAGCTGCTATTTATAATGTATGCGTCTGTAACTATGCTTGTGTGCATGCTGCATGTGTGAACAAGACAGGAACTCGGTGGCAGCCGGATCATCTTTGTTTCCAAGGCAACAGCAAGCACCTTAACACCCACACAAGCTAGACAAACGATCCCAGAACGGGGTTTCCTCTCACACCTTGCGTTTGCAGAGCCCGTGTATGATCCTGTCTGTGACAGCAGCCGCTTGTGCGTCACGGCAAGTGTTCTCCTGGCGTTTCACAAACGCCCACAGCTCCCTGAGATCTTTTCGTTCTCGTCTCACGGCAGTGTACGAGAGACTTCTCCACACCTTAAAGAGTCACTTCCGGCAATCAATGAGACAGAGCGCAAACAGCCTTTGGGCAGTGTAACATCTACGGTTTACAACGTGTGATATCAGAAATGACTAATTGCTCATGAAGTTCTGAGACTGCCGACACTCGAGTTCTCTTCATATTTTTGTCTACTGATAAGTAAATGAATGCATTTGTCTACTGGATTGACCTCTGTTGTATTCTTTGACGCATAAAATAGAAATGACATATTGTATCCTTGTACTTCGTGTGCTGCCTCTCAAAAAAAAAATGGCATATTTTGTTACCTCCAGTGAGAGTTCACGCTAAGCTTTCTTACAGCACAGTTAGCATTAGGGATTTATAGAGCTTAGAGAGTTTCTTCTCAATTGAGTCTTTGTGTAGTGCGCCTCTAAATAATCAAGTTTAACCCCCTTCTATTTTCAGCTGTTTTGTGCACAAATCAGTTTATGTAACCAAAGAAATAGAGATGTAGAAATAGGTCTGGCATGAGGAAATTGGAATAATTTTCTAAGGCATGACCTGGATCTCTGACTAATGTCTTGGCCAGATGTCAAGGTTCACTTTTTACTTCAGAGTTAGCCTGAAAATTCTTCTTTTGTGTGTGCAAATATCTGTCTATCTAGCCATTCATCCATCTGTCCATGTCTGTTAACCCCCAAATGCATGTCTGCCATCCAGTATATATACGTATTATATATAATGGTTGTGAAAATTGTGTTTGTCTGTCTGTTGACCAATCGATCTATCTGTCTGTCTGTCTGAAAATTCTACTTTTTTGTGAAAAAAGTAGATCTGTCTATCTATCTATCTATCTATCTATCTATCTATCTATCTATCTATCTATCTATCTATCTATCTATCTATCTATCTATCTATCTATCTATCTATTCATCTGTCTGTCCATCCATCCATGCATCCTTATGTTTGACAGCCATCTCTGTCCGTCTGTCTGTCCTCCATTCATCTATGCATCAGTATGTTTGACAGCCATCTAATCTATCTGTCTGTCTGTCCATCCGTCCATGTGTTGGTCCTCCATCCATCCATGCATCCGTTTCACAGCCATCTAATCTCTTTGTCTGTCCATGCATTCTTATGTTTGACTGCCATCTCTGTCCGTCTGTCCGTTTGTGTGTCCTCCATTCATCTATGCGTCCGTATATTTGACAGCCATCTAATCTATCTGTCTGTCTGTCTGTCCGTCCATCCATCCATCCATCCGTCCTCCATCCATTCATGCATCTGTATGTTTGACAGCAATCTAATCTATCTATCAGTATGTCCATCCATCCTCCATCCATCCCTGTATCCGTATGTTTGACAGCCATCTAAACTATCTGTCTGTCCGTCCGTCTGTCCTCCATTTATCCATATATCCATATGTTTGACAGCCATCTAATCTATCTGTCTGTCCATCCGTCCGTCCTCCATCCATCCATGCATCTGTATGTTTGACAGCCATCTAATCTATCTGTCTGTCCATCCGTCCGTCCTCCATCCATCCATGCATCTGTATGTTTGACAGCCATCTAAACTATCTGTCTGTCCGTCCGTCTGTCCTCCATTTATCCATATGTTTGACAGCCATCTAATCTATCTGTCTGTCCATCCGTCCGTCCTCCATCCATCCATGTATCCGTATGTTTGACAGCCATCTAAACTATCTGTCTGTCCGTCCGTCTGTCCTCCATTTATCCATATATCCATATGTTTGACAGCCATCTAATCTATCTGTCTGTCCATCCGTCCGTCCTCCATCCATCCATGCATCTGTATGTTTGACAGCCATCTAAACTATCTGTCTGTCCATCCGTCCGTCCTCCATCCATCCATGCATCTGTATGTTTGACAGCCATCTAAACTATCTGTCTGTCCGTCCGTCTGTCCTCCATTTATCCATATATCCATATGTTTGACAGCCATCTAATCTATCTGTCTGTCCATCCATCCGTCCTCCGTCCATCCATGCATCTGTATGTTTGACAGCCATCTAATCTATCTGTCTGTCCATCCGTCCTTCCGTCTGTCCATCCTCCATCCATTCATGTATCCGTATGATTGACAGCCATCTAATCTATCTGTCTGTCCATCCGTCTGTCCATGCATTTGTATGTTTGACTGCCATCTCTGTCCGTTTGTCCTCCATCCATCTATGCATTCATATGTTTGACAGCTATCTACTCTATCTGTCTGTCCATCTATCCGTCTGTCCTCCAGCCATCCATATGTTTGACAGCCATCTAATCTATCTGTCCGTCCGTCCTCCATCCATCCATGCATTTGTATATTTGACTGCCATCTAATCTATCTATCTGTCTCTCTGTCTGTCTGTCCATCCTCCATCCATCCATCCATATGTTTGACAGCCATCTAATCTATCTGTCTGTCCATCCGTCCTCCATCCATCCATGCATTTGTATATTTGACTGTCATCTAATTTATCTATCTGTCTCTCTGTCCGTCCGTCCGTCTGTCCTCCATTCATCTATGTATCCGTATGTTTGACAGCCATCTAATCTATCTGTCTGTCTGTCTGTCTATCTGTCTGTCTGTCCATCCATCCTCCATTCATCCATGCATCTATACGGTATGTTTGACAGCCATCTAATCTATCTGTTTGTCTGTCCATCCGTCCATCTGTCCTCCATTCATCTATGCATCCGTATGTTTGACAGACTTCTAATCTATCTATCTATCTATCTATCTATCTATCTGTCTGTCTATCCGTCTGTCTGTCCGTCCATCCTACATCTATCTAGGATTATAAAACTGCTGTATACTACACATTATATAGCACTATACAACAAACAAGTGCACTAACAAAGAGAATGGCATTCTTCCCTTTCAGTCTAATGAAATAAAGAGACATCCCTCCCCCTGCACCTACGGGAGGTCAGTGACAGATGGGGGCAGCTCTGAACTGGCTTCACAGACAGCTGCCAGGGTTTGGGGGTGAAATGTTAAAGGTCAGCTCTTTTAGACTGCAGATCCCTACATTGCACACACTGATGGCCTGACAGTCAGACTTGCTGCAGACCCACTGTCAAAGTAGATTAAAACTGTCCCAAAGAGAGTTTTACTCTGCTTTTGATCTTATGTGGGGGCTGTCGCTTCAGCTGCTGTCCTCATAAATCATGTTGCATGTGGGATTCAGGTATGAGTATGAATGGGGCACGTATGACTGTGGTTGTTTGTGGTGGGTGAAGGGGATGTTGTTCTAGCTGATTAGCCTTTTCCAAGAGATACTCTAACAAGTTTTTCCTTTTTACTCCAGCATTTGTACACAACGTGAGCACAGTCTGTCACTGTTGCTCTGCCAGTAAAGGATATCCTTCCTGTGGATGTGAGGGGGTGTTTTCAAAATGCATTTACACAAAGTATTTTTAAGTATGAGCTAAAAGTGACAGCATCAGTGATAGAATCTGACATGGCCTATCAGTGTTTTTGATTTATCAGTTTGACACTTTCTTCACAGTGTATCATAAACTTGCTAATGAACACCCAGTGGCATTTCCAATAAATCAGTGACTAAAGACACAGATGAGTAGTTCATTTTGCTGCTTCATGTCAAACATGTGTAAAAGACTGAAAAAAACAAAAAAAATAAAAAAAACTTAATGCCAGGTGCTCAACTGAAATCATTAGGGTCAAAGTAAAAAAAAGTAGCACAGGTCAAACCACAACTTCCTCCAAGCTAAAACTCAATCCACTGGTCTGCAGACATAATCATTTTAAACTAGGTTGTGGCCAATCATTTTACAGGTGTGGGAGGGAGATGGAGGACAGAGAAGGAGAAAAAGATATATTGAGGTGCTTTTTGACATGAGGTGCCTTGATTATGAATGTTAAACAATTTTCTAATAGAATGAATAATGAGAATAATAAAATGTACATTATTTATTAAAATATAAATGTAAAAAATTATGTATATTCATTACAGTTTTAAAGTTGTTTTTAACATAACATTAAGACACACACATACGCTACCAGTCAAAAGTTTTTGAACAGTAAGATTTTAATATTTTTTTAAAGAAGTCTCTTCTGCTCACCAAACCTGCATTTATTTGATCCAAAGTACAGCAAAAAGAGTAACATTTTTTAATATTTTTTACTATTTAAGTCTTCTATTTGAATATATGATTTAAAAAGATAATTTATTCCTGTGATTTCAAAGCTGAGTTTTTAGCATCATTACTCCAGTCACATGATCCTTCAGAAATCATTCTAATATTCTGCTAAATAAACGTAATTTCTATAATTTAATTCTCTCTCTCTCTCTCTCTCTCTCTATATATAAATATATATATATATATATTTTTTTTTGTGTGTGTGTGTGTAAAATGTGTATACTATATATAATGATCCAAATAGCATTACATAAAATTGCATAACATTTAATTGTCAATATGTTTTTCAAATAATCTCTGCATGCTGAAAAGTTTCTTTCTTATGTTACGTACCTTTTTTTCATTCTTTTTAAAGTGGTGTCTTGGCAAACTCTGTAATTGTTTGACATTATTAAAAAAAAGTTTTAGGTGCATATTACATGTTTTCTCTCAAAATTACACTAAGAAAAAGCCCTCCGGAAAGCAGACACAGACTTCAGTGCTCTGCCGGCTTGTTAAATGTGTAAAACCAGGTTCAGCTCCTAATGAAAGGCCAAAGGATTTGTTACTGGTCAGGCCTGTATCAGGTGTTCCTTGCAGTTGTGCTTTTAGAAATGTGCTGAGCCCTCTGGCTATATTACAAATGGTTGCACGAACACATAAGAACAGAAAGACACCATGAAATAGCATTCCTTTAAGGAGTAACCAAGGCAATGCAGTGACAGGTGTACAGACACACACACACTCCATTTCATTAAGTGAAAAGCTAAAAGGGCTGTTTGGGGCCTCCGGTCTGCATTATACGCCCAGAGTGACAGACGTGCAGACTCCCCTATTGTGTGCGCAACGCCACTGGGCCTCTTTCTCTCTACCGCCGGAGGCTGCGGCGGTGGGGGCTGCTAGCAGGGTCGCGTGCCCCAGTTTCACAGCAGCAGATGGGGGATGAACCCCACTCGCTGCGCCGAACCTCCGGACAGAGGGTGTCTACCCCACCTGTCAAGACCACACAAAAGCCAGACCGCTACGTCACAAAGCCCAAGATGAGTCTGCAGACTGCAGGACCCAAAGCCGCTTTTCATGCAGCGTCAAGCGTGTAAACATGGAACATACTGATATTTAAAACGGGTCTTGTAGGGGGTCACATGAATACTAACAACACACATCTGCCATTGATTCTTCTCGTCCTCCTTCTATCCTTTCCAAAATGTGACCCTGGACCACAAAACCAGTCATAAGTAGCACGGGTATATTTGCAGCAATAGCCAAAAATACATTTTATGGGTTAAAATGATTTTTCTTTTATGCCAAAATCATTAGGATATTAAGTAAAGATCATGTTCTATTTTTTGCACCTGCAGATTCCAGATTTTCAAATCTTGGCCAAAGTCCTATTTTAACAAACCATACATCAATTGGAATCCTATTTATTCAGGTTTCAGATGATGTATAAATCTCTTTTTGTTTTTTTTTTTTTTTTGTTTGTTTTTTAAAAAGACGCCTATGACTAGTTTTGTGGTCCAGGGTCACAAATACTTAGAAAACAATTCTATTGCCAAATGCTGGGATCATTTCAATCCCGAAATAAATTTCAAACAACAACAAAAGATGTGACATGTGGTATATTAACATATTTCATGCTATTCTTTTTGTAAATACCACATTGTGGTATTTATAATAAAAATCATATTGTGCAACTTTAATTATTGTCATATGAATACCACGCCAGAAGCTACAATAATTTAAGTGCTGATCTTCGCAAACCTTTAGAACAAGAAAACACAATATATCTCTTTTTGGTTTATACAGAAACTGACAACTGATTCATAAGTTTTGTGAGTCACTAAAAAGAACCATTCATAAGCGTCTTTTGTATTTAACTGCATAAGTAAAAAGGCTATTAGAACTCATAATATTGTAAGCAGGTATGCTATTGTATAAAGCAACGCCCTTTTTTGGTCTGTTTTGTTACTGTCCTCTGACACTGTTTCATTATATTAATGTTTTCATTTTTTTCTGTTTTTCTTTTACATTTGAATATTAATCATACTGTTCTTATGTATGGCCTTTATTTAAAAAAAAAAGTTTTTTGTGCTGCAATCAGACTTGTTAGACCATGCTGTATGATTTTGATTTACCTAAAAGAATAGGCTCAGAAGTTTAGAAAAGAAGCGGCTTGTAGAATCGTTCCTCAGGAATTATAGCTCTTGATGCGCTGTCTGTTTTTGAGTCATTAAAAAGAACCGATTCATAAGAGTCAAATCGCTCATGATTCAGAAATCTCTGGTAACGCTATGTTTTTGATTTACTAAAAAGAACTGGCTCATATGAGTCATGAATCAGACTTCTCCAGTTACAATATTTTTTCGGATTTTTTTTTAACGGATTTCAGTAAGTTGTACTCTTTCTTTTAACATACCTTTGTTTGGACGTTCATTCATGTTTACTTAGTGCTGTAACTGGTCAAAGCGGAAGAGACGAGCTATTGCGATTTATTGGATGGGAGGTGTGCTACAATGATCCCTTCGTTATATGAAAACTAGCTGGATTCTTCTGGTTTAAAGGGGTACTATTATGTTTTTTCACTTTTTGAATTTTAGTCAGTGTGTGGTGTGTATCTGTGGGCATAAAAAGATCTACAAAGTTACAAATCTCAAAGTCCACTTCAAAGGGAGATATTTTGTTTTTTAAAAATCCCTTTTCAAGAACTACAAAAAACGGCTCCTTTGGACTACAACTTTTGTTTTCCGCATGCAACGATGTCACAACGCGGTCCATTAGAATATTATTAAATTAAATCCCGGCCACTGAAATTCGAACTGTAGGGACGAGGTGGGGGATTACCCTAACAATGCAGCGTGGAGAGCCACTTCAACGAACCGCAGCGTGGCGGGTGTAAACACAAGCATTTACTAGAGTTCCCAGATCAGAGCAGTAACGCGCCGCAGACGTGTGCAGTACAGGGGGTCAAAACACATGCAGAAGCTGCGATCTACTCCGGTTGCCACGTCGGAGCCATAACGCGCCGCAGATGTGTGCAATGTGTTGTAAGAGATTTATTTATCATACAGTGTAGATAATGCTAGCTTCACTTATAACACAAGTGTTTTTTTAAATGCATAAACTTGCACTACAATAGGCTAGGCTGATCAATGATGATGCTCTTTGATAATGTTAGGCTGCTTTTAGCCTTATGCTGGAGCTGGTTTCAGGCAATGAAACTAAGTATGTAAACAATTAAATACATTAGCACGATAATATCACGTATTGGTGATCTTGCAGGCTGATGATGGTACCCAACACTACTGTAGCGTATTATTTACTCACCCTCCATGCATCCTAGGTGTATATGACTTCCTTCTTCAGAAGAATGCAATCAGAGTTATCTTATTATATATATTTGCCTCACATGGCTCCGGGGGGTTAATAAAGGCCTCCTGTAGTGAATCAATGTGTTTTTGTAAGAAAAATATCCACATTTAAAATGTAAGAATCACTTTAACTTGCGCTAACAGTTGTACACAGAACTTGCTTCTTTAACAAGGGGCGTGGCAGTACTGAAACACTAAGATGTTCGGCAATCGCAACGCAGTGGGACAGCTAACCAATCACAACACATTTCGTTTTTCAGAAGGCAGAACCCGGAACTAATCGAGCCATTTGTGCCAGGCTGGGAGAAATGCATTGTATTACCGTAAATTATGTTAAAAATAATGCGTTTTTCGAACCACCAATCATGAAAGCATGTTCTAGTGTACACCCCCAAAACAAAATCAGGACTCTGTTAAAGAACATAATAGGACCTCTTTAAGAATCAATATTGTTTCGTAAAAATGAGAATCGATTAGAGTCAGATCATGATCACGGAACGTAAAACAAAAGCAAACATAATTAAAATCTTTCTGTTTGAATATTTAAAAAAAACGTTTCAACACTAGTTCTGAAGAAAAACAATTAGCTTCTTAAGCTACACTTCCGCCTCTGTTTTCTGTCTCAAGCGTCCTATCAGTAGGTTAACATGTTTTGACAGTTTTAGAGAACATGAAAATGTACTTAGAGCTGGATTGTTGCCTGTGGAATTCCTTACAGCTTGGATTTGTACTCATAAGAGATCTAGTCTGCTAAAAGGCTACATGACTTGTATCATCAACATCAACCCTTACATTTTAAAACTTTTAAACAATGTATAGTACTTATTTCACCTATAACCTACTTGTCCTCTCTTTCTGTTGTGTACACTTATTTTGTTGTCTATTTAAAATTATACATTTTCTATGTAGTTCCAAGTATGTTTATTATGTAGACCTTGCAAATGACTCTATAATCAGTACATAACAAGCACTTACTTAACAATTACTTGTACACTGGCTGTAGGTGAATGCATGCATTATGTAATTGGGCATTTGTCTGATGCGATTAAGAATGGAGGGCACGTCTACAATGAGATGACATCATTGTGCTGTGTCACAGTACTGTCTGACTGTGTTTGCCCCTCTTCATCTGTGTGTGGGCTGCAGCATATTCATGGAGCTCCTTTAGGAGCATCAGACAGTCTCTGCCAGTCATAGTCTGAGCCCTGCAATTATATGTACTCTCTCGCTCTCTCTCTGCTTCTCGAATTTTCTATGCTCGCATCTCTCCTCTCCCTCTCCTCAGATCCTCTCCTTGTGAAGCAATGCTAATTGCTCTGATGATGGTGCTTCATGTTGATTCCTGTGATTGATTTCTGCACCTGCTGCTGAATGTTTTAAGGGTTATTTTAGCACAGTTTCCACACTGAGGCAAGTGAGGAGAGGAATTCAGCAAGGACCTGCAACAATCACACTGTGTCCTCAATGCATATTTGATGTTAAAGGGATAGTCCACCTACAAAGGAAATTTTTGTCAGCATTAGCCTGCTCTCATGTGTGACTTCTTTCTTAGTATATCATGACCTTTTCAGTATAATGAAAGCACATGTCGAACTCCAAAGACAAACCGAGTTTTGATTTATTATTCACTGAAAGTATTCAAATTTGCTCTAGCTAGTAATGTCTGATTAGACATTGTAACTGCATGGGGAAGAGATACTAGCACATTATTAGAAATTTCTTCTTTGGTGTTTCACAGAAAAATTAAGAAAAATTTGGTTTGAAATGATGTTATTTTAGTGGATACTATTTTACTGAGATGCTATTATAATTTTTATTTTATATATAAATTAAAAATGAAAAAATATAAATTGTTTTGTAGTATTATTATTTTATTTAATTTAATTTTTTTAGTTATTGTTTTAGTAAAGTTGTATTTATATAGTTTTTTAACAATATTTATTTCAATTTTAGTTGTTTTAGTACCACAAGTAAAACTAAATGAAAATGAAAAATCTTGTATTGGCAACTAACTTAAGGCTTTTTAAAATATTGTATTTTGGTTTACGTTTATTTTATTTCAAGTAACAATAATCGTTTTCCTACTAGATACTATTATAGTTAATTATAGTTATTATAGTTAAATAATTTTATATTAATATTAGTTCATTTTTATGTTTTCATTTTAGTTTTAGTTAAAAGTTTAGTAATCTTGTGTGTTTAGTCATTTTTATTGTTTTTTAAAATATTTTTAAAATTATTTTGTATTAATATTAGTTTATTTTATTTTTTATTTTAGTTATAGTTTTAGTAAAGTTGTGTTTTTTTATTTTAGTTTTTATATTTTATATAGTTTTTCAATATTTATTTCAGTTTTAGGTATTTTAGTACATCAAATCAAACTAATTGAAAATGAGAAATCTTGTATTGGCAACTAGCTGAAATAAAATAAGCTGAAGGCTTTTTTGAATATTTTATTTTGGTTATTGTTTTTTAATTCAAGTAACAAGATTTTTTTCTTTGATACTTTTATAGTTTTTATTAATATTTTATATACAAATAAAATCTAAAAATACAAATAATATTATATTAATATTAGTTATTGTTTTTTTTTTCTTTGATACTTTTATAGTTTTTATTAATATTTTATATATAAATAAACTCTAAAAATACAAATAATTTTATATTAATATTAGTTATTTTTTTGCCTAATGTTGTTGTATGTTTTGTCATTTTTTTAATATATTTATATATGTTTTTAAATAATACTTATTTCAGTTTTAGTTATTTTAGTACATCAATTTAAACTAATAGAATATGAGAAATCTTGTATTGGCAACTATAGCTAAAATAAAATAAGTTAAAGGCTTTTTTAAATATATAATTTTGGGTAATAATTATTTTATTTCACGTAACAATAATCGTTTCCTTTAGTGAGAGACTATTATATTTTTTATTAATATTTTATAATAAATAAAATAAATAATCAAAATAATTAATAAAAAATAATAATAATTAAAATTAAATAATAATAAATTAAAAATTAAAAATAAATAAAGCTTTAGTAATGTTGTGCGTTTTATCAGTTTTATTTTTTTTATTTCTTTATAGTTTTTAAATAACATTTCTGTTTTAGTTATTTTAGTCCATCAAGTAAAACTAGTTGAACTTTGCTTTTTTGAATATTTTTATTTTGCTTAATGTTTATTTTATTTTAAGCAGCAAGAATCTTTTTTCTGTTGTTCTAGTTAACTAATAACTCTGGTTTGTAACATGAGAAAGTTCATTTTTAAGTGTCAGTGGCAAATTCTTTTGTAATCTGTTTTTGAGATGGCATTCCTCTCTAGAGGATTACATTACTCAAAAGAGCCCAAACTGAAACACCCTCTAAAATTCACACTTTCAGTGGCAAATAGCTGTTCACTGCCGTCAACCATTAAACTTGTCAGTGCATGCAGATGCACTGTATTACACTGGCCTCATTTACAGCACTAGCATAGAAATTGCAATCGGTCTCAGACTTCAGCGCTACAGCTGTACGCTCCAGCAGCATATCAAAGCAATCAATTACCCTTCCACGCAAACGCTCAAGGACTCTGCATAATTCTGCGTAAGCATTCTGAGTATTTCAGCTTTGAACTGTTGTTCAAACACTGCTGTTTTCACATGCATTATATGCAACTTCATGACCGAATGAATGGATTGAAAAATAATACTTAGAGGATGAATTGAATGGAAGTAATTTAAGCTGTGTTGGAGAGAGCACGGAGGCAAATGAGCGGGCAGGCAACAGGAAGTACACTGAAGGATGTGATGTGTAACCTAATTCCTTACCGTACAGATTGCCACACAGCAAACCGAGAAATGACGCCAAGCATTGATCTTCTGTCGGGTACACTGATGTAATGCTGGCTTAAGGAGATGAGTGTTTTTTTCAGCTTTGTAGTTTCAGTTTATTAGAGAGATCTGATGTGTAATTCAGGGTCAAAAATTAACTTCTCAATAGGGGTCAATATTTGCCTCTTTTGCATGTTAACTTATTTATTTATTTTACATTTGTGGGGGCATTTTTATTATTACCTTATTATTATAAAAGCCATACTATGTTGTCTTTAATGTCAAATACTTAAATTCACCCATTTACTTTAATTAAAATTTTAAACTGTAGTCAGTAACAATAGACTGTTTAAAATTGTAGCCTCTTAATTATACAAGTACTCATAGAGCTGCAGTATTATGATAAAAATCATTATTGTAGATTATTACTCTTTCTTTTGTAATATTGGTTATTAATATCGATATAAAAACAATATAAAAAGTTTTTGTTTGGTTTTGGTTATGTCACATTCTGGCTTCATAGACAAACATGTCTGCCTTTGGCCAAGTCTAGCAAAAGTTGTGCAAAAACTCCCGTTATAATCACTGGAGATAAAAAATTAATTTTTGTATTTACATCATATGTAACCCTGGGCCACAAAACTAGTCATAAGGGTCAATTTTCATAGGACAATATTTAAAAAAACTGGAATCTGAGGGTGCAAAAAAAATCAAATTTAAAGGGGTCATCAGATGCAATGTTGTTTGAACATTAATGTGTGTTGGCAGTGTTTGTACAAATCCACCCTATAATGCTCCCATGATAGTTGATTGACATGAGCGTCTTACCTCAGATCAGCTGTCACAGTCCAACCTCCATTGTTTCGATGCCAGAGCAGGGATGTAAGTTAGACAAGAATATCTCCGATTGAGCGATTGAGGTGTTGTGTTGTTGGATGTAATAATGAACATAGTGGTCGTCATTTACTCCCGACATCTCCCGACATTTGTATGTGAAGGGAATGTGGCTCCCGATCTACATAAATGCGTCTATGTTCGCGCAAATAATTCGTGATCCAGCATCACCTACAGCAGAAGTGAGTATAAGGGTTTTTTTATGAATCTCTGCAATCACCTTTCCTAATAACATGCTAGTTAGCAAGTTTAGTGGCTAAACGTGGCTAAATGCGGCTGAAGTAAACAGGCTCGTCACTCCACAGAGAGAATAGAGGGGCGGGGCGAGCAGAGCTCATTAACATTTAAAGCAGCCTTGACCAGAATGAGATGATTTTTGCAGAGCTCATTTTGACAAGGTAAAAAGGGTGTTTTACACAACCATTGAGAATTTTTAACCAAAGTATATTATAGACTTTTCATTAAGACCCTAAGCAACTCTGATTAGCCAATGCATTCCTAAGTTCAACAGGATCGCGTTTGATTGGTTATAAGTCTCAACGTTAAAGCATTCTGATGCAATGTGAGCGAATCTAAATGTAATTCTGCGAACTGACACTTTTCATTCATTGTCACATTTAATTTTTAATCGACAGTCATAATATGTTGTTTAATTTTTGTCCCTTTGTCTTGAATTTATGGGGCATTTTTGCTAATTTTGGTGTTTTTTTTGCCACAAACCCTGGTGTAACCTTTTTTTTTCCATGCAGTTACAATGGCTGTTTTACCTTTTTTGGTAAAGGGCGTTTGATGTTCTTTGCATGATCACTTTGTAAACACTGGGTTGGTACTTCTGCATGTAGGGTGATTTTGAAGTTGGAGGAGAAAATGAGATGGGAGTTTTTCAACCTACCCTAACTTGTGTATTTTTAACTGGAATACACAAAGGGGGTGAGTAAATTATCTGTAAATTTTTGTTCTGGAAGTGAACTTCTCTTTTAATTCATCAATATATTCTGTGTAGATTTTACAAATCAGAAAATAATAATAATTCCACATTATGTAAAGCTACCCTGCAAAGGACTCTAACGCTCACATGTACCTATGCAACGTGTGCAGGCAGTTACGTAACCGTGAGTGGTTTTGTCAGTTTAATACAATGAATACTTTCAGGTGCCCAAAGGCTGATCATAGTTCAAGCAAACAATAAGCAGGTATTTGCTTCTCCCTGAGAAAACATTCCATGACTGTGGGAGAAAGACAAATCTCTAGGCATTCCTGAAACCCCAAGGCTGTACATCAGCGTCTGTGTCTGATAATAGATGCATGTGATGGTAGACATATCTGACATATAATTGGTTGAGACTTAAGTGCATATTATGATACACTGTCAGACAAAACCAAAAACAAAAATGATAGTTATGTGTAATGATAGATCTGTGTAAGCATTCCTTAGGCAGCGGTTTTCTTAGAATTTCATTGTCTTTTTAATTTAGTTTTTTGTCTTCATGCTGTCATTTTCATATTTATTTTATTTCATTAATTTTTGTATTGATTTTAGTTTGTTTTGCTGTTTTAGGGTTGTCAAAGTTAATGTGCAAAATAGTTTCATTTTAAAATGAGAAAATAGATAGTTATTCCTATCTGATGTCATTTTATGTTTAATGGTGAGTTGTTGTGTGCATTTTTATTTTAGTTTAGTTAGTTTGAAACATAAAGTGTATTTTAGTTTAGTTTCCTGGTAACACTTTACAATAAGGTTCATTAGTTAACTATATTAACATGAACTAAGAATAAACAATACGTCTACATTTATTAATCTTAGTTAATGTTAATTTAAGCATTTACTAATGCGTTATTATAATTACAAGTTGTGTTTGTTAACATTAGTTAATGCACTGTGAACTAATATGAACAATAAATGAACAACTGTATTTTTATTAACTAACATCATCAAAGATGAATAAATAGTGTAATAAATGTATTGTTCATTGTTTGTTCATATTAGTTAATACAGTGTTAACAAATGACACAGTTGACATATCGGTTTCTTTTTCCCCACCCTCCCAAGTTAGTTATTATTATTTTTTATTTCATATTTAGTTTACATGCTATGCTGTATGTGGTAAACCTCACTAATATATTCCATCAGACATGGTGTGACTTTCTGTCACTGATTCCTATCTGGAAAAAGTGTGAAATCAAAACCTCAGCAAAATCTCAAGGGTATTTTTATATCTTCACATTTTTAATTGGCCTCCATATAAAATAAGCTATGACGGTATCGGCAATGGTCCCATCCTTCAACTGTAAATCTTTTATTGCTGTCATCTTGTTGTATGGAAAACTCTATTGATTTTCCTAGATCACCAGGACAGGAAGCCACAGGCTCATTGCAAAGTTGATCTCTTGAATTATAAATGCAAGTATATGTGTACTACACATTTTCCTACCTGTAGTCTGTGTGTGTCTCTTTGTTGGCGAAATAGGCAGAAACCAGGCAATCTCATAGCTGATGATTTATTCAAGTTTTGTTTTTTATTCCCTAGATTATTTTCTGCTCACTTACATAATTATATGCCTTTCTCTCACTTAGTTGTGCTCTGGAGAGGTGCGCATTTGCTGGCAGGCGTGATTCATCATTTGGGCTGCATTGCTTTGCTCACTTAATTTAATGAAGCTCGGGCTACATGCCTTCCTGCCTCAGTGCTTATGAGGCCCATGTGAACCTTCTTCAACATCAGCTGTTCTGACCTATTCAGATGCTTTCCTCTGATTAAAAGCTCACTTTGGTGAGTGTTAGTTTCCGGGAAATGGTGTTTCAGATGTGCTACTAAAAGCTAATGTTTTGTCATATCTGAACTTATGTTCGTAGACTTTATGGTTTTGGTTATTTACAGTACATAGAAACCCAGAGGAGAATTTTATTGCTCATTCTTTGGTTTTCATTGCTTCTCGGTTCTCAGTTATGCTCTCAACTGTAGGTATAAACTTTATTCTTAGGAATAAAAACAGAAATGTGGCAGTTGTTGACATACAGTGAGCTATAAAATTGATGTATATCAGATTATATGTCTATTTTGAATTTTTGAGTCCAAAATCTTTGGGTTTAATTGCAAGTTATAGTATCTTCTGATACTAAATCTGAGCACAGTTTGAGACCTCTTTGAAATCTCTTCTGAAAGTCTAGGAAAAAAGAAATTAAGGTTTTTAAGGAAAACATTCCAGGATGTTTCTCCATATAGTGGACTTCAATGGGAGCCATGGGTTGAAGGTACAAAATGCAGTTTTAATGCAGCTTCAAAGGGTTCTACACGATCCCAGCCTAGGAATAAGGGTCTTATCTCCTGAAATGATTGGTCAATTTCTAAAAAAAAATCACAATTTATATCACAACTGGTTAGTTTTTTGTCTATGTAATCTCATTTTCTCCTCCAACTTCAAAATCGTTCAAGATTGTTGTTTTACCATTTTTTGTAAATGGCGTTTGACTTTCTTTGCATGTTCACTTTGTAAACACTGGATCGGTACTTCCTCCTATGTCATGAATGAACTTTCCAATGTGACTACATAGAGCATGAAGTGAGCTGGTGCAAGACGAGCATTTGTGGTTAAAATGTATAAACAGGTACATCTCAATAAAATAAAATGTCGTGGAAAAGTTTATTTCAGTAATTCAACTCAAATTGTTAAACTCGTGTATTAAATAAATTCAGTGCACACAGACTGAAGTAGTTTAAGTCTTTGGTTCTTTTAATTGTGATGATTTTGGCTCACATTTAACAAAAACCCACCAATTCACTATCTCAGCAAATTAGAATATGGTGACATGCCAATCAGCTAATCAACTCAAAACACCTGCAAAGGTTTCCTGAGCCTTCAAATGATCTCTTAGTTTGGTTCACTAGGCTACACAATCATGGGGAAGACTGCTGATCTGACAGTTGTCCAGAAGACAATCATTGACACCCTTCACAAGGAGGGTAAGCCACAAGATTGCCAAAGGAGCTGGCTGTTCACAGAGTGCTGTATCCAAGCATGGTAACAGAAAATTGAGTGGAAGGAAAAAGTGTGGAAGAAAAAGATGCACAACCAACCGAGAGAACCGCAGCCTTGAGAGGCTTGTCAGGCCTTCTCGATTCAAGAATTTGGTTGAACTTCACAAGGAATGGACTGAGGCTGGGGTCAAGGCATCAAGAGCCACCACACACAGACGTGTCAAGGAATTTGGCTACAGTTGTCGTATTCCTCTTGTTGGCCAGAGGTCCAAAGTCCTCTTTTCAGATGAGAGCAAGTTTTCATTTGGAAACCAAGGTCCTAGAGTCTAGAGGTAGGGTGGAGAAGCTCATAGCCCAAGTTGCTTGAAGTCCAGTGTTAAGTTTCCACAGTCTGTGAAACACGAGTTTCACAATTTGAGTTGAATTACTGAAATAAATGAACTTTTCCACAACATTCTAATTTATTGAGATGAACCTGTGCATTTTTATGTTTTTTAGAAAATGACAAATAGTTTTGCTAGATAAGACCCTTATTACTTGTTTGGGATCACGTAGAGCCCTTTGAAACCACATTGAAGCTGCAGTTTTTATTATCTTCTGGAATGTTTTCCCCAAAAACCTTTTTTTTCAAAAACATTTATTTTTGACTGAAGAGACATGAACGTCTTGGATGACATAGGAGTGAGTAGATTATCAGGATTTTTTTTATTCTGGAACTGAACTAATCCTTTAAGAAAAACAATTGAGATACTGTATTTACGAGACCTTGTTTTTGTTTTTAAGAACAGTCTGTGTAATCAGGTCATTCAGTAGCAAATTAGGGCATTGCAAAACACCAATAACAAGAATAACAGACATGAGATCAGATCCAAGATAATGAAACAGCCGTGTGTTGTCGTCAAGGAGGACGTGAGGGGCCACATGTCACACGTCATTTTGTGTGGTGATGCTGGGAGACTCATATAGACGTGTATTTGTTTCCGGCTCAGATTTAAGTGAGCTCATCCTATGATTACTCTGTGTGGCTGACGTATGGCCAGAGACCAGGGAACCTGGCTGCTGCTGTTGTCAGGGAAACCAAGTTCAACTCCCTGATTTCGAGACATTGTGTACGCAAGCTTTAGGCGTAATAATAAGTGGTGAATAAGTGCTTTAAGTAAAGATCAAGCTTGTGTCATAAGCAGGGACATACAGGCACACATATTCTGACATGTTGTGCCATGGTGCTGATGTGGACAGTGTGGGTTTGAATCATGTCCTGTCCTTTCTCTAGTATCACCAAAATTAAATGTAAAGCATTAAATATTGTTATAATCATTTTATCCAACTGTCCAAATATGAACCCCTCCAGAAGGCCGCAAGTGCGTGCCGGGGGGAAATTTGAAAGAATGTAAAGTGATTTAAAATGAAACAATAGCAATCTACATAGAGTTTTGTAACATACTAGTTTATAATTTATGTACAATTGTGTTGTATGCATATTTTGCATGCATGTTGTTGCTGCTTCTTTACTGGTTGAAGGTCATTATTTTCTGCAAGGCTGTGGATCACTATTTGTTGTAATAATGAACAAAAACATTAAAAAAAATATTAAAAAATGTGAAAATGATAAAAAAAAAATGATTAAAAATTATGTTAGAAAAATGAGATGTCTTTGATACAAACTAGCATGTTAAATTGCAACTAAAAATTGCATTGACAGTAATTAGATTTTTAGCCTTGTATTTTCAGTGCTTGCAATTTTAGGGGCTTAATTCAGATTATTTGTATATTTAACCTGTGAATATTTTAATTCAAAACATTTCACATACATTTTCATAATTAAAGATTCAATAATCCATATTCACCTTCCAGAGTTCACTTCACATTTAAAATTTGGGGTCTGAAATATTTATAAAAAATGTTTGTTAAAAGAAGAATTTTGAAAGTAGAATTTCAATAAAGAAGAATTTAATAAAATCGATAAAATAATTATTTTTTTTCCAAAAAAAAAAAAAAATTTACTAAATGTTTGAATTGTTGTGTACACTATGAAAACCCGTTTCCGCAGAATAAAAAAGTTTATTGCAGCTTTTTCTGAAATTCTAACAAATTTGTATCTCGCAATTCTGACCTTTTCTTGCAATTGTGAGTTTATATTTTGCAGTTCTGACTTTTTTCACACAATGCTGACTTTTTATAAGTATTGTGAAATATAAACTCGTGATTGTAAGTTATATAGTCAGAATTGCATGAAATGAACTCAAAATTCAGAATTTTTTTTCTCAAAATTGCGTGATATAAACTCACAATTGCGAGAAATAAATATTATAAATTTTTTTCGTGCAAATGCGAGTTTGTATCTTGCAATTCTGAATTTTCAGTGCAATTGTGAATTTATATCTCGCAGTTCTGACTTTTTTATAAGAATTGCGAGATATAAACTCGCAATATTAAAAAAATTAAGTCAGAATTGCAAGATATAAATTTACAATTTTGACTTTTTTCACCTCAGGATTGCATTATATAAACTTGCAGTTGCAAGTTATATAGTCAGAGTTGCGTGATATTAATTAAAAATTCAGACTTTTTTTCTAAGAATTGCATCATATAAACTCACGATGGTGAGAATTAAACATTATACTTTTTCTCTCGCAAATGTGAGTTTGTATCTTGACTTTTTTTATGCAATGCTGAATTTTTTCTAAGAATTGTGTGATATAAACTTGCAGTACAATTTTGAAAAAAAGACTGATGTTTCACAATTCTGACTTTATAACCCGCAAGTGGCGGAAACGGGCTTCCAGAGTACTCTGTTAAATAATACAAACTAAATATTTTTCTACATAATCATGTTTATTTATTATGTATAAAGAAAAAAAAACGTGAGTATTCATTTTGTCTGGCTTTAGTAATTAATTTTTTTTTAGTTTTGGAGACATGTTACACTGTCTTGTTTCACAATCACTTTTTTCATTTATTTTACACAGTAAATGATTCTTTACACAAGATGATATAAACACCTCTGTATCGGAAGAAGGAAATCGTCATATCGATGTTTAAAATCCCTGACCATTTCTACTCAAGGCTGTCACTGTTTTTCTCACAAGTTTCAATACCAATGCATCACTTCTCACACTTTTTCAGACTTTCTCATAAAACACCTCTCACTGTATATTTCTCACTCTCTGAATCACTTGTTTAGTGCATACGAAGTTTATGACAAAGCACCACTGCGTGATTCTGCGATCTTCAACCATGAGGTTCAAGTGAACATCAGCTACTGATGAATAAATGCAGTGACTACCTTCAATTGTAAACATCCACCCTTACCATTTATACTCAAGGGTCAAAGTTTAGAATATCCACTACTAGACATCTTGAGCTCATGAGCGCACTTCTTTGCTTTGATGTGTAGTTGGGAGGGCCGGAGCCATTTCGACATGTGGAATCTATATTAAAACCAGTCCAGATTATAGTCGTCCCTCCTGCTGACGCACACAGAGAAACTGGCCTTTATGGTCCTCTATAAGAGGGATGCAGTGTTTAGAAAGGTGTCAGCTGTCTGTGTGAGAAGCTTGCGTGGTGCGCTATTTCACTCGAAGGGTGCTATTAACTGTGCAGCATCTCACACCTCCGTGCTGTAAAGCTAGGAGAGACTGGGCTTAGGAAAACACTCTCAGACACCCATGGTGTCAGCCCTCTCACCCCACTGTTTACATTCCTCTCTCACACAGCATGGGAAATCACCCTGTGTGTCTGACACCAAAACAGCATTACCCTCTGCTCAAAGAGGCTGGTGATTTAGAGCATAATTGCACGGTATTTTCTTTCAGCTACATTATCCGACAGCCTCCTGATTTTGTCCTGTGTTCTTTTTTTTATGTCTGGCATTGTGATTACCACGCATGTGTGCAGTCATTTAGAATGGATGAATAATTACATGAAAAAACATCCATCCAGCCAATTTTATTTTATTTTATTTTATTTGAAAGTTGCAGTTTGCTGCATCTGCACATTTTGTTGGTGTAACTTAATGTATTTAGGTTGATTCAGTAGTGTTAAATAATACTTTTGACATGAATAAAATCCATTTAAAAGTTGCTGTTTCATTCTCTAGATTTTCTATTTATTTTATTTTTTATTTTATTGTATTTTTTTATTGTATTTTTTATTTTATTGTTAAGCTGCAGTTCAGCAAGCTGCATCTGCAAATTAAATGAACTTTTGTTGGTGTAACTTAATGTATTTAGGTTGATTCAATGATGTTAAATAATATTTCTGACATGAATACAACCTATTCAAATGTTACTGTTTAAATTTCTATATTTTCTATTTATTTTAGTTTTTTATTTTATTCCATTTTTATTGTATTTTTTTTTATTGTTTTTTATTTTATTGTTAAGCTGCAGTTCAGCAAGCTGCATCTGTAAATTAAATTAACTTTTGTTGGTGTAACTAAATGTATTTAGGTTGATTCAGTTATGCTAAACAATATTTTTGACATGAATTAAAGCCATTTAAATGTTACTATTTCATTTTCAATATAATATTTTATAATATATTTTTTTTATTTCAGTTCTGTATATATATGTAAGACTATTTTCTTTTCTTT
Organism: Labeo rohita; assembly: GCF_022985175.1. NCBI lineage: Eukaryota > Metazoa > Chordata > Actinopteri > Cypriniformes > Cyprinidae > Labeo > Labeo rohita. The sequence continues at coordinate 24,215,351 of NC_066870.1, read as the reverse complement.
AAATGTAAATACTTTCTATTCATCAATGAATCCTTAAAAAAATTGTAAACAGCTATTTTACCTTAAAGTAAGATTTTAAAATATTACTGTTTACTGTATTTTTTATCAAATAAATTTTGATATATAAAACGTATTTTGAATTATATTAAATATCATTATATATGAGCTGTGACCCATTAATGTAACAATAAACTTTAATCTAACATGTTCTTTAGTATTCATAAAGAATTAGAGCAGTATATAACTGAATCTACTCATTAATCATACCAAAGAAAGTAACATACCAATGACTCACAGTTGTGCTTTTGCTTTGGTGCTAAGATCTCACATCCGGCTCATAAACATATATGGAAAGAGAGTGGGGTGGGGGTGGGGGGAGTGACGGAGTATAAATATGGATCTGCCTGTGGATGACTCATCATATCCTTGATGTGATGATAGGTTTGGAGGTTTCCCATAGCAACAAGCACAGTTCCATACAGGGGTCCCATCTAACTGCGTAGATGGGTTGATCACAACTGATGCCTAATTACGTAAATGGAGTTTTTATTCCATTTTCACAGCCAGTTAACAACAGTAAACAACCCCTAATCAGTAGTTATCAGAGCATGGTGAAGTATATCAAACCATCTGTGTTTAATAGTTACATAAAGCCATTTTTTCCAGTAGAAAGTACTGTTTAGTGCGCACACTAATTATTCTGTCTCTTTTTGGCAGAGAGATCACGAAGCCTCTCAGATGTGAATAACAGAGCGCGCTGATGCACCTGGTGTCTGGACATTCCAGCACACCGACTTTTCCCCTGGATGGAGTTAAATGTGCTCTGGAAAGTAAGTAGCGACATGAACATCACCCCAGGAAACAGATGTGAGGGGGAGAGGCAGAAAAGACAGAGAAAAAGAAAAAAAGAGAAGGGTGGGGGCAGCTGCCTGAGGAGATAATGTGTGACTGGAAATACAATGAGAACGTCTCAGTCTCTTTCCCTTTCTGTCTCTCTCGCTGGGAAGCCCCTCTGCCAGACTGTACCCTGATTAATCACTGCTGTAATGTTGTAAGATTAATACAGAGAGCAGCTTGGTTAGCTTCGGGAAGTAAACACGAAGCAAACACACAGTACACGGTGGGGGGCCAATGCTCCATTTTTCAAGCACTGATTGCTGCACCTGTGCATGCCATCAGCAGGACGATCGATCTTGGCGTGCGAATGCGTCCAAATTCTCGTGCTTTGATGTTGTGTACTGAATTTGATGAAGAGCTTCTTGGCTTTTTATGCAGGAGTACATTGCTAAACAGAAGCAGAAGCAGTTTTCAATCAGAAATGGCTGGTAAATTTCACAGACTAAAAGTGACACTGAATTAGTGTTTTCTTGTGAAACACACTCCCAGTTACCTTCCATGTTGGCGTAGTTCTTTGACCTGTGTGTTTTTTTGACCTATGATACTATTGACCACAAAAATGATTGTTTTTAGTGTTGTTACACATGTCCAGTGTTACCTCAGGAAATTTTCTTGGTATCTATGGCACTTTCTGCTAATTTTTAAGCGATGGCTCCCATGGTTTCACACTTGTTGCACACTTCAGAATCTCAACATGTGCAGCACTTCATCTTTATATTGTTTGCCTACTGGAGACTTCACACACACTTCTCATTTGTCATTTCACATAGTGTGTAGTAGAGCCCTCAGCATACATCCAAAGTGACTTAAAATGATTTTAAATAGACCCCCTATTCACCCCTATGTCATCCAAGATGTTCATGTGCATTTTTGGTAAAAAAGTATATAGGCCTACATTGTTTTTTTTTTTTAGAAAACAACCAATTGTTTCACTAGATAAGGTCCTTATTCCGTAGCTGGGATTGTATACAGCCCGTTTGAAGCTGCATTGAACCTGCAGTTTGGATCTTCAACCCGTTGGCCACCACTGAAGGCCACTATATAGAGAAAAATCCTGGAAAAATCCTCAAAAACCTTAATTTGTTTTCGACTGAAGAAAGAAAGACATGAACGTCTTGGATGACATGGGGGTAAGTAAATTGTCAGGAAATTTTAATTCAGGAGTGAACTAATCTAGCACATAAAATATTAAAATCAAGATACAAAATGATAATTAATTAATTTAATTCTTTGAAAATAATTAAAATAAAAATTAAAATAATTTTTATAATTTTCTATAAAAATTTTAAAAATATATATATTTAAATCGTTACAACAAGAACTATCATTTTTTATTCAAAAACCAAGATCCCCACATTAAAAAACTTGAAAATTGTGACCTCTAGACCAAGGAAAGTCATGGAAATTAATAAAATCCTATGAAGTCATAGCCAATTTTATTATGTTATATCTATATATTTTTATACATATATTTTTTCTAGTTATGTCAAGCTCTAAACAATTTTTAAAGGTAGAAATGTTTATTTTTAAGTAAAGAAAATGAGAACCACTACATTAGGGCTGTGCAACGAAGACTGATTTTTGGAATAGCATATTGCCATGCCATTTGTCGTGATTTAAAGATATGTCCGAAATAGTAAGAGAGGTATATTAGTATAATAGAATTAAATTATTAAAGGGATAGTTCAAAAAAATTAAAAATTGTCATTAATTACTCACCCCAATGTCATTCCAAACCTGTAAGACCTTCGTTCAACATTCACATGTCAAAGACTGACAAGGAAGAGAAGAAATTGTTTAATAAAATTGGTATTTTTGTTTTGTTTTACACATTATTGTAGCTTCATAGCTACAATTGAACCAATGATGTCCTTGCTAACTTTCTGGGCCTTGACCGTGTCATTTGCGTTGCTGTCTATGCAAGGTCAGAAAGGTCAGGTTTCATCAAAAATATCTTAATTTGTGTTCTAAAGATGAACAAAGGTCTTACGTGTTTGGAACGAGGTGAGAGTAAGTAATTAATGGCAGAATTTTCAGTTTTGGGTTAACTATCCCTTTAACTGGAAGTATAAAGGCAATAGGAATCATATTTGCTTCACAGACTCACAATTGTGAAATCTTGCATTACATTTGTGCTTGTTGGGTAATCATCCTAACAAATATGATTCTACAGGCTTCAGGAACATCCCTGTTTGCCAATGTTTTTCCAGAACCAGGATTGATCTAGGCAATTCAAATAACCAGCAATCCATGAAGAATCCATTTCAACCCTGTCGTTTTGTAGCTCATGATAACTTCAGACACAGATTTGGCATGCGCATAGACTGAATCATGAATTATTTTGTTGCTGATGATGATGTTTTGCACAAACGTGATTTATTCACTAATCATTCACATGTCATGTGTCTCATGTGGTTTATTGACTTTGTATTTTGAACAGATAAGATCCTCTTCTATCAGGCGGCAAACCTAAAAGAAACAGTGTCCTCTTAACAGAAATGCAGCTTATTTCACACAGCAGCATTTTTGGCTGTGGTTGGCTGGCTCTGAGATACTCTCTTGAGGGAGTTTGGACTCATTTGAGTCCTTCCCATCAGCAGAGCACTCATGCAATCCCTGAATGAATAAAATCTCAGCTGTGCTCACATATCACAGCACATACCCTGCCTATGTACCAGGCGAGAAAGCACACCGCTCTGCGTAGATTTGAGAAAGACAGTGATTTATATGTATTAAAGGTGTGGTGTGTCTTTTACAAACTTGAGTAACAAACGCAGAGAGAGTCCAGACATATCAGACAAAATATATCTGAGTAATAGCACAGATAAGTCGAATTCCTGCTATATCGTTCCTCCTATGAAACATTCCCTCTCAAGGCATGCCGCCAATTTTTATGTTTTTACAACAGACAGACATCAGGGAGTTTCGCTTGTCACTCCCATAAAAACTAATTTTATCTGTTGGCCGGTTTTAAGAGCTCTTGTATTTCAAAGATAATCCCCTGAAGTAATAACTCTCACCACACATCGCCTGAGAACTTTGGAAATAACCTAAAAACACACTTCCTTGTTGTTGTTCAGTTGACCCTTAGTGGTAGGAATCAGTTTTTGACCTCAGAGCCTCCTCACGCTGGGTTAATCTACTCAAAAAGGTCAACTACAAGGACATCAACAATCCAGACGTACCACCTACCTCCTACTGAAATGAACTAACGCTGCTAGTGTTATTGTGTAGGCATAGACAGTCTCACTCAAACATTAACTCAATAACCTAGTGAGTCTAGACAGCAAACGTATAAAATACTAGGCCTTGGTATTATGCTTTCTTTTATGAATTTTTGTTAGCTTAGCATAAAGCTACCGTCCTAAGAAAAAAAAAAACTAAATGTAATAAGGTCAGGGGACACACACATAAATGTCACGTCAGGGTGTAGTAACACCCCTTGGTAAGTGTGGTGACAGTGCAGTCAGTGGATGGACATTTCCACTGTGTGGGACCAGGGGGTTGTACTGTTGTTTCAGTTTTAGTTTACTGTGGGCTTATATTTGTAATATAAATAGTTTTGCGATTCTTATCAGCTTGATAAAATTACGCAGGGTTTTGTATTTACTCTCATGCAAACGCATGCAAACAAACCCATACTAACATTTATAGCTTTGCATAATGTGGGAGTGGAATTAATAAGGGGAAATATACACATGGAAAACCCATGTAACCTATTTAGTACACTGCGTTTATGGAAATTACATCCATTAATCGGTCATCCACTTTAGTTTGGGTTTCGACAGTAGTCTGTGGTGGTAGTTTTTTAAAAATTAGCAGACAGAGAATATCCCATCATTATCATGCTTTATTCATAAGCAGTCTGGGACAATAGAAAGTGCAATAAATTCCCCAGCTAGTTTCTTGTTCTCTTTTGTTGTTGTTTTTTTTTTTTTTTTTTACTCCTTTCTTTACTCTAGAAAAATGAGCAGCAGATAGTTAAGAGAAGTCTGGTTTATGACTCTGAAGAATAGGGGAGTTTTTGGAGAGACAGGCACGGGGCTGTCCCGGCCTGACAGATGAATGGCAAGCGTCTTGCATTCCACGCTTCTGAGGCGCTTCTTATACAGTTGCAATCATAATTATTCAACCCCCTTGACCTGCAAGACATTTTGCTGCGGAGAACAAAATTTTATGAAAACAATTCAACAAAGGCATCAGTACACTATTGGAGAAAGTTTATTAATACACATTTGAGTAATTCTGAGAATGTAAGTTGATAAATAAAAAAAAAAAAAAAAACATTAAATTGGTTCTAAACGTACATGTTCAAAATTATTCAACCCCCAAAAGTAAAATCTGGAGCAGAATCTTATATTCTTTAAAACCTCCAATAAAGGAGTCATCGGATGCAAAACTCACTTTTACATGTTGTTTGAGCAAAAATGTGTGTTGGGAGTGTGTGTACACAACCACCCTATTATGATAAAAATCCACCCAGTGGTATTTATGTTATCTTTATAAGAAATATCCCCTTTTTCAAATCAGTCGGTGTGACGTCACACAGACAAAGGCCGCTCCCACACAAGACACGAGCGTCTTACTTTAGACCCGCCCTGACTGAGCTGTGAACAGTCCGACCGCCATTGTTTCAACGTCGGTGCAGGGGAAGACAAGAATGTCTCTGATTGAGCGATTGAGATGTTTTATTGTTGGATGTAATAATGATCATAGCAGTTGTCATTTACTCCCGACGTCTGAGCCACTGAAGATGCAGAGGATTAACGTTACTTTTGTTTTTGAAGGAAATGCACCCTGTGATCTACGTAAATGCATCTATGTTCACGTGAATCATTCGTGATGCAGCTTCACCTACAGCAGAAGTGAGTATAAGGGTTTTTTAGGCTTCTTTGCAAATTGCCTTTCTTAATAATGTGCTAGTAAGCAAGTTTCGTGGCTGATGTAAACAGACTGGCTTGTCACCCATAGACTGTAAAAAATATGGACGTAGTGCCTGTGACGTCACCTGTAGGTTTCTGAATAGCATTTGAAACTCTTAGTGGGCGGGAATCGGCTGTCGCCATCTTGGAATCGCGTCACTGCATGTCACTCCTGGGTAATCGAAAATGGGCAAAGAGGCGGGACATGGGTGGAGCTGGTTGCTGAAACCACGCCCGCCTAGACGGTGGTAACAGCAGCGGCAAGCCACCTGTCACTCAAGTGGCCACACCATAAATTATGCAGAACTTTAAGGCTTAATATAAGTTAAACGGACAAATTATAACTCCCCCGCCCCCCTCACAGTTGACATGAAGAGCATAATTAGCTAGACCAAAACCACTTTTTGTACTAGGCTGTAGACATATTTTTTTCTGCTGTAAAGTTGGGCATTTTAACATGGGGTGTCTATGGGAGCCAGTCTCTAGCGGCCAGTCGATGAAAAGCAGTTTAAGTCACTCCCGTGTTGCTTTCAATAGAGAGAGTGGGAGATTGCCGCTTGTCATCACCCCATGGAAGAGAGGGGCGGGGTGAGCAGAGCTCATTAGCATTTAAAGAAACATGCAACAGAATGGCTCGCTCTGAACAGAGCTGATTTTAATAAGGTAAAATGGGTGTTTTTTACACTACCACTGAGAAATTTTAACCAAAGTATGTTATAGACTTCTCATTAATACCTTAAAGAACCATATCAGCTTGTGGAAAATGCGTCCGATAAACCATTTAAAAGCTTCTGTCATCTCGCTACTGTAATCTTGGCTTATTCCTCGCTTGAAAAAGCTTTCAGATCACTGATAATCTTTGGTTTTCATTTTGACACTGCTTAAATCAAATTCAACTAAATATTTCAATATTTTTTTTAAAGATATATTTTTTTTTGCCTTTTATCGAGACAGGACAGATCAGAATTGACAGGAAGTGAAGTGGGAAAGAGGGGGAGGGGCATCGGGAAAAGTCCTTGAGTTGGGATTCGAACACGGGATGACCGGAGCGCAATGGCATTGTATGTCGGCACTGACAAATTCAACTAAATATTTTCAATGAGAATTAAATCTGGAGACTGAACAGGCCACTCAAGAACATTCCAGGACTGATCTCTGAACCAAGCATAAGTAAATTTGGATGTATACTTTAGAATGATTGTCCTGCATAAAGTCCATTGATCATTAGCTTCAGTTTGTCTTGCCAAAATGGCCTGATACTTCAAAGAATCCATGATATCCTTCATACAGTCATGTTTTCCATTTCCTGCTACAGTAAAACAATCCCATAACAGGACTGGCCCACCTCCATGTTTGACAGTGGAGATGGTGTTCTTCTGCTTATAAGCTTAGCCTTTTTTGCTCCAGACATACTGCTGATCCATAGGTCCAAAAAGTTCAAGTTTGGTTCTTCACTCCCTAAAACATTCTTCCAGAACTCCACAGGTTCATCTAAATGAATATTAGCATGTTCAAGTCGGCCTTTTTTGTTCTTTTTGGTCAAGAGTGGTATTCTGCAAGATGCCCCAACATGAAGGCCATACTTGTCTTACGTGTTCTTCTTATACATTGTTTTGAAATGTTTTCCCCCCTTTTGTCGGGTCATCTTGTAAGTCTTTGGCTGTACATTGCAGGTTTTTCTCAGTTGCTCTGATCAAACATTTTATGATATTGTGCTTTTTTTGTTCAACACCCTCAAAGGTTTTCTGGTACAACACACTTTAAACTAAGGAATAAGGCTGCCAGCTGTGTCTCTAGAAACTTTTAATGTCTTGAAAATCTATATGTAGCCTTAAACTTTCTGATATTATAAAACTATTTCTTCTCTATTGCTTTTCTGAGAGCTCTGTTGACTTTGCCATATTTGCTAATCAACTTCAGCACATGCATGGGCTAACTGTATGTGTAACACCCCAAGCTAATTCTATTTTTAATAGAGTTTCTAAAGTCTTAATTGTGTTTTAGGACAATTTTGTTCCCACACCATAAAATTAAGTGACTTAAAACAGCAATGTTGAATAGGGGTTGAATCACTGTGACATAGCTGTTTTATTAAAAAATCCTATAACTCAAAAACATTACATTATATATTGACATTATCACTTTTAAAATGCCATTAAACTGTTGTAAATGCAATTTTTATAAAGTGCTGGATCTTCAGAAAAGCTTGTATTTGTAAAGTACTGCAGTCTCTGGGGGGTTGAATAATTTTGATTGAAATTGTAAACTGTACATCAAATGTAAACGTATGTACCAGTATCAGAAAAAGACAATTCTATTTCATATATTTACATTACCAATGTAATCAATATTCTATTTGTTAAAGCCAAGTATGAATCTTATTGAGTTAGTGTTTTTAAGCATTTTACATTTATTAAAATAGTTCACACACAATATATTTTGTGTGTGAACTTATGTTCAGCTATTCTTTTTAATAATGAACTTTTAGAGTTTTTTTTTTTTTTTGGATCATCAGTCCTCAAAGCTCTGTAAATATTGGTTGCTGACACTAAGATTTACTTTAGATTTTACCAAGCGGATTACTCTTTGAAATCTGCCACAGGTCATGTTGTCATGCCATTTTATGTCTTATTTTGGTGTAACAACGTGGTTATATCTAAGTATGACTTTTTCAAATTGGTCCTTGCATTAACACCTTTGTATTGTTCATTTATCGCATGAACCAGCCACAGCGAAAACATTACCAGTCATATCCAATCATGTCACTTTTGGATGATGTTTCTTTAGAAAAACAAATGATTTAATACTGGTTTACTGTAATCTTCACTATCTTTAGGTTTACTGTAGTCTTCACATTCTTTATACTCACAATTGTCTTCATCATCTTTGTCTCTATTATTATTGTTATTGTTAGGAAAGGCCCATTTTGGGTTTTCCTCTGACTGAGTGAAGCACTTGTTCTTCGCCCACCTTCGTCTCACCTCCCTCGGTGTCTTTCTGTTTCAGCTTCTGCGTGAAGCGCGTGATGCTCTCGTCTCCCTCGATTACACTGTCGTCAGCGCTGCACACCTTCAAAACTCTAACCTCCTACTGCTCTGAATGTCACCTCTGAAAAACCCTGTCAACTAATCAAGCATAAACACCCACATGTTTCTGTGAAAGAAAAGTTCAGAACTGAACAACTCAGAGTTGACTGACAGCATATAGCTAATAACAGTAACATGTCTCATTTAGAACTGAGCCAACGGCTTTCAGCATGAGGTAGAGAAGCTGAGATGATTTTGAGATGAAACACCTTAAGAATGGGTTGAATTTCTTCAGAATTTTGAGTTCAAATTGATATCCAGATTAAGATATTTTCTAATTAAACAGATGAAAATGAGATCATAATTTGTAAGATTTCATAGAGGTCAGAAGATTGAGTCTGGTCTCTTAAGATAAGATATATGTATATATGTATACATTATATATTATATACAGTTGTGCTTCTCTGAATTAGAGATATAGAGTCTGAATTCTGAGATATAAAGTCAGAATGAAGAGTTATAAGTTGAAATTGTGTATTAAAAACTTACAATTCTGAGAAGTCAGAATTACGATATTAACTCAACATTTGGACTTCTTTTCTCAGAGTTGCATGATCTAAACACAATTGCAAATGATAAAGTCTGAATTGTGAGATATAAACTTGCAGTTTTGAGAAATAAAGTCAGAATTGCGAGATATAAACTCAGAACTGTGTGAAATAAAGTAACAGTTCTAAGAAATTGCGAGAAAAAAAGAATTACGAGATATAAACTCGCAATTGCGAGTTATAAAGTCAGAATTGCAAGAACTAAACTCGCAATTCTGTGGAATAAAGTCACAGTTCTGAGAAATAAAGTCAGAATTGTAATATATAAACTCTAAATTCTGACTTTTTTTCTCAGAATTGTGAGATATAAACTTGCAAATGTGAGAAAAAAAGAACTGCGAGATATAAACTCGCAATTGCGAGTTATATAGTCTGTGAAATAAAGTCACAGTTCTGAAAAATAAAGTCAGAATTGTGATATATAAACTCTAAATTCTGACTTTTTTCGTAAGGATTGTGAGATATAAACTTGCAATTTTGAGAAAAAAATAATTGCGAGATAAAAAGCTTCCATTTGCGAGTCAAAGTCAGAATTGCGACAACTAAACTAAAAAATAAAGTCAGAGTTGTGATATATAAACCTGCAATTTTGTGAAATTAAGTCGCAATTCTGAGAAATTGTGATATATAAACTCTAAATTCTGACTTTTTTCGCAGAATTGTGAGATAAACTCGCAGTTGCGAGTTATAAAGTCAGAATTGAGAGTTTTATTTCAAAATGATGTAATATAAAGTCGCAATTCTGAAAAATAAAGTAAGATTTCTGAGAAATAAAGTCAGAATTATGAGAAATAAAGTAAGAATTTATTTAGATAATTTATAATAATAATTTTGAGAACAAATAATTTTGAGAACAAAAAGTGAGAATTGCAAGATATAAACTCAAAATTGCAAGAAAAAAATGTCTGAATTGTGAGATAAAAAGTTTTCATAGAAGGTTTCCATAGAAATCAGATTATTTAACTTTTTTTTTTTTTTTTTGAGTTATCTGTTCTAGAAGTAATTGGAAAACTATTATTATCTTGAACGTCACTGCTTCTGATTAGAAAAAAATATTTGTTATTATTCACACAAATTCAATATGATTATCCTGGCTTTGGGTCACCTAAAAAGATATCCTGCATTTTACTGATAAAATATGTATGCCAGACAAAAACTTTGTACTTTAACTTTGAGGGAAAGTACAACGTGGTGTCTAACAGAAGTAAATCTCTTTGTCTAAACACGTAGGAGATACATAAATCCACTGATGTGTTTATACTTAGACTTCAAGCCTTTGGCTTCAGTGCTGCTGTGAGGTGCATCTGGGATCCAGGCTGCCATAATAATCAGCAGGGAATGTTGTGGGAATTCCCCCTATCTGTTACTTTGGAATGTCTTATTAGTCTGGCATAATATTCGGGCCTGTAAAAAGAAAAAGAGAAAGTTCAAAGAAACAGAAAATGAGAATGAAAAAGCTTTTAAGTCAAAGGACAGATGTTGTACTTTAGTCTGAAATCTTTCAAAGCTGTATATTTGTCCTCTTTCATTTATGTTAATCCAACTCTGGTTTTGGATTGTTTGCACAGTACAAGGACAAGGCAAAATGTTCATTTTTAAAAAGCGTTTTTGTATATTAATTCCATTTCTATTTCACAATGATACATTTCCAGTCCAGATGGTGAATGAGCAGGGAGAGCGGGTCATACTGACCATAAGTTATTAATAATTCACAGTTTAAGCAAAGATCAGCCATCCATGTGTCATATTACATGTTATTATTAATGGGTGGACTGTGTCAGCTATCTGCATATGAGAAATCAGTTTTCCCTTTTTCCATCTAAATATATTTATGTTGCCCTAAATATATTTTAAAAAGTACATTTTGCATTGACCAAAAATGTGTTTTAAGATTGGAAATGTATTGTATTGCCCCTTGAGGTACATTTTTGAGTACATTTAGGTATTTAAAGGGAATAGTTTACAGTATGTTTATCTTATATATTGGCCAGGAATGGAAACTAATCAAGTAAATTAACACCAGATATAATATGACATTCAGTTTACAAAATCAGATGAAAACTTTGGCAGCAACACACAACAAGTAATAAGAGGTGTCCATATCCTTGGCTGTTGTAGAGACATCCTGCCTGCAATATTGATCCTATTAGTTAATGTTTTTGTCGAATTGGCCTGCTGCTGACACATCACATCTTGAAAGTCGAAGCAGAACTATGCAGTAAGACAAATCGGTCTTCAGGCTGATAGTATTGACCCAAAAACTGAGAAAACAGTGTTAAAAGTCAAAACAACAGTCTGCCTTACCACAGTGTGACTTTCATCACATGTGCAATAAAGAATAAGCAGACTGAAAAGGAAGTCGCCATTCCACCCTTAACCAGTTTCGCATGAATCAGTTCATTCACACTTTGTTGTAAATGTTTCTGTTTTAATGACAGACCCCTTTCACAAACGAATACACCCTCATTATTTTTGTGCTGAGGCAAACTAGGGGGCTTTCCCTGAAAATACTTCTACACACAAAGCTTTGCTTATCTGGCCCTGCCCTGGGCCTGTACCGGTGTCCAGAGGAAGTCCACAACAGTCTCCCACCATCCGCCACCCATACAATCCCCGCTTTTGTCAGGAAACACTGAACAAGCCAGCGGACAAGGCCTTGTTTGGTCTTCAGAGTGTTGCCATGTGGTGGGACTGAGGAAGTTGCTAATTCAAACCAGTCGCTAAACATAAGCAATCGCTCTTTCAATAGGTTTGACCACTTCCTCTTTGTGTAGATTACCATGAGGTTTTCTTTAAAGACCATATAAAATCCCAAATGGAGTTTTGTGGCATTTTAATCACTTCTGTTAACTCTAAAAGTCATCAATACCAGTGGTTTGGGACAGGGTTCACAACAAGGCCTCAAAATGGGGCCTAAATAAGTCTTCGAATTATTTAAATTAGTTATATAACATAATCTTCATCAAAATGCTAAAAAGACTGATAATTGAGTTTCAGTTTTGTAACAAGTACCAGAAGTACACATTTTAGTCATCTTGGACAAAATGAGCCCTTGGAAGCAAAAAAGATTGAGAACCACTGATCTATGCGCTCAGAAAATCTGACAAACTCAATCTTTATGAGATATCTGTATTTGATATATGTGTTTTTGTCTTATAGGAAAACAGACCAAAAGTTTTGATGACTCATCAGATGACTCTGATTTGCTCTAATCAAATGCTCTCTAGTTTGAGAATGCCCCGCCCCCTGACACAACCTGCAATAGTAAGTAGCAAATAATAGTTAAAAGGATAGTTTAAAAGGATGGTTCACCCAAAAATGAAAATCCTGTCATTAATTACTCACCCTCATGTTGTTCCAATCCTGTAAGGCCTTTGTTCATCTTCGGAAGAAGAAATTGTTGAAAGAAAGTCTTTGCACACAAAAAGTATTCTCGTAGCTTCATAAAATTAAGTTTGAATCACAGTCACATGGACTATTTTAATGATGTTCTTACTACCTTTCTGGGCCTTGAACATGGTAGTTGCGTTGCTGTCTATTGCATGGTTAGAAAGCTTAATTTGTGTTCTGAAGATGAACAAAGGTCTTACAGGTTTGGAACAACATGAGGGTGAGTAATTAATGACTGAATTTTTATTTTTTTTGGTGAACTATCCCTTTTCCAGAAAAATTATGAATTATTCACCCTCATGTTATTTCAAACCTATATGACTTTCTTCTGTAGAGTCAAAATAACTTTGGACCCCATTGACTTTCATTGTATGGACTAGTGTTAATTTTTTGATTAATAATTTTCATCATTTTCGTCAACAATTTTTCACAGCTGAAAAATGAGGGGATAACGAAACAAAAACTAGGATGCAAATCTATTGACATTTTCGTCAACGAATAAAAACGAGACGAAAATGTTAGGGAGGGATGATTTGGGAAGAGATTCATTCAGAACGAATCTGCTGCGTGGTCACGAGGTTACATGCGTACATTTGAACTCATAAACTCTCATAAAACGTTCAAAAATGTCAATATATGGATAAATTCACATGAGCAGAGAAATATCAACCTTAATATCAAACCTTTACAATGAGTTTGGTCATTTTAGAGAAATGCTTAATAAATGCATTATGCTGTCTAGGGCTGTCAAACGATTAATCCCAATCAATTGCATATAAAATAAAAGTTTGAGTTTGCCTAATATATGTGTGTGTACTATGTGTAATTATTATGTACTGTATATATACATACAAACACATACATGTATATATTTAAGAAATATTTACAAGCATGTGTATTTATTATAATTTTTACATCATTTATATATAAATAAAATATTTTGTTTAAATATATACATTAATTTGTGTGTATTTATATATACATAATAATTACACACAGTACATACACATATATTACACAAACTCAAACTGTTATTTTATATGCGATTAATTGCGATTAATCGCGATTAATCGTTTGACAGCGCTAAAATAAACCCATTCAATTTTAGCCTAAATTTTTATGATATTTAGTCGACTAACACTAGAATAAAACTAAAGCAGTTCAGATGTCTAAATTGTAACTAAAACTAAATGGCATTTTAGTCAGAAGACTGTGACTAAGACTAAATCAAAATTTGCTGTCAAAATGAACACTGGTATGGACAAAAATAGAAGCTTGAAAGTCATACAGGTTTGGAACAACATGAGGACCGAATTTAAATTTTTTTGGTGACCTGCCCCTTTAATTATTTTGACGAAACTAAAGTCTAAAAATAAGGGATGACCGTTTCATTCACGTTTGTTTGTATAAGGGTCTCTCAGCTTATTTACACTAGAGCATCTAAGTAATATGACCTGGCCAACAGTGTCACAGTTTGTGTTACTCAGCAGTGACTCTCAGCTCAGCCCACCAGCTGAACAGCAGGGTGCTATGAGTTTGTATTAAGGAAATGGAGGAAGCTGTCAAAAGGAAACGAAACTCCCGTCAGACTCCATTTTGTTGTGGTTCCCGAATGTGATTCACTGGTTCTAAGACTGCCTCTGGAAATACTGGCAAGTGGGTGACGGCGGATTGCTCAGTCAGAGTGAGAAACGCACCCCAGCTTTTTACTGTTACTTTGTACTCACGCAGGCTTACTCAAAACATCAAACAACTGCAACGTCAGGATATGAGAGCTGTGGGATATTTATGAGACAAAGTCTTATGTTTAGGTTAAAAAGCAGGCGTTTCATTTCTTACTTTCACCACAGTTAACAAGTTAGGAAAGAGTTTGATTAACAATTAGACTACATTTGGATACACTTAGTCAGATTTTATTTTATTTTTATTTTTTCATATTTTAAATATTTTTGAAAAATGTCTCAAATGCTCATCAGGCTTTTATGTATTTGATCAGAAATACAATAAACTCTTTTATATTTAATTTATTTTACGTTTTTTTTTTTAATTTCTGTAAAGGCAAAGCTGAATTTTCAGCATCACTACTTTACTCTTCAATGTCACATGATTATTATTTTAATAGATTTTAAGTTTTTATTTATTCCGGTATTTTAGTATCATTACTCCAGTCTTCATTGTCAGATGATCCTTTAGAAGTAATTATAATATGCTGATTTGGTGCTCAAGAAACTATTTGGTGAAAATAGTTGTACTGCTTAATTTTTTTCTGAATTCTTTCATGAATAGAATGTTCAAAAGAGCATTTGTTTGAAATAGAAATCTTTTTTTAATAATAAAAGTCTTTACTGTCACTTTTGAAAACAATGAAATCTACTAAACCTTATATCTCTGTGTCGTGTCATCTGCGTGCCATACGACGCACACCCACATGTTTTGTGTGTGAAACATTGTGCATTTATTTGTGATTCAGAAAAGAAGTTAATCTGACACCGTGATTAAAGTCAATGAAAAATGCATCAGTGTAGATCTCGATGAATAATGCAGAGAAACAGAATACTTTGATATGATAATAGGTCAAAATATCAATTCAGGTCTGAATACGCATCTTTTTTTTAAAGTATGCGATCAATGTCTTTAAAAGGCTTTCTTATATTTTTACAGTCTCATATTTTGTAGTGCATATTCATGTCATTCCAAACATACACTACCAGTGAAAAGTTTTTGAACAGTAAGATTTTTAATGTTTTATAAAGAAGTCTCTTCTGCTCACCAAGCCTGCATTTATTAATCCAAAAACTGTAAAAATGTCAAAATATTTTTACTATTTAAAATAACTGTTTTCTGTTTTTATCATCATTACTCCAGTCACATGGTTCTTCAGAAATCATTCTGATATTCTGATTTGCTGCTTATAAACATTTACTATTATTATTATTATGTTAAAAACAGCTGAGTAGAATTTTTTCAGTTTTCTTTGATTAATAGGAAGTTCAGAAGAACAGCATTTATCTGAAATAGAAATCTTTTGTAACATTAGAAATGTCTTTATCATCACCTTTGATCAATTTAATGCATCCATGCTAAATAAATTATACTGACTGGTATACCGTATAATAAAAAAGCTTTTTATTTCAGATAAATGCTGATCTTTGGATCTTTCTATTCATCAAAGAATCTAATACTAAACTGTTTTAAGTATTGATAATAATAATAAAAATAATAAATGTTTCTTGAACATCAAATCAGCATATTAGAATGATTTCTGAAGGATTATGTAACAGTGAAGACTGGAGTAATGATGCTGAAAATGTAGCTTTGATCACAGAAATGAATTCCATTTTAAAATATACTGAAATAGACAACAGTTATTTTAAATAGTAAAAATATTTCAAAATTGTACTGTTATTGCTGTACTTTGGATCAAATAAATGCAGGCTTGGTGAGCAGAAGACAGTAAAAATCTTACTGTTCAAAAACTTTTGACTGGTGGTGTATGATATTCTTTCTTCCGTGGAACAAAAATTTTGACCTTTTATTTTAATGAGATAATGTCACTCACTGACAGTTTAAAGGGACTATTAAGTTTCAAAAGTGAACGATTTATAATTCAGAAAGAATGATTTGTTCGAGTTCATTCTTTGTGTCCTGACAAGAAAAGGTCTCTGTTATCTCAGCTCCAGATTGAGTACAGGCTGATCAAGTGCTCCTCTAAATGTTTCAGATGGGTGACATCATTAGACCTGAAGTACATAGTATTTAAATTGTGTAACACTAGAGCCCTCAGGCTTGAGTACAGATAAAAAAAAGTTAACCTTGGTGCTGTATTTCGTACTGTTGTGTGCTACTAACTCCTTCTGCATCAAAATCACATATTGAACTAGATCAGGTTGATCCTTTACGTCAGTCTATTTCAACTGACAAAAAAACCCCACTTTTAACAGTTTTAGCTTTTCAGTAAACAATCACAGCGTTGCTTGAAAGTTAGTACTCCAAAATGTCTTTCAACAGCTCTGTTCCAACCCTAACTACTGCATAGCAACATCTAGCAACCACCCAAAACATGATTATAAATCTCCAGTTAGCATTTCGCGGCAAACCTTACTTTTTCATCAGAAAGTAAAAGTTTCGGTTCTGCACTGCAGCTATCTACTGATTTATGGAAAACCGAGAGTTCTTCGTCTATATGAAAACACCATTTATGGTTTTCCCCTCTCAAAGGTCTTGCCTTTTCAACTGCCTCCACTGTTTGTGTTTTTGTCTTGACAGCACTTTTTTAAACTCCACTAGTTTATTGATACATCTCCAGGCATGTCCAGACATGCTGGAACTTGTTGACCTTTCTGCATCTGTCATTTATTTCCAACTTCCTCACAAATGTCCTTATGTTTCGCATGACTAAAAACAATACAGAGAAGGGAAGAGTTTGAGGTGGAAACTTTATCATCATTATAAACATCAAATGTTCCATTAGATATAAAGCATTTGTCAGTGATGTTCTGTCATATGGATTATCAAGTTGTTCTTTTTTCAGATTGCCCCGATATTGCTAAGACTGGTTTAGTGAGTCAGAGGTTCAACACAGAGGTGCGTTTCATGAGCTGCTTGTGTTTGGACGTGACTGCAGTGCTCCTTTTCCTCTTGATTGCAGTGGAAACAGATGGCTCTGCCTGATACCGCCCACTGGCAACCAGAGATCAGCACCTTTTCTCTTTCAAGTACGAGAGATTAGTGTGACACACTAATGCCCTTTGCGATGAACCTCTAAAGCACCGTTTGAAATACAAAAATGACCAAAACATGTGTCCAAAAAAATTATATTTTACTTGATTACCCTTGACTGCACTGGATGTCAGCCATAATTGTTGATAAGCCAATCAGGCTGCTGTGGAAGGCCAAAATAAAAGGCTTTCCATGACTACAAGCAAGTTCGTGGCAGATATCCAGGTTGTTCAATGCCCTGTGTGAATGATTGCCTGGCTTGCGGGGCATTGTTTAGTGTGTCTGCCCATGTAGCCCATTTTGACAATAATTTACAGGGCCGCTCTTTACTTAGAGATGCACTCGCAACAGTGAGCGTGGACCACTTAGTGACAACATTAGAAGAGAGTTGAGAAGAGCCTCACTGGAATACAACAATATTCAGATTTAATTTAGCTCCTAAACGGGTAAGGAAATTTGGGGTAACCTGTCATCATGGCGATACCAAATACTATGTACTAAATACATTTTTGGTGATTTTTTAAAATGGTTTTGGAAGTCATATTAACACTCATGGCTTGTTGAGGTCTTAGAGATCTCAATGATGTAAGGGTAAAAATAATATTAATAAATACTACTTTCCCTTTAAAATGTTTTATTTGACTCTAAATGTTTTATTTAGTTGACTCTAACCTATTCCAAACTTATTTGACAGCTGCTATTAAAGTTTAAATCCTTACAATGTTGGCATGCACTTATTTAGTAATGCCATTACTGTCTAGTTTAGTAACGTTGGTTTCTGTTTGGTGTCAATTTGACCATTTTTTTAAACAATTTATAACATCATCTTTATCTATCTGTCTGTCTGTCTATCTATCTATTTATCTATCTATCTATTAGGGGTGTAACAGTATAAACTGTATTTTTTTGTTATACAGTGGTTTACTGAACAAATTGCATCTTGGTCTTTAAATAAACACAATTACAATTTACTTAAAGATACAAAAATCTATATGCTTTAAACTGGAGCCCTTAACTTGCATATTGTTGTAATATTAAAGGTTACAAACGACAGAGCCAAAGCTAGTCAATTCAGTTGCTGTTTATTTTTAGATATAATAATCAGGGTTGCCAAGTCTGCGATTTTCCCACGGATTTGAGCTTCTTTAACACTGTTGCCGTGGGTTGTTTTTCATGTCCTTGGGTTGAAGTGACCCCAATAATGTAATATTAAGCCTCTGGAATGGTATTTTTACCAGGGGAACCCCGCCAAAAATGTGTATTTTATCCCCCAGAAGTTTTTACTCAAAACACGATTAGGTTACTTTTCATTAGCAATTGGGCGGGTTTTGTTGTGAAAATCTGGCAACCTTGATTATAATAAACACTTAAATCAAAGATTTTAAGCAAACATGTAAATTGCATTTAAGGCAGTTTTCTAAACTTCTAAATCCAATTATAAAATTATGTTTCTACTCTAGTTCCTTGTTGAAATATAATAATTTACACAGTGGCTGTCATAACTTGTTCTGATGACAATTTTTTTTAAACACATTAAATAATCAAGACATCGCTGTAGGTTAAGTAAAATATAGAGGGTTTGCACTTACATCACGATTTGGTCAGTAACCCGAATGTGCGGCCATATTGGAGATACTCGGATGTAAACAACAGTATGGATTGCACGGTTAATGTACTACAGAATATGTTTTTCTGCTAATTTATGCTGTATAAACCATGGAAGAAATGTTTGGAAGCTGCTAAATCATATAGGACTTAGTAAGCAGAAAAAGGTTATATTTTGACAAAATAAAGTTAATAGGTGGTAAAGATACGTACGACGAATATTAATTAAGATATTAGCCTAGTATTTCACCTGCCTGACCAGAAATTATAAGAACAAACATTAATGTTGTCAAGATTCTTGCCCTGGAAATCCTGGTTTAGTTCAGCCAACCACAAACGTCTTTTGTTCCTCAGGCAGTTTTTTTTGCACTCTTCTCCTTGATTTGTTATAACTTTTGGCAGTCTATAGTACACCAAATGTTTTTTCCTGGTCCGACCGATTAGTACAGCCCAAAACATGACAATAATTAACCATTTTCAGCAGCAATAATTAGCAAAATATGCAAGTTTTGTTCAGTTTAGTGGCATTGTTTACATTCAGTGCCGCCAGTATGGCTGATTGAGGACACGATGTGAAAACACTTTATAGAGCATAGCCTATATTTAGTGAAACCGCGTCTTTCTGTGGTTAAAACACTGATTAAGCAATTACACAAGATCTTTCAACTTACCTTAAAGGAGAAGTCCACTTCCAGAACAACAGTTTACAAATAATTTACTCACCCCCTTGTCATCCAAGATGTTCATGTCTTTCTGTCTTCATTCGTAAAATAAATTTTGTTTTTTGAGGAAAACTTTTCAAGATTTTTGTCCATATAATGGACTTCATTGGTGCTTCCAAAATGCAGTTTAAATGCAGCTTCAAAGGGCTCTAAACGATCCCAGCCCAGGAAGAAGGGTCTTATCTAGCGAAACGATCTGTCATTTTTTTTGAAAAATAAAAATTTGTATACTTTTTAAGCACAAAAGCTTGTGTAGCACAGGCTCTGGAATGTGCGTCTACGGGTCGTTCTTGAATGTTTCGTTCATTTTGAACGAATCTTTAATGTGACTCGGGAAGAACGAGTCGTCTCGGGGAGTGATTCGTTCAGTCGTGCATGCGCAACAACCTATTAGGTTCTGTACTGGAATTAGTTCACCTGTTTCGAGTCTTTGAGTTTTTCGAGTCGTTCGTTCATCTTATGGGGCTGTCACGTGATGCTGATTTTGCTAAAATGAACAAAATGACTCAAAAAAAGATTTGTTCATTTTGCTGAACGAGACTCAAAGGTCCGAGTCAGTAAAAGGATCTGAACTTCCCATCACTATTATGAATCACGTCTTTGAATCACCACAAGTTCATCGTCTGTGTACTCCGGCTCAGAAAGGTAGAGTATGTCGAAAAACTCAACTTCAGAATCATCTGACATCGTTTTACCTTTTTGTTTGTAAACAGCGTTTGACTTACTTGCTCTTTCTTAGTGTTTGCGCGTTCGCTTTGCAAACACTGGGTCTGTGGTTCTGCCTACTTTCCACGTGACCTTTCGACGTGATTCAATAGTACGTGAACGCGCATCCCAGAGCCTGTGCTACACGAGCTTTTGTGCTTAAAAAGTATACAAATTTTTATTTTCAGAAAAAAATGACCGATTGTTGTGCTAGATAAGACCCTTTTTTCTCGGCTGGGATCATTTAGAGCCCTTTGAAGCTGCATTTAAACTATATTTTGAAAGTTCAAAATCAGGGCACCAATGAATTCTATTATATGGAGAAAAATCCTGAAATTTTTTCTTCAAAAAACATAATTTCTTCACGACTGAAAACAGAAAGACATGAACATCTTGGATGACAAGGGGGTGAGTAAATTATTTGTAAATTGTTGTTCTGAAAGTGGACCTCTCCTTTGAGATGTACATTCATGTTTATTTCATGCTGTAACTAGTAATAAACAGCAGAAAAGAGGAAGGAAATGATTGCATTTACTCACATTCCGGTTGAACTGAGGTTCAAATTCTGTTCATTTTGTTTGGATTTCCTGAATTTGAAAGATGAGACTTTGTTTCTTATTAAAAAGTAACAAAAAATTATCAAAACTTAAGTTTTGATATATTTACTGTAGGAAATTTACAAAATATATTCATGGAACATGATTTTTGGCATAAAAGAAAATAATTTTGAAATTAATTTTGACTCATACAATGTATTGTTGGCTATTGCTACAAATATACCCGTGCTACTTATGACTGGTTTTGTGGTCCATGGTCACAAATATCCTTTTAAATATATATTTTAAACAAGCCTATTAAAACACATGTGCTCCTTAGAGAAACCTGGGAAGATGTTGTTCATTTTTGAAGCATATGTAAAACCTCTGACTCAAGAGTTGAGCTTGTTCGTTCTTGCTGCCTATGGCGTGGAAGATGACAGTAAGGATGTGCTCATTAAATGATTTTATCTGAGTGAGGATGTACAATCGCTTGCTGTTCTTTTCTAGTGACTCAGTTGTGAAAGACTCATTCTTACTGTCTGTCCTACCCATACTTGTACTTTTACATGTTTCATGTGCTCTCGTCACTTGCCGTTACTGTTCTACATGTGTGTAGACCGGTAAACTCTGGTGAATGTTTTGGTATGTAAATTAACATCTCTCAAGAGTGGTGTGGAGGCAAAGAATGGGGATGAAAAAAGAGTGGTGAACTGAACCTGAGGTGCGGTACACTGTTGACTCAGTCTGAGGACTTTAACAACAACTAACTTGCACAGACAGGTGGGAACTTCCCTGACTGTGTTGTTTAAGAAGAGTTTCATATATTAAAAAGAACCGCATTCTCTTAAAGAAACTCTTTGGGTTGGCTTCCAAGAACCAGGTGCCCAGGCTAAAAACAGTTTTGAATTATCATCAACTGCAGCTTAATCTAGGTCTGGATTCATGCTGTGTGAATCTGGCCAAATAAACTGCTCAAACTGAAATTTATATCCTCTTGATAATAAAATGTTAGCATAAGAATCTCAGCCAAAGAGATTCATAAAAATGTATTTATCATTGCATTTATAACCTTTTCTCTGTCATTTTATTGGATGTATCTAAAATTCAAGTGGATTAGTTCCAAATGGTAGCTTGATGCCATTTTGGCCCATTTTTTCTTCACAAACAACCTCAGGTCATTGATTTTTAGGCTCAGTTATGTTCAAATTCAGGTCTTTAGCTGGACCTTTTCTTTTATAACATAAGCTTTATTCTGTGTTATAGCCTCTTGAAGGAGAAGTTCACTTCCAGAATGAAAAATTCCCGATAATTTACTCACCCCCATGTCATCCAAATTGTTCATGTCTTTCTTTCTTCATTCGCAAAGAAATTAAGGTTTTTGAGGAAAACTTTGGATTTTTCTCCACGTAGAGGAGTTTGAAGTGTTGAAGTTTCAATGCAGCTACAAAGGGCCCTACATAATCCCAGCCATGGAAATTTATATACTTTTTAACCACAAACCCTCGTCTTACACTAGCTCTGCAATGTGCATGCACATCTTCACTCATTATGTAAAAATTTTGTCAAATTTTTATTCTGGAAGTGAACTTCTCCTTTAAGCTGACACACTATTGTTTTCCTTATGTTGGATTTGTGACTCGTCATATTGTCACTCTCACAATTCCTTAGTCTTACCAATGTAGTTAACACCTTATGAAATGATTTTGTTGGACACAGAGCTGAATTCACAGGGCCAGACAGCTCCCATACACTCAGAAGCATTGATTTAGTAGGCCCCCCTCTAGTCCCAGGGCCTGGGACAATGCTCCTGGTTGTTCCCCCCTGATGGCAGCTCAGGCTATAACAAAGAGTAACTAGTAACAGTACCACACTCTATAAGCACAGATTTATGAGGGCCAAATTCTTGCACTGTGGTCTATAACTAATAAATCTCAATTACCTTTTAAATTAGATTCAGATAAATGTTTTTGAGTCGAGATAACTATCTAATTCAGAAACCTGTGCAATTGAGGAAACAATAGTATAATTTCAGTTTGTGTTACTGGGAAAGGCCCTTAGTCTCATACCTACCTGATTGTGACTGTATGAATTTAACCACTGAACTCGCATGACCTCTTTTACAGAGTTGACCATCCTGTAAGTGCACATATTTTTTTTTAACATATACAATGTGGGTAATTCCAAGGAAATGATCTCATTTGTGCCTAAATGACTTACTACTGATATAATGAATAGTACTTAACTTTATTTAGCAGTTTTCACACTGATAACTGTAGTGTGAAAAAAAAAAAAACATACCTGTGTTTTTCATTGAAGTATCAGTCAATAAGCTTATCCTTATTTATCACTGTTTAATTGTAATTGAAATTGTAATATATATATAGTTTAGTGTAATATATATAGCTTGCAGCAAAATGTTATTTTACCAAAATAAGAGGGATCATACAAAATGCATGTTATTTTTTATGTAGTACTGACCTGAATACATAAAAGAGGTTTACATATTGTCCACAAGAGAAAATAACATAAGAATTTATAAAAATGACCCTGTTCAAAAGTATGCATACACTTGATTCTTAATACTGTGTTGTTATCTGAATGATCCACAGCTGTGTTTTTTTTTTTTTTTCAGTGATAGTTGTTTATGAGTCTTTTGTTTGTTCTGAACAGTTAAACTGTCAGCTGTTCTTCAGAAAAATCCTTCAGGTCCCACAGATTCTTTGGTTTTTCAGCATTTTTGTGCATTTGAACCCTTTCCAACAATGATTGTATGATTTTGAGATCCATCTTTTCACACTAAAGACAACTGAGGGGCTCATATGCAACTATTACAGAAGGTTCAAACGCTCACTGATGCTCCAGAAGGAAAAAACATGCATTAAGAGCCGGGGGGTGAAAACTTTTGAACAGAATGAAGATGTGTACTTTTTTCTTATTTTGCCTAAATATCATATTTTTTTTCATTTAGCACTGCCCTTTAGAAGCTACATTAAATACTTAACATGTTTCCCAGAAGACAAAATAAGTTAAATTTACCCTGATCTTCAAATTCAAAAAGTTTTCAAAATCATACAGTCGTTGTTGGAAAGGGTTCAAATACACAAAAATGCTGAAAAACCAAAGAATTTGTGTGACATGAAGGATTTTTCTGAAGAACAGTGGGTAGTTTAGCTGTTCAGGACAAACAAGACTCATGAACAACTATCACTAAACAAAAAAACAGCTGTGGATCATTCAGGTAACAACACAGTGTTAAGAATCAAGTGTATGTAAACTTTTGAACAGGGTCATTTTTTATAAATTTAAGTATTATTTTCTCTAGTGGACTGTATGTAAACGTCTTTTTATGTAAAATATCAGTATTTGGTAAAATAATTAACATTTTACTGATTCTGCAAGGTGTATGTAAACTTTTGACTTCAACTGTATAGATAAAGATATTTTAAATTAATTGTATTTATTTGTAAACTGTATCTTTTTGAACGAGGCCATATTGATAAATACAATGTGTTGTGTGTCCTCACAGATCTTCTTCATCATGGCCAATCAGCCTCTACCACTATCTCAGGAGACCTTAGCTCAGTTCAATCGCTCCATGGCCACAGAACCAGGTGCCTCAGGGCCTCCGAGGCGACGTTTGGGCTCCATCTCCACTCGGCAAAGTTCCAAAGACCAATCCAAGGACCATCCCCACCACAGACCCCTGTTCCTCAGATCCATGACGGTTCCTTCATCCGAGTCATCATTCTTGAGCCCCAACGTCAGTCATTCTCACATTTCCATAGGAAAGCGATTCTCATTCGCAGGCTGGCACCAGGGAGGACGAGTGAGCTTCTCTGGACTGTACTTTCAACAACCTATTCAAGAGGTTTATGTGGAGAACACCTACAGAATGGGACCAGAACCAGGGTGCCACTTCAGTGCCAGCAGGACCCAGCAGATCTTACAGGCCACTTTGGATAGTTATTTGGAAGGTGTGTGTTACAGCCCTGATAGTTGTAGCCAGCTGTGTCAAATGTTAGCAGATCTAGTTCTCAGTAAGCTAAAAGATGTCAATCCACCACGATATAAACTCGTGTGCCAGGTGGTGGTTGGGCAGAGTGGTAAACAAGGCATAAGGGTGGCCAGCCGTAGCCTGATGAACCCCAACACTGACAACTACACATCTGCTGTTTTCCAAAATCACTCACTGTTTGCTGTGGCTTTAGTGCACGGGATGTACTTTGAATGAAGGCTAAATTAACAGCTCTTAAAGGCATAGTTCACCCAAAAAAGAAACTCTGTCATGAATTACTCACTCTCGTGTCGTTCCAAAAACATAAGACCTTCGTTCATCTTCGGAACACAAATTCGAGAAATCCAAGAACTTTCTGACCCTGCATAGACAGCAACACAACTGACATGTTTAAGACCAAGAAAGGTAGTAAGGACATTGTTGAAATGTGACATCAGAACGAAGGTCTTATGGGTTTGGAACGACATAGGAGTAACTAATGAGGGAATTTTAATTTTTGGGTTAATTATGCATTTAATATGTGTATACAAAATACATGCTTAAAGAGACAAACACATATAATATACTACGACCATCAAAACATATACATTTGAAGTCAAAAGTTTACATACACCTTGTAGAATTTGTAAAATGTTATTTTTTTAGTTTTTGTATTTAGTACTGAACTGAATAAGATATTTGATATAAAATATCATTATATATAGTCCACAAGAGAAAATAGTTTTAAGAATTTATAAAAATGACCCTGTGCAAAAGTTTTCATACATGATTTTTAATACTGTTGTTATCTGAATGATCCACAGCTGTTTTGTTGTTGTTGTTGTTGTTGTTTAGTGATAATTGTTCATGAGTCAGTTAAACTGCCCGCTGTTCTTTTCCAAAACTAAAAACCAAATTCTTTGGTTTTTCAGCATTTTTGTGTATTTGAACCCTTTCCAATGATGACTGTATGATTTTGAGATCCATCTTTTCACACTGAGGACAACTGAGGGACTCATATACAACTATTACAGAAGGTTAAATCGCTCACTGATGCTCCAGAAGGAAAAACAATCCATTAAGGTGGGGGGGGGGGTGAAAACTTTTGGAATTTGAAGATCAGGGTAAATTTAACTTATTTTGTCTTCCGGGAAACATGTAAGCATCTTTTGTAGCTTCTGAATGGCAGTACTAAATGAAAAAAATATGATTTTTAGGCAAAAGTTCAAAAGTTTACACCCCCCAGCTCTTAATGCACAGTTTTTCCTTCTGAAGCATCTGTGAGCGATTTAACCTTCTGTAATAGTTGTATATGAGTCCCTCAGTTGTCCTCAGTGTGAAAAGATGGATCTTAAAATCATACAGTCATTGTTGAAAAGGGTTTAAAAACAAGAACAGCGGGCAGTTTAGCCGTTTTAACTTTTGAACAGGGTAATTTTTATGAATTCAACTATTTTTTCTTGTGGGCTATATGTACTAAATAAAAAAAACAACATGCATTTTGTATGATCCCTGTTATTTTGGTAAAATAATTAACTTTTGACTTAAACTGTATATATATTTTATTAAGTCTTTTATGCTCTCCTAGGCTGCCTTTATTTGATCAAAAACAGAAAAAAAAACAGCAATATAGAGAAATATCATTACAATTTTTTAAAGAAAGTATTTTTTAATAATCAAAGTCATTAGGGTTTATTCTCTAATAATGTAAAAGAAAGTTTATCCATCTTAAACAGTACATCGATACTGTAATGGCAAAGCTGGATTACAATTTATATACAAATTGTCATTTTATATCTTTGTTTTTAGAATTCAAAAAAGTGCTAAGACAAGCAGTAACATGTTTTTATTATATATGTAAAATATTCAAATTAAATAAACGGGGCCGTAATTTTTCTAAAAGTCTAAGTTTTTTTTCTAAATACTCACTTAATGTGTTGATTTATGTCTTACTGAACAAGTCATGTAAAAAAAAAAAAAAAAAAAAAAAAAAAAGTAATAGTAATTACTAAGCCTAAAGTTTTCAACCATAGTATATAGAAATCACATTTTATAGACTTAAATTAAAACATTTAATTGTCTTTCAAATCAGAAAGAAAAAAAATAATAATAAAATGAACTCGAGAGACAGAAAATGTATATTTTCAATAAACTTTATTCCCCCCCACTCTCCCAAGACATAAAAAGTGATCATACTGAACATTTCCCAGTGTTGACACCGTACAATTATGTTACATCAATAAATAAAAAAAACTATAAATAAAAAAATAAATAGAACACGTGCCACAATTAATTAATTAATAATACTAGTTAGGATTTGTCTGAGGGTAATGGCTTTCACAATGTTGGTATTCTGAACACTTATGTAACACTTACAGCCATGGTCACAGTTTTGAGGACGTTATGATTACTTATGATGGAGCATGTCAAGTAAACAAAGCTGGAGGCACACTGAATACATAGTCTTTTTTTTTTTCTCCTCAAGTACAGACATTAAGGATATAATAACTTTTAACAGCAAAAAGCTTATATCAGGTGTGTATTTGTAGTGTTTCGTCCCCAACTCCTGCCTAATTGGCTTGGAAAACCGAATATGAAGACTCTATATCATTCCCTTTGTGACTTAAGCTTGAGGGCCATTATTGCACAGAGGAATCCATCAGAAAGGCACTTTAGTCTCTCCCGCTCCTAACTGCTCCTCCATGAATTACAATTCCACCTCAGCCATTCACCTCTGCCGTCTTTAAAACTAATCTCTTTAAAAGTATAACCATTTGGTGTTCGTAGCTCTTGTGTACTATTTAGTGAAATAAAATGTCTTCTTTTTAAAAGAAAAAGCCAAGTGATCGAGCATAAAAAGCCAAGCCCATCTCGCACAGCGTTCGGGACACCGCGAGCAAAAGCAAGATGCTTAAGAACCCTGTGAGTTTTATGCCATCTCAACTTCAGTCCAGCTAATTAAAAAATGAAATAAAACGAACAGGCTCCAATTTTAGTTGTGCACACTGTGAGTCAAGCTGGTAGTGTGATACTGTTGGTGTAGGCTCAGTTGCAAAAACAACGAAAGAAAAAAATAGTGCACCATAGTTCAAAGAGGCCAGCCGATGACCAAGGACAGGAGATCCTCGTGGCAACGTGGAAGCTTCCCCTGATTTTTTTTTTGTCATAGTCCTTTTTTGCTTCTCAATGGAAGCGGTAAGCAGCAAATTGGAATTGAAGTTCTTAGTCTTCATGCGTTGGTGTAGTGCTGGAGAAGCTGGACCACGTAATGAAGCCGCTGCCGGAGCTCCGTAGAGCAGCCCCATTCGGAAAGCACGTTCAGAGGGTAGGAGTAAGAGACGCGATCCTTGCTGATGAATGTCAGCAGGTACGAAGAGTCAGAGTTCTTGCACAGGATGATTTTCGTGTGGTCTGTGTAAAAATTAACCTGGAAAAGGAAGTGGAAAGAGAAGGAATGTTAAGATTTGGCCAAGCAATTTAAATTGTTAATGTTTCAGCTGTTGGTTTTGCATGATCAGAGACTTACCTGTAAAGTTCGGTTGTCAAAGAGCATGACTAAGGCGTGATCAGTTTTGATCCACTGCAAAAGCAATGGAGAAGAGCTTGAAGGTGGCTGGTCCTCACAGTTGACGTCTCCACCCTACAAAAAAGAAAATTTGTTTTATAAACTAAACTTAAAATATTTGGGGGGGGATATTATATTATATTATAATTTTTTTTTTTTATTAAATTTAATGTATAAAAATTATATAAAAATATAGTATATAATTTATACATACAATACATTTACATTTCTAAAATATATATTTGTTTAAAAAAAAAAGTTATACAATATTATACATTATATTTATATTCATTATATATAAGTAAATAAATACAATATATTTACATTTTATACTTAAAATAAAATTACATTTTTATTAAATAAGTTTTTCTATAAATATATTTTGTATAAAATATATTTAAAAAATATATGTAAAATATATGTAAAAAAAAAAATATATATATAAAAATTATATTATATAAATATATATATTGTATAAAAATGCTTTATATACAAAGAAAAAATATTTATATACTAAATACTAATTTTTTTTTTTACTTGTATACATTTTAGAAAATAAACTATTTTAAATATCATTTAAAATAGTGGTAGAGAATCTTATAATACAAATGTTTAAATTATACATTTTAAGTGCTAAATTCTGGCCTTACCTCCATTAAGTTCTGCTCCATGTAGTTAGCCATCAAATCCACTATGTGTTTTTGACTCTGGAGCTTCTCTGGTAAAGCATCAGCCGGAAAACTAAAGTGTTTGTTGTTTGTCAGACAGTAACGTACAGTCCTGCAGAAGAATAAGAAAAAAAAATAATTAGAACATAAATCAAAGCAGAGCTTTTATAAAGAGCGAAGCACCCTATATGGGTCAATCAGAGCTCAAGTCCAAATGCCAAACTGGACGCTCATTACAGAGCATAGAAAGTAAGCCGACGTACCTCCGCTGGTCACACAGGCTCAGATGAGTGCCTTCGTTGAAGAGTACGCCGACGTTTTGATTGGAGAGCTGGTAACCGAAGCCGTATTTGTTGGAGTAGTCGACCCACTTGGTTACCCAGATGAAAGGCTTGGTTTTAGAAAGGCAGGGTGGGTTTCTTGAAGCTGGAAGAGGAAAGGACAATATTTGAGTACATGATTAATGGCTTAAGAGCAAACCTTGAAAATGGCCATTGCTTGAACACCTCAGTGTGACTGGAGTGTGGGAACAAACCTGCTGGCATGGAAGACAAGCAGCTGTTGAGAACCTTCATGGCAGATTCGGCCACAGCAGCAGGGGTTGGGATATCGTCACTAGCTGAGAAGGGGGGAAAAAAAGAGAGACAAAGTCAATTATTTGTGGAGAGCAATTGAAAGTGATTTAATTACTTGAATAAGACATAAAAAATATTTCATATTTAAAAGTTGTTCTGCTTAGTATTTTTGGTAGTATAAATATAAATCTACAAAGGGTAGAAATGACAAGTCACCTTGCTGCTAAATTCAGCAAAAAAAAAAAAAAAACAAACGAATTAGGCCAGGATGTTTTTGGACAAACTTGTTCCTAATAGCAGCTTTTAAAAGCCGGGGGGGTTGAGCCTAAAATAGGCCACACGCATGCAAAACTATTTGCTGTATGTCTGAGCGAATTCGCTTTTACGCTTCCTTACCATCAGTGCTGCTGGCGACGGTGCCTTTGAAGGAACGAGACCCAGACTTCCTGGACTCCTCCTCTGCCGGGGTGTCCAGGGGGCCAGAGCTTGCCAGTTGAACCGTTGGAGAAGTGGCCTGAGTATCAAGAGGAAGTCATATTGTTTTTACAATCACAAGTACTTCCTTATACTCAGTTTTAAGCAATGCACAATGTTTCACGCTTAAGATCTATTTGTCATGCGATTAACTCAGCGACTGCGTGGGTTATGTTTTGCAATTTTTGGGTTCAGCACAATAGCTGGACTGGACTATTGCACTCTATTATTCATCTACAGCAGCTTTCAAAACACGTCCCCACAGAGCCCACTTTAGCCATGTTGAAAAACAGCACGCATACTGGCTTTCTGCGACAGTCATGAGTCAGCCGTGGAGCGAAAGTTTAAGGCGAAGCTATTAATACACGCCAATGCACATAAATGTAAGATGAATTACCTCATTCACTCCCATTGTCTTGTAGCTCATCTGCCGACCGATGGAGTGCTTCACCATGCCAGAAACCAGTTTAGAAATGTCATCTTTCTCCTCACAAGGTGTCTTTTCAACAGCTGCAATGACATGTCAATGTCTAATGTCAGACGCTAAGGCTTTAATCCAAACCAATGGTGTTATTGTTAACTAAAGCTATTAAAAAAAATGTTTTTGGTAATTGAAGTACGTACGTACCTTTTGATTTCTTCTTGCCAAAGAGGCTTTTAGCCATCTTGGTGAAGAACTTCTTGGCAGGGCTGGGTGGATTAAGCTCAGGCACCATCACACAGCTGCTAGGAGGAAGTTTTTCTGGGGTGAAGCCCTGAGGGGAAGGAAATAATAGGTCAATTTAGGAGAAAAATAATGATAGTAATAAGGAAACACTTAAATAAAAAAAATCTGTCAAGTTAAATCAAGTTAAAAGGAATATAGCTGCAAGCAGCAATTGCCGGGGTTCAAGCGCTATAAGGCATTTAAGCACAAAAAAAAAAAAGACATCGTTTAGCATGACTGTAACCACCAAATGAATGAATTAAAGCATTCATGGCAATCAAAATATGTTTAACGTTTACAACTTTTATAGCGCCAGCTGTGGTCCGATCTCCTCAAAACTTTAAGAATCACCTGTCAAAACGACCCTCTTCGAACCGTGCAACGTACAATTGTTTACGCCCTTGAAAAATGCGATATCGCCCCCAATGGCTGACTTCTTTCAAATTTCTCTCAGACCTTTGGGGCCTTAAGTCGAACAGGCCAACGAGCTTCATTACGATTTGTCTCTAGCCAATGGCGACCATGTTTTTTGAGATACACAAATGTCCTTGTAGACACTTGTGGCATTTCGGGCCAAGACCATGCACAGTGATTTTCATGTTGATAGGACAAACAGTTGCATAGTTATAGCCATTTTTATGTTTTTTTTCCCTTTTTATAGCGCCACCCAATGGCCAAGCTCTGATTTTTTTTTTCCGTGACCTCAGATTGAGCTCTTTACATAAGTGTTCTGGGTTTGGTGGAGAGATCTCATTTCATTCAGGAGTTATAGGCATATTACTTAAAGTAGCTCTGCCCCTTTCAAAAGTTTTGGCACGCAACAGTGAGTCAAATTCAAATTTTTTTTTGATAATTATTGAGATTCACTCTCCAGAGAATCGACTGGGGCAAGCCTTGGTCACATTGTAGGCGTTGCGAGTACCATCCCTCCAAGTTTCAAGTCTCTATGACTTAAGCTTTGCGCTGTACGATCAGTTTTACGTGGAGATCACTGATCCGTGAATCTACAACCCTAGGGACCAGTAACCCTTAAACTCAAGGCTATTAATATGCTTACCTTTGTGAAATACTCGTGGGCCAGTATCTGATCCAGCGTAAGGCGGTCAGAGGGGTTTTTCTGAAGAATTGCAGAGATCAGTTTCTGTGCAGATGGATTGAGGGAAGGAGGAAGGCTGTATCTCACTTCCTTAATACACTTGTAGGTCTCTTTCAAGTCTAAGGTTTCAAAAGGTGGATTCCCACATAGGAGTGTGTACCTAAACAGACAAGAAAAGAACTTGTCATCAAGGCGGTCACATCTGATGCATCATAAATCAAATATTTACTACGTACTTCCCCTTAAATACTTCTAATAATAGGCCTATATTAGTGTACACAAGGAATTCCCAATCTTTTTTGTCAGCTGAAACGCTTCGCTCAAAAACATTTACTTGAAATATTAACTTTAAAACCTTCAATATTACATTATGATTTCATTCTCAGCCTCGCAAACCAACCCTGGTATACACAATGACCATAAACCATACTGTAGAGTAAATTTGATAAGACTTACATTACACAACCCAGCGACCAAACATCTGACTCGGTCCCATGGCCTTGTCTGTTTAGGACCTCTGGTGCCAGGTAGTTTGGAGTCCCGCAGATAGTCCTTTAAGAAAGTATTTCACTTTAGCCCACCGATCAAATGCATTTTAATCAAACTTAATGAGGATGAAGGCAGGAAAACTCACTTCTTTCTCTGTTCGACGGTCTCCAGTTTTGCCGCCAGCCCAAAATCTCCTAATCTCAAATCCATGTTTTCATTCACAAAAAAATTACCTGCAAAAACAAATTTGAGCATTAGCAAACCACTCATCTTAGACATGTCATGCTAGTACAGCAAGCATTTAAAAACAATACCTAGTTTGAGGTCTCTGTGGAGGATGCCTTTGTTGTGGAGGTATTTGAGCGCAGATATGATCTGTTTGAGGTAGTAACGTACTTCTGGATCTGTCAGCGTATGTCTTGCTTTCCAGATGTGTGCTAGAGACTGTAAACACGTAAGCATAGGATTGGAGTAAATGCCTTGCGTTCACCAAATCAGACTGGGAGGAGTCTGTCGTTGGCAGTACAACTCACCTTTCTGCTACAGAGTTCAAGGAAGATGTAAATGTTGTCTTGGTCCTCAAAATGATGGGAGAACTTGACCACGTGCTTGTGTTGGAGGCTTTTGTGAAGCTCGATTTCATTGATGATCTGCGAGACACAATGAATAAACATTAGAGCTTGAATCAGCTAGAAATATGACTTTCACATTCACATGTATTTGGCTATTGTCAATTTACCTTTTCTCTCTGGTGTGGCTTTGAGACTCTGCTTTGGGGAATAACTTTCACAGCATACATCTTGTTGTTGGCAAGATCGGTCATCTCGTAACATCGTGCAAAACCACCCTAAAACAAAAGCCATGTACAGTCACTCAGAATGTTTCAACAGGAAAATATGCTGAAGGTTATGATTAACTCAAGCATCTGGCTGCAGGTGACTGTACAACAGTCTCAAAATTCAACGACTCACTGAAAAACTGGCTAGTTGCTTATAAGGTCAACATATTTGGACATCACAAACGTGTTAGCCATTTGATTCACGTTTCAGCATCACTAATGTCAAGAATGCAGTCTAGACAGTCAGCTTAAATGGAGTTCAGACACGTCAATACGTCCAGACTAGTATCTGTAATTGATTTTCAAGGGCATTTTTATCCCTTGCATCACATAAAAACAGTGTATCATCCATTTTTAAAGTGCTTTAACTGAAGCAAAATTAAGGCAATTGTCTATAAAAAAAAAAAATTGTTTAAGCAAAACAATCTACCATTCACCTCAAGTTTTGCAGCTGCTATTTTTATTCATTATTTCTTTTGATAAAGATTTATCGGTCACATTTGATGGATCACAAATCTGCAGAAAATCCTCTAA
The DNA here is from genome assembly GCF_022985175.1 of Labeo rohita. Taxonomy (NCBI): domain Eukaryota; kingdom Metazoa; phylum Chordata; class Actinopteri; order Cypriniformes; family Cyprinidae; genus Labeo; species Labeo rohita. The sequence continues at coordinate 24,181,279 of NC_066870.1, read as the reverse complement.
AATAAAAATTCCAAATTCTACATGTTTGTTAGCAGATTCCTTTAAGAAATTTCAAACATGCATCGAAACACCAAAAATCACTTCTTTGTCTCCACATTTCTAATATTTTGGGCGTTTTTGCGCCAATCCTTAGTTTATTTCTTACTTTGGTTCCAACACATGTACAAAGGAATGACGTATTCTTTTCCCAATTGACCAACCCCTCCTTACAGCATCGCACAATGATGCGGCACTTTAAAACTAGAATTAGGATTAACTAGACTTAAATCGATCGTCTAATTAAAAGAAGAGCCTTGTTTCCTAAACAATGTAACAAAACGGGGACCGTGATCATTGGTTCCAATGCTCTTGGGCAATGCAGCATCATTTTCATTGATGCACTGATTCATTCATCCATTCATCTTTTCCTGACATCGAATCAAATCTGGAATCGCATTAAACATCCATCCAATAGTAAACTGCAAATACTGTCTTTGCAGAAAATCATGCATAATGCATAATATTTGAAAGAAACATAGGGCGCAGTGCTGGAAAACACAGGCAGAGCGGAATGCGGTCCGCGGTCCAGTGGTTATGGTGCACCCATCTCCCAAAACCAGCCGAACCCGATAAACTGCGCAGCGACCACGTTTGAGCACATCAGGAAACGCGACAACAGTGACAAATCGCATAAATAATTAAAATGACCAGCTTGGTAAAATCAGAGTGGTACCTTTCCCAAAAGCTTTCCTTTACAGTACGATCTTCCGGTCTTTGCGTCAACCACCACCTGGGCGAGCTCCGTCTTAACGTGCTCTGATTTACTCCGGTTCGGCTTGGCGGCGGGCGGCTGAGCCGCTGGAGACGCTTTGAACAAATCCGGATTCATCATCTTACAGGAAAGACGCTGCGCTGAGGTAAAACAAGTAGGATCCATTCATTAATACAGATCCTTCGCCCTAGAAAATAAACTCCTTATGCGAAGTCCCAAAGTCTGGCGAAGTTCTCTAGTCCTGTGAGTCAAACATGCCCGCACACCGAAGTCCTGCACTATATAAACTCTCCGTGACGTCATGACAGTGGGCGGGGCGAAAAACGGGGACGTCTGGAAAGAAACAACGTCATTGGCTGCTGGAGATTCAATCAAAGATCAGAGAGACGCAAATGAAAGTGCTGGAGAAAAAGTGAATGAAAACCTAAGAGCATCATCCAATCATGGTTGACGTGATTATGGACCTCCGGATGACTTGCACTGGCTGCTTTTTCCCCCCTCTGTTTAGGGTTTGTGTAAGAGACGACATGCCATTGCAGGGTTTTTTTATGCGAACATTTGTTTAGCATTATCAGATATGCTTTGCATTAGTTCATATTGGTTAACTGTAAAAATTCACTTACTGGGTAAAAACAAAATATTACAGATTGAGTTACGCTTTATCACACTGTGTCATGCATGTTATCATATTATCGTATCATAGTGTTTCATACCATTCAGAGATGTATTAGACTAAAACATATTTGAATTGCCTATACACAGATGTATTTACATCATGTGGATAGAGCCCAATTACGTCATTGTCTATACAGCTGTACAGAAGTGAAATGATAAACTCGTGGTTTCATGCGCACCCTTGTGGCTAAAGAAATAAACTATGGGGACTTTTTTGCACATAATGTTCGCTAGATTAGAAAATGATCCTGTGAACGTGATTGTATCGACAAACACTAATTCACAGTTGAGTTTAGTTCCATTCATACATCTTAATATTGCTTTACAGCAATATTTCATTTTATGAACATGAGTCTTTAGACCCATAAAATAGATAGATAGATACATAGATAGATAGATGATAGATGATAGATAGATAGATCCTGTATTTATTTGACGAAAAATACAGCAAAAAGCAGTAATACTGTGAAATATTTCAGTATTTAAAATGACTGCTTTCCATTTGAATATATTTTAAAATGTAATTTATTCCTGTGATGAAAGCTAAATTTTCAGCATCATTACTCCAGTCTTCAGTGCCACATGATTCTTCTGAAATCATTCTAATATGCTGATTTGCTGTTCAAGATACATTTATTATTATTATTTAAAACAGTTGAGTACTTTTTTTCAGGATTCTTCAATGAATAGAAAGACCCAAATATCAGCATTTATCTGAAATTTTGTATTATATATAAATATATATATATAATTTTTTTTTCTTTAAAAAAAAAATATAGTACTACTATAAATAGTAGTATATTTCAAATAAATGCTGTTCTTCTGAACTTTCTTTTCATCAAAGAAACCTGAAAAAAATTCTACTCAGCTGTTTTCAACATAATATTATTAATAAATGTTTTTTTAAACAGCAAATCAGAATATTAGAATGATTTCTGAAGGATCAAGAGACTGGAGTAATGATGCTAAAAATTCAGCTTTGAAATCACAGGAATAAATAACATTTTAAAATATATAGAATAAAGTAGAAAATAGAAAAAAGTTATCTTAAATAGTCAAAATATTTCAAAATTTTAGTTTTTGCTGTACTTTGGATCAATTAAAAGCACGCTTGGAGACCAGAAGAGACTTCTTTAAAAAAAAAACATTAAAAATAATACTGTTCAAAAACGTTTGACTGGTAGTGTCGATAGATGTTACATGCACCTCCTTGTGGCTTGATAGGTAAACTGCAGGGACTAATTATTATCCATAAACAAAAACTCATTTATGTGCACAACTGTTATCTAAAAGATTTATTAGACCATATTAAAATTATAATTAACAAACACTGGTTTTTATTACATCCGCAGTTTATTTAGCTTAGATACACTGTGGTACCTCCATGATGATGATAGTAATATTGCATGACAGCAATATTTAATTTGTTCACCACCAGAAGCAATAAATGACTTTTTTTCATTTCTTTTCATTGTTCGCAGTTAAGGTACATGGTATCAAACGCAATAACATTGACTGAACATTTACCAAACATTTGTTTACAATGTGGAGCAACTTTAAAGTATGAACAGTCAAAATATCAATGGAAATGAAAACACATTATGAAACAAAACCTTCAGTAACAGCTGCATTTAACAGAAAAAAAGTACAAAAATACATAAAACAACTCAAACAAATTGGAATGGCATGTATGCAGCAGCTGACGGTTAGTGCTTCGTGTGAAAGCATCAATAATCTGACTCAAAAGTCAAAATCATCTGCTTTGGCCTTCTTCTCTTGCGACTCAACCCAGGCCTTGTTGATAGTGCGTTTCATCTCGTCATCTCCATCAGTGTAAATCTTCTTCAGCACGCTCATCAGCCCCTCGCTTGGGTCGGCGTTCTCATCCAAGTTGGGTTTGCTGAAACAGACAGGTTTTGCTTTAACACATACATTTTTATAACTTTTATAACTAACAGTTTGTGCATTTCACTCACTCTTTATCCTTAGACTTTTTTTCTACTTGTGTCAAGCAGTCCCACTTTTTTGTTGACTTCTTCTTACACATAACAAGGACCATGTCTGTTTTTATCTGTAAATGAATGAATTTCACAACAGGCTCTTTATCTATACCATTTTATCTATAAAACAAATCATTTTCCCAACAAAATACGCCAAAACAAAAAAGGTAACAAACCTTTTTACTACTGTCAGCTACAATAATGGGATATAAAAGATTGTTGACTGTCATTTGATGGTTCTTCCCATCCAGATCTTTGACTAGAACATTAAAACCTCTGTGAAAACAGAAAAGCAAAACATTTAAATATGCACATATTAAAAACAACACTAAATCACCATAATAAAAATGATAAACCAATATTCAATGCAAAACCATACCTCTCTGTAAAGGTGGCATCGACATTTTCAGCTGGAATAGTATGTACTCCTTTAAGTGTGATGTAGATTTTGACGAATTTCTCAGACTGGTCCCATCCTAAGTGATAGACAAACAATGACGGGTGTATTAGACTATACATATATCATTGTGGAATAGACTATATTATCATGACATATAAACGCACCGTAATTATTAATTTTGACTGTGTATCCTTTGAGTGTTGTGTCCGTTTTGTCTCCAGAGTCTTTCTTGGCTTGCTGCAGTTTCTGCTGTCGTTTTTGTGCCAGCTCTTTTTCTATTTTCTTCTGCTCTTGCGTTAACACGTCCCGTACGCGCTGGCGTTCACATTTCTCCAGCAGACTCGTGATCTCTTTAAGATCACTCTCAAGACCGGTGATCTAAAGACGCAAAGTCAAATCTGAGATCAAGAAGCATGTTTACCTGTTCATTGCAGCACAGGTGAGATCAGCAGGCAGCTGTCATCTCACAGCCGAGTGTTACTTTATTCACCCAATTTATATATTGTCCCATTAAACATTCTAGTAAAACATGCGTTTCATTCACATTTAGTAGTTTCTTTATATCAGAGGCTTTACAGTACAATGAAAACGAAACCTAACAGGACTGCTATATACTCATTACATGGAACTAAAATGAATAAAGCATACAAAAAACAGTCTGTTATACCAGTTCATTGATGTCCATCGCTGTCCTTGAGGAAACCGTAGGAAACTGTCTTCTGTAGTTTTTAATTTAAGTGGTGAAAATTAACTTTGCTTTCAATCGGACGCTGCGTGTCCGTTGATCTGCATGAAGCGCTGTTTCTAGAAGGATTCTTGCTTCCGTGTTACGTAATGTCAAAATAAAAGTCCGCATGTTGGTGACCTTTGACTAAGCAATTCTTACAAAAGCTAAATATTCTTTGGAATCATAATAATAGTAATCTAAAAATGACACTGTTGCAAATGTATTACATTACCTATTGGGGTAAAATAATTCTTAACGTACATTACCAGTCAAAAGATTTTTTATGTTTTTTAAAGAATTTGTTTCTGCTCACCAAGCCTGCATTTTTTCCAAAAAACAGAAAAATTAGTAATATTGTGACATATTTTAAAATTTAATTTATTCCTGTGATCAAAGCTAAATTTCCAGCATCATTACTCCAGTCTTCAGTGTCACGTGATTCTTCAGAAATCATTCTATTATTAATTATTATTATTATTATCAATATTTAAAACAGTTGAGTACATTTTTTCAGGATTATTTGATGAACAAAAAGCATTAAAGATCAGCATTTATCTGAAATAAAAAAGTTTTTGTAACATTATACAGTCCTATTCAAAAGCTTAATTAGTACAATTTTTGATTGATTTATTTATTTTTTAAGGAAAGAAATGATAGAAAATAATACTTTTATTTAGCAAGAATGCTCTAAATTGATCAAAAGTGACGTTAAAGATGTTTTTAGGCAAGGCAAGGCAAGGTAAGTTTATTTATATAGCACATTTCATACACAAAGGTAATTCAAAGTGCTTTACATAAAAGGAAGTAGAATAATCATAAAACTAATAATAAAGACAATAATTCACAAAAAAAGGCAGTAGAATAATCATAAAAACAATAATCACAACAATAAAACTAAAAAAAATATAAAAACTTTTAAAATGATTTAAAAATTGATTTAAAACAAATTTAAGACAGTTAAAAATGGAAAAAGGATATACATTAGTGCAATCAGTTTGGACGTAGCACAGTGCTCATTCAGCAAGTGCACAGCTAAACAGATGAGTTTTGAGTCTAGATTTAAATGTAGCTAATGTTTTAGCACATTTGATCTCTTCTGGAAGCTGATTCCAACTGCGGGCAGCATAATGGCTAAAGGCGGATTCCCACTTGTTTTGTTCCTAATGATCTTAGTGGTTTGTTAGGTTTATATTCAGTTAACATATCTGCAATGTATTTAGGTCCTATGTGTAAAAGTACTTTAAAATCAATTCTAAATATAACTGGAAGCCAGTGTAGGGACCTGAGGACTGGTGTGATATGCTCATATTTTCTGGTTCTAGTCAGAACCCTGGCAGCAGCGTTCTGGATGAGCTGCAGCTGTCTAATGGTTTTCTTGGGAAGGCCAGTGAGGAGACCATTACAATAGTCCACCCTGCTTGTGATAAAGGCATGAACAAGTTTCTCCAAGTCTTGACTGGAAACAAAACATCTAATTCTTGCAATGTTTTTGAGATGATAGTATGCTGATTTAGTTACTGCTTTGACATGACTACTGAAACTAAGGTCTGACTCCAGAATCACACCAAGATTCCTGACTTGTTTTTTTTTTTTTTTTTAATACAAAAGACTTCTGTTTCAGATAAATGCTGTTCTTCTGAACTTTCTTTTCATCAAAGAAACCTGAAAAAAAATCTATTTAGCTGTTTTCAACATAATAATAATTTTTGAGCAACAAATCAGAATTGTAGAATTTCTGAAGGATCATGTGACTAGAGAAATGATGCTAAAAATTTAGCTTTGAAATCACAGGAATAAATTACATTTTAAAATATATTCAAATAGAAAAGTTGTTTTAAATAGTAAAAATATTTCAAAACTTTATCAAATAAATGCAGGCTTGGTGAACAGAAGAGACTTCTTTAAAAACATTAAAAATCTGGTCAAACTTTTGACCGGTAGTGTAATAAAGTACAAAAATATACACTTAATTTAAACATCTTAACGCACTCATAACTTTCAATATTTATTTCAGCAACAGGAAAATATTCTAACATACTCAGAACATTTACTAGTTAACAAGAAAAATGAACTAGTTTTTGCTTGCTTAATGTAAGGAGTGCTCATTTGTCAATGCACAAACAAGTAATTACATTTGCATTTATAATAAATGATGAATTGTAAGTTCTTTGTGCTGCTGATAAAAGGTGTAGTTTAAATAATATATCCCTCTTTTTGTATTTTTCAAAAAAGGTCAAAAAATAAAATATTATAATGTGTGACACCAAACAAAGAGTAAAACATAAAAAGGTTAGGTACCAGAAACCTAAAATAACCCACAAAACACAAGTGTAGCACATTATACCATTTTTATTGTATCTGCAATAAAATAACTTACATATTTTACCATCAGTTGATGACAAAAAAAAAAAAAAGTGTAATCTGACTCAATTTAGTACAAAAAAAAAAAAAAAAAAAGATACAGCATTTGAGCAGGTGCTTGTTGGTTTTTCAGCTCAGTGTCTTTCCATTTTATGCAAGAATATCCTCTTTTCCGACAAAGTTTTAGAAAACAAGCATTACACAATTCCATGGCTGATCACCACATTGATCTCTGTATTCCAGACATCTGGTTGTGGTCCGCTAAATGGCGAAAAACAATGCGACTAAGACGCCACCTGCGCTTCACTCCACGTGGTCGTGACGTCATCACACACCTGTTACGAATGCGCACGGGACAACTGTCTCGAGGTAGTGCGGCTATTTCTTTATCAGCTATCTCCTGTGAAAATAAACATGAGAGACATTATCATGAGAGAAATTTAATTACTTCATTCATTCATTCATTCATTCATTGCAAGTCAAAACAAAGTAAATGGATCTAAAATCCTGGGAAAAAAATTATTTACATGGAAAACAATCTCAACAGAGTATAAACTTCCGCTAAATGGAAACTGCAAGACTTTAAACATACCTGTAGCTCTTTTGGCAAAATAGTATTCTTCCTAATGGCATTGATACGCAGTCTTGTATCAGCATATTCAAAAGCCATTTGTCTCCTTTTCACATCCCGCACCATCCTCCAGTCAACATAGTAGCCCCTGACCTGCTCCACAACTCCAAGTGAATTCCTGTAGGCCTGAAGAACATCAGATGAGATTTTACAAGTCAAAAACTCATATGTGACCCTGGTCCACAAAACCATTCATAACGGTCAACTTTTTAAAAATTGAGATTTATGCACCATGGAAAAGATGAATACATAAGCTTTCCACTGTTCTATGGTTTGTTATGACAGAACAATATTGGGCTAAGACACAACTATTTAGAAAACTGCCTTACTTATATATTTACATTTACGGTAGAAAATTTTACAAAATATATTTATAGAACATGATCTTTACTTAATATCCTAATAACATTTGGCATAGAAAAATCGATTTTGACTCATACAATGTATTGTTGGCTATTGCTACAAATATACCTGTGCTACTTACGACTGATTTTGTGGTCTAGGGTGACATATGATAAAACAAAAATTAGGCTTTTTGACTGACGTAAACTATAAATGTCACCAGAGTGTCTCGGTCTAACATGTTACAGTGTTTAACGTGATCGCAATCTAAATACAACACCATTCAAACACAAATACAATGCATTCAAAGTCCTAACTGAGCTCTAATTTATAAATATGAAATTTTAAAGGTGATTTTACCTGTCTACAAAACGGCAAGGACGACTGCAGAAACCCCATCCCCGTGCTGAGGAGCTTCCACGCCGCCATGTTGATCCAGCACTAACCTCGATGGTGGTTTGAAGGGTAAGAATTGAGTTGACTATATCGTTACTGCCATCTAATGGTCGTATTAATGTTCATTCAAGCATTTAAGTTTTGTCCTCACTCTTAAACAGTAGATATGTAGTCTTAAACGATATGCTATAGTTTTTGTTGTTTATAATATGCTTAATATGCTTGTTTATTATATGCTATAGCCGACAATATTCTCGGCTTTGCATGGAATCTGGATGGTTCTCATGGCCAATCATATTTGTGACCCTGGACCACAAAATTAGTCTTAAACAGCACGGGTATATTTGTAGCAATAGCCAAAAATACACTGTATGGGTCAAAATGATTATTTTTTCTTTTATGCCAAAAATCGTTAAGATAAGTAAAGATCATGTTTCATGAAGATTGTAAATTTCCTGCTACTGTAAATATCAAAAGCTAATTTTTGATTAACATGCTTTGCTAAGAATTTCACTTGGACAACTTTAAAGGCGATTTTCTCAATATTTAGATTTTTTCCCACCCTCAGATTCCAGGGTTGCCAAGTCTCATGCATTTGGGGTGAGACACACGCTTTCAGACTCAGTCTCACGCTCTCACTCTGCCCAATTTAAGGCTCACGCCAAATTGGCAACTAAACAAAGTTTCAGCTTTTAAATGTTGTAAGTTTTAATAGTAAAATTCAAACGATAAATACCGTTTTGGCGCACGTAATGTGGCGTAAATCGTAAAATGTACCGCTTCTGTTAACGCCAGAGCCGTTGAAAAACAGAGCTGCGACAAGCTTTGATCTCGCCGGCTTTTACCGCCACGCGGTCACGTGATTCACGAAGCTCTCAAAACAAACTAGCGTTGACAGTACGTTTGAATGTGTTTAAGTAGGACAGAGACGACAGCTTCACTATACAGGTATTTGCAGCAATTTTTGGTAAACATGACAGCATATTATGCATTGATTTTTACGTCGATGACATTTACAGTATAATTTTATTCTGGAGAGTGATGGAGAGGCAGCTCTTACGAAAATTAAATATGGTTTTACTACAAATAAAACCGAAAAACCATAGTTACTATAGTTAAACCATGGTAACCACAAATTAACCACGGTCTTGCTACACTAACCATAGTGTAACCATTTAGAAAAACTATGGTTATACAAATGGAAATCAATGCGCCAAAAACATGGTTACTACACTTTTACTATAATAAAACCATTGTTAATTTTCGTAAGGGTTAATATGGTTTTCTTGTATTTAACCCGCAGGTATTGCTTAGTTATAAAGTGACCATACAGCTATTTTTCAGTTAAATAAATGTTCTATATTTTAGTTCAGTAATATTCATTTAATATTTTGAGGTGATCATTTAGTACTAAATATCCAATAATTATGGTCCAATAATGACTTTATTAGTGTGTGTATATATATATATATATAATATAATATTTCTATTACTTATATTAAAATTAGTGTAGTATTTAAGGTTAAACAGAGAAAAAAGTTCCAATGCAAAGAGGCAAATTAGAGTCATTTTGTGGTTGGAAAAAAAATAATTTTCATTTGTAATGCCATGGTTTACCCACTAGGCACCTGTATGGCTCTTTACTAAATATGCATGTATCCAGAATATTGCAGGTCATACCTGCTTACTTATTTCTAAGTTTTTCATTTGAATAAATATTTAGAAATGATTAAACACTATATTTTTACATGTGAAAGTTAATAACTTACATTCTTTCTTTAATGATACTTCTGTAAGTACACACACATGCAAGCAATTTAATTTAAACCAAGTTAAAAATGGTGCTAAGAAAGGCATTCATCTGCATTTTTATCACCGTATATGTACAGTATATAAATCCCCCCCGCCCCCCAACCACACTCTTAAACACCTGAGATTCCAGATTTTAAAATAGTTGCATCTCAGCCAAATATTGTTCTATCCTAACAAACCACATCAATGGAAAGCATTTATTCAGCTTTCAGATGATATATTTTTTTAAAAAAAGGTCACATTTACAGAATGATTTTTGAAAAGTCCACAGAGGATTGTAACTCTGAGCATCTATTATCACCAGCCACCAACTAAAAAAGACACAATGATCTGTAAACAAATCAGAACGTAAAAGAGTTTGTGTGTAATTGCAGTACTTAGCCAGATAGTGGCAGAATGTCGCTACTAATTCAACAACACTAGATTCCCTAGATTACCTATAAAACATTTCAAAAGATTAAACTAACAAGCATGCTTGAAATGTCACACAGAATCTGTATGATGTGTAGCCTTAAAGCCCTGTTACATAGGTTACATATGTATTTAAAGCAGTAGTTTAAAACCTTGTTATTCTAAGGCCTCACATTGTCCGTCAGGAAACAACCCCAAAAAACCTTTATTTCAGAAGTTTAAGGAACTGGATGTTCTTCAGGGTTTCCACTGTTTTTTTTACTAGGTTTTCCAACCTGATATATGTAATACTCATCCTGGTCTTCTTTCATTTTGACCAATCAGGATGCAGGATGACCTGCCGGTATTAACCTGTCATGCATCATTGGCAAATCATTTTAATTCAGCAACAGAAAACTCACATTTTACAGTCTCCTCTTCACAAATTACATTTTCAGACCTGAAATGCTTTGGACACATGAATCCTGCACCTGCATTGCGTTAGTAGCAGTTTAAGACAAGTGAAACAAGCTTTCTTCGAGAAAATTGTCTGATTGTAATGTTGACTGGCTGTACAAATAGGAAATCTGGGCACGTTAAGACAGCAAATTTGTTGAGCATATTACAAGCCCACAAACTATAGGAATAAACAGGGGACAGAGTGAACCTTCTGTTTTAATATTCCTCCCTCACAGCTTGATGTCAGAGGTAAGTTTGCTCATTTTGTGTCTGCTGACATTTTTTTCTTTTTTAAGACAGCGCCTCCATAACATACTAAATGAAGATTACTTTGCCGTTTTTTATACTCATCTACCATGCTGTCATTACCACAGGATAAATCCCCCCAATAAAACAATGCAACTGAAAAAGAAAAAAAAAGCAGACAACAACAAAATAACAACCAACAGCTTGTTATGTACTTCTCTGCATGACATTGGTTAGAGTTCATCCCTGAGGCATTCATAAAAAATGGTTCTAGTAAATTCCTGTAGAATTTCCCAAGCAATCTGCCTTTGTTAAAAGATACAACGAGATGTGTTCTGAGAAAAATACTAACATATGTCAAATTGCACAACTTTACAAAAAAGATCCATTATGCAATTTAAATGGAAAACAGATCTCATGAGGTCTAGACACCAGGTTAGGCCCCTATAAACCAACTTTTATGATATGAGGTTAATGTAAATAAATTAATAGGAGCACAAATAATGTTAACCCATTTAAGCCTGCAGGCAATTAAAGTTGCTGAAGGGTCTACCCATGTTTTTTTTTCCTTTGTAAATATTTTTGGTGTGACAATACTTCAAAAACCCCTGCTGTACAAGCAGACAATCTTAGGAAGAGCTTTTGACAGCGTGCTGGAAATAATGCCATGTGGTGATGTTTAATTCATGAGCTATTTTTTTGGATGGTTACCTGGCAACTTTAGTGACCAGAGAGAAAAATCAAAATCCTTGAATCTTTGGGAATGCAGTTTCTATGTACAAAGATCCCACAGATCGCTAAATTTACCATAATTAAACCATCTTCACATGAAAAATACACTTTGAGGAACACCAAATATATAAAACATTGCGCAAATAATTACACTACCAGTCAAAAGTTTTTGAACAGTACGATTTTTAATGTTTTTTTTAAAGAAGTCACTTCTGCTCACCAAGTCTGCATTTATTTGACCCAAAGTACAGCAAAATATTTGTACTATTTGAAAAAAAAATGTTTTCTTTTTTTTTTTTACTATTTATATTTTAAAATAATTTAGTAATTTATTCCCGTGATTTCAAAGCTGAATTTTTAGCATCGTTACTCACATGAGCTTTCAAAAAGCATTCTAATATTCTGATTTGCTGCTCAAAAAACCCCAAAACATTTAGTATTGTTATTTTTATGTTGAAAACAGCTGAGTAGAATTTTTTCAGGTTTCTGAATTCAGAAGAACAGCATTTATCTAAAACATAAATCTTTTGTAACATTATAAATGTCTTCATCATCACTTTTGATCAATTTAAAGCATCCTTGCTAAATACAGGTATTCATTTCTATAATTTCTTTAAAAAATATATATTAAAAAAATGCTTAACTCTTTTGAATATTGGTAAAAATAATAATAAATGTTTCTTAAACAGCAAATGATTTCTGAAGGATCATGTGACATTGAAGACTAGAATAATGATGCTGAAAATGTAGGTTTGATCACAGGAACAAATTGCATTTTAAAAGGTATTCAAATAGAAAGCAGTTATTTTAAATAGTAAAACTATTTCACAATATTACTGCTTTTGCTGTATTTTGGATCAAATAAATGCAGATGAGACTTCTTTAAAAAACATTAAAAATCTTTTCAAAAACTTTGGACTAGTGTATATTTAGGACATTCCTGGGAAATATCTGGGCATTAATGTTGTTGATCTAAAAACTTAACAGCACAGTTGTGTTTATTTTAAACTTACCAGTATAAAGCAGAATGTCATGCATGTGCTACTCATCTGAAGCTGAATCTAATATCTGCAACTCTGATCTTCTAAAGATTTCTGAAGCATAGACTTCAAAAATATTTAGTAAATTTCCTGCTGTTCACAGGCCACTCGGAACCCCACTAGTTGCTTTTAAATGAGATCAATGCTTTCTAAAACAAAGCAGATTCGGGCTGCGCTTTGTTCTTTAACACATGAAGAATTAAACATATTGGTGTGAAGGGCTTCAATTTCACTGAATTCATATTCAGACATTCCAATTGATTCTCACTGGAATGTGAAAATGAGAAACAAAACTGAAAACTTGCATGATGTGAAACCAAATGAGTTGGAAACTGACATTTTGTAATAAAGATCTGCATATGCAAAAGGCCTATTCTCTTTATTAGCATCAAAACTGGTTCATTTAAATGAAATCATGAAGAGCTCTAATCCGTTTCACTTTTACGATATCCTGTTTCATTTTCATAAGCCACTTGTGTGGGCTGTTTGTTCTGACGTCACTATATTAGGCCTTGCAAAGTCAGCATTTGAACACATTGCAGAAAAGAAGCTGGCAGTCTAGCATTTGTGGGTACTTTAGTTTTAATATGAGCTCAGAGAAAGTGAAATAGAGCAACGTTTGCAAAATGATTTAGTCTCCTTGTGCTAAACATGGCTGTTCAGCATCTATGTGTAACTTTCTCTTTTCTTTTGGTTAGTTCTCTTATGTCCTTTTTTATGTAGAGTTGGAAATATCGTAATTACAAGTTCTGAGGAAATGAATGACGTGAGCAAAGTCGTATTTACAAGTGGGAAACTCAAGAGTTATAGATGATACATGTTGAGAATGAAGCAATTTTTAAACACTGTGGGAACACTGATTCATAATATACATGCTGTCATGGTGTAAAATATGTAAAATCTCTATATAAAAATCGGAAAACAGTGGAAAGCAAGTCTGTAGTGAATTATGATGAATACTTTTATAAGGTATTTATATGCTGTGTCTCAGTCATTAAGACTGACAGCCCTAATCAAGCTTAAGTCGGTAGGTTTTGCCTCTTCGTTGCCACCTCTGTTTGAAACCTGCAATTGCATTTATTTGCGGAAATACCTTCTCAGCGCGGATGAATCTAATGTTTGTGTATGTGTGAGCTGTCAGGCAACGCACCGGTGTTGATATTCACCATACTTCGGAATTACGTCTCGGAAGTATGTCCAAACTAAGAAGTTTCATTGGAAAATGTCATTTGAACAAGCAAGTAACATGTCTGCCAACTTTGTACTAATCAGCTGAATCAATCAACTGAAAGACAAGAGCGTTTGACATTAAAAATATATAAATTGTATTATTTTTATTAAAATAACTGATCGTTACGCTAGATAAGACCATTCTTTCTCGGATGGGATCGTTTACAACCGCATTTGGGATCGTTTGAAGCCGCATTTAAACTACATTTTGGAAGTTCAAAATCGGGGCACCATATCAGTCCATTATATGGAGAAAAATGCTGAAATGTTTTCCTTAAAATACATTATTTCTTTACGACTAAAGAAAGAAAGACATGAACATCTTGGATGACAAGGATGACGGGTGAATTATTTGTAAATTGTTGTTCTGGAAGCGGAGATCTTCTTTTAAAAGTAGACACTAAAGATAATCATAACCAATGTGCGTCACATATGTGGATTGATATATAATTTTTTTTATTTTTATTCTTTTCACTAACATTTCTAGGCTATATAAAAGTAGAGTAAAATGTCAACAATAAAAACAGCTAGCTAATTCAACTGATTACCTTTAAAGTCCATTGATATCACCATTATTTATCATTGCTATTAATATGTTCTTCGACAAACAGAAGGACAAACAGAAGCAATGAGACCTGTTTTCCGGGTTTGGTCAGGTGATGTTCGACATACACTCTTAAAAATAAATGTGCTTTAAATTATTAAATTATTTATTCTTCATTTAAACATAAAAGGTTCTTCTATGGCATCGTGAACCATCTTTATTTTTCAGAGTGTATACTCTATTTAGGGTTTATAGGGTTTGCACTTACGTAATGATTTGGTCAGTTACTCTAATTTATGCTGTCTAAACCATGGAAAAAACGTGTGGAAGCTGCTAAATCATATAGAGAAGGACTTAGTAAGCAGGAAAGGGTGCAATAATTTGACAAAGTTTATAAGTAGTAAAGATACGTACAAGCAGTATTAATTAAGATATCAACCTAATATTTCATATTTCATATCAATATTTATTCATATTGCCCTGGAATCCTGGTTCAGTCCAACCACAAACACCATTTGTTCCTGAGACAGTTTTTGCACTTTTCTCCTTGATTTGAACTTTTGTCAGTCTATAGTACTCCAAATGTTTTTCCCAGTTTCCCGATTAGTACAGCCCAAAACAAGACAATAATTGATCATTTTCAGCAATAATCAGCTAAATATGTGAGTTTGGTTCAGTTCACTGGCATCGTTTACGTTCAGTGCCACCACTATGGCCAATTGATGATGTGTCATGGAAACACTCTGTTATTTGCAGATTTTAATTTCTGTACATTCTAATCTCTAATTGTACTGCCATTCGAACCTCAAAAGCAATTTAACCCTTTAACTGTCACTCCCATTTTTGAACACAGACATAAAAATGCACTATCCAGACTTAAATTTTTATTATTCATGAAAGAAAAAATTTGTTACATGATTTCAATGTGCATTTTCGGTGATTTTAAAATGCCTTTCAAAAGAAGGATTTTGAGATTTTAAGTTTTGAACTGATATATAATTTCTTATGATTTCTAAAACGTGATAGGGAAAAAGGCGACGAAGAAAGTCTTTTGTGACAGAGGTCAGAACTCATGTTGTGATGTAGATTTTTTTAAGTTGCACTCTTGACATATATTAATCTATTACTTTTCCTACATAATTTTTAACACAAAAATATGGTAAAATATCTATTTAGGAGTCTTAGACCTTTCCAACGATGTATAGTTTGTCATGATTAGATTAGGATTTATTTGTAATATAGTGAAGTAAACTTAGGCGTCCTACAGAGGGGACGGTGACAAAGGGTTAATGTTCGCTAGAACTCATTCTCTTTGAAATACAGATCCTTTGCGTATACAGTGTAGTCCTGCATATCTGCATATCTGTAATGCACATTTAAAACTTGAAACTTTAAAACACAATTTAAGACTCTGTTCTTAATTCTTAAAATGACAAGTTTAATTATTCGAGCTGTAAAAAGAGGCTACAAATTAACTTTCACAGTTTACTCAATGTAACACAAACATTTAATATTGAAACCATGTATAAATAAATGATATGAATGTGTATTTTTGAGCTGAGATGTTGGTATTTGGACTTATTTTTCAAATAATAAATGATTTTGTTTAAGCTACTTCTGACTAGAATGCGTGACATGTCCTAATGAATGCCCGACTTGGAGCTCCCCAGGCGCACTTAAAGGCAGCATCTTTCAAAAAGTTCCCACAAATTTCACTTAAAGAAATTCAAATGTTCCACATGTGTGGAGATGCATGTTCTGAGCTCTTTACCATATGTGGTAACAGGTGATTTGCATACGCAGCCTTAAGATTGTTTGTTTTCCACGGTCTAGCGTTCTAGACCACTGGCTTTTAAAGTTTCGGATTTTTTAAAAGTTTTCCAACAGCATATCATTGAGAACTGCTATTCTACCATTCTATTATGCAAAATGTTGGTTAGAAAGTGGTAAACCCCTAACATTATTTTTTGTTTCTTCTGCGCTTACACTTCAGGCAGCCTTCCAGCTGTAAGGTAAAGTTTTTTTGGACTTGAGGTCAAGGCCTTCTTGAATTTTGGAATGTTCTGCATTGCTCCCTCAGGACCGTGTCAATCAAATAGCTGGGGACCGATGACTACCCCTCACAGAATGAGTCTATATTTTGTCGGAAGCCCCTGTTCTTCCTCTGTCTCTCCATGGGTCAGTGCATGTTTTATCTGTGTTTTACACTCCAGTCCTTCTGTTTAACAGATGCTGAAGCTGATGTATAGAAAAAGAGTGAACATCCATCCTGAAGTCCCATTTAAGTTGATCGTCAATTTCGGTAAACAAACAGGAGCTCCTAGAACGACTCCCAGCAGTGTCATTTTTATTGAACGTTCAACCTCTAATTTCAGCACAGAAGCTCGACAAGTATTTGATTAACGTTTTTGTCCCCGATGCATGTCTGGTTTTGACGTTAGATTAAGAAATAGAGACATCAGAGGGAATGAACCTCGCACGGCCAACCATCACAATCAAAGCGATCCCGCTTTCCAAACCTAACTGTTAATCCCATCAAACACAGCACAAGGACGTTTATGACGAGACGGATCCAAAATGAAACATAAAATGATAACTGGGACATTAGGCCTCTTTAGTTTTCTTTTTCTTTTTCTTTTTTGGACGACCATCTGTGAATTCATTCAAAGGGACCACCAAGGTTAACAGGAAGTGTGCTCTCAGGGCACCCACTACCCTTTTCCACTCAGTGGAGCAGAGTAACCCAACACAATACTGTAGAGCAGAGTCTGTAAACTTGACGAAAGCTTCTTTTATTGAGTCAGGTAATTGAGAATAGCCTGCAGAGAGAACAGCCCTGACGTGTGCACGTCAGCATGTGTTTCTGACCTGTTTTAACCATTTAACTAAGATGGTAAATTTAATATATAGACGTTTGGGGAGGGCTGCCGTTAGAGGCGAGATTGCTTGACTGATTTGCTCATGCCATGCTGCATTATTTTCAACGGTACATCTAAACTATGTGGATGTGTAGAGTTCTGGACAGCTGAAGTGTAGTATTTCTGCACCCACCTGAGTGGGTGGGTAGGGGATATCTAATTTAGCATGGAGAATGTGACTGGAGAAGTACTTAGTTCTTTTGATTAGACTTCTGGAAACATTTCACACATGATCTTGTATGGAAATCAATCCTCTGGCTACAGTGTTGTTCAAAAGAACTTTCAGTTACAGTAAAAAAAACATTTATTGTAAAGGCAAATCTGGAGGAGGCAGCAAACACATTTAATTGTGTTGCATGCTTATTTATTCAATTTTGAGGAAGTGCCAGTGATCTGAAGTTGATGTTGTTGTCATAATTGTCTGTTGGGAAAGCAGATTAGAGGACAGGTTAGATAGTTACAGGATTAATAAATGTCAGTAGAAATGGTTGGCATTGTGATGTGGTGCATTGCAATTATTATAAATGAATTCAGATCTCAGTGTTTTGATCTTTAGAAGTGACAGGGCAGCTCTTCATCATATCTCACTCTTCTGTGCTTCAAATTAAACTTCCTTCATATTTGTAGCAATAGCCAAAAATACATGCATGGGTCAGAATGATCATTTTTACTTTTATGCCAAAAATCATTAGGATATTAAGTAAAGATCATGTTCTGTTAAGATATTTTATATTGTATTCCTACTGTAGATATATAAAAACTTAATTTTTGATTAGTAATATACATTGCTAAAACTCTATTTGGACAAAATTAAAGGCGTTTTCTCAAAATTTTGATTGTTTTTGCACCCTCAGATTCCAGATTTTCAGTAGTTGGATCTCAGTCTAAATTGTGCTGTCCTAACAAACCATACATCAATGGAAAGCTTATTTATTCAGCTTTCAGGTGATGTATTTTTGAAAAATTGACTCTTATGACTGGTTTTGTGGTCCTGTCACATTCAATATTTCCTTCACATTAACATGTTTTTATTTATGTCTTTGATCAATAGCTGTAGTTAAAAATTGTACATTTTAGACGTGATATTTCACATTTTTGCTCCATTAACAAACATAATGGACCTTTCTCACATTTCCGGGTTTCTCATAGTGGAAGCCGTCATAGTTGGGTAAAATCCGAGAGCAGTGAATGTGAGAGTACCACAAATATATTTTTTTGCATTCCCATTTGCTCAAATAGCAAAAGAAAAACTACACGATAGTGTTTTCACGACTTTCAATCAAAGGAAAAAAATTGAGCTAGACTGATATCGGCAGTCAGAAGAGAGAACAATGTCAAATTTACCGTCCCTCCCCTAGACGCGGCATTAGAATCACCCTTGCATAGCGTTAACTAGTTTTTTTGCAACTTGATGAAAAGAAGATATAATGCCAACTATGGTGTTATAAATGTACATACATATTTTTAAAAATCAAAATATAAAAAACTTTAAAGGATTTATGATGATGATGACCGCTGAAACGCGTCATCACATCATAGTCTATTAAAAAAAAAAAAATCAAAGCAGAATTAACCGATGAGTCTCTGAGTAACACACGTCAGTGTAATTCAGTTCCTCCTGAATCAGTAACGAATGAATCATTTGTTTGCTTTCTGAATGAATCAGTGTATTCGTAAGAGTCGTTTCAATGAATGATTCCAGTCTGTCTGGAACGCATAAAACAACGAAAAACGAGCGGTTCACAAACATTGTCAGCTTCTAACGCCATGTGGGACACTTCTTACAGAAAATTGACCTCTGCTAGCCTATAAAGAAAGAATGTTTTTTTTTTTGGGCCACGCAGTGAGGGTTGAAACAGCATGCTTCAAGTCAAGTGTCTAGATTGCATTATATCTGAGGAGGAAAGAGCCTCGGTGGCCAATGAGAAACAGGTGAGAAAAGACAAGCGTTGCTCTCTGGAAGAGGGTTGAGCTCTTTTTATGCCTGTGGGCTACTGTAGAATGATGTTTTGCTGGCCTTTGCTAATAAGTTGGTGTTTTGTTTGTCTCATGTAATTACAGTGTTAAAACATTCTTTGCGATTCTTGGTGAAATTTACTAGGAATACCACCCACGTAGAATCTGTTGAACATGTCTAGCTAAGATGATACATTTACATTGAGTCAGAAGCTTTTAACAGTAAGTGTTTAAAGCAGAGTTTTGACATCCCTTTCAAGATCTATATTCTTTCCAACTAATTAAACCTTTTCCTTTTACTTGTTAAGCAGCCCCTGAGCTCAGCTCAGATTTCCGACTGGAGACATGCAATCAGGATCTTTTTTGTCTGTCCAACTACAGCTAAATCAAGTATAATGGAACTACATTTGACAAAGGGTAAACAGTGCTGTAGTTTCATTCATGGCTGACTATGTACAACAAATTCAGGCTCTCATTAAATATGGTGTCTACTTTGACTAAGGTCCATTACTATGGAAGCCCATTTCTGCCACTGAATTACAAAAAAAAGTAATTATGACTGTTTATCTTACAATTCTGATTTTTTCTTGCAATTACATCTTGCAATTCTGACTTTTTTCTCAGAATTGCATGATACAAACTCGCAATTCTTACTTTTTTCTCAGAATTATGATATAACATTTTCAATTGTGAGTTATAAAGTCAGAATTTCAAGATATAAACACAATTTTGACTTTTTTTCTCAACATTGTGTGATATAAACTCGCAATTTTAAGAAATAAAGTTAGAATGGCAAGACATAAACTCGTTTTATATCTCGCAATTGTGACTTTTTTCTCAGAATTGCAAGTTTGTAACCATTTTGATTTATAACATGCAATTGTGAGCTATTAAGTCAGAATTGTAAGATATAAACTCAAAATTCAAAATTGGACTTTACAACTCACAATTGAAAAAAGTCAGTATTGTGAGTTACAACTCGCAATTGCGAGAAAAAAGATCAGAATTGTGACTTTGTATCTCGCAATTCTGACTTTATAACCTGCAATCGCAAGTTTATGTCTCACAATTCTGAGAAAAAAGGTCAGAATTGCAAGTCTGTATCATGCAATTCTGAGAATTTGTTTTTTTTTATTTTTTATTCAGTGGCAGAAATGGGCTTCCTTACATTACAGTAATGTGTTATGTCCATACAATTGTTTCCAAAACATTTGTCAAAATTAAATTTATGTATTTATCATTTATATTTTACACATAATGTATTTTGCCTTGCAGTTTATTGATTTATTTGTTATTGTTTGCATTTCCAATACTCTTAATGGGATAGTTCACCCAAAAATTACAATTCTGTCATTATTTACTCATCCTTCTTTCTTCTGCTAAACACAAGTAATTTATTTTAAAGAATGGGGGTAACCCTAGTGGCCTAGGATGGGTTCGCGGAATCCAGTCATTTGCTTTATAACGCGGAATGTCATGGAATTTGCCAGATTTTGGAAGAATAACTCAAAAGTAGGTCAGTACACTTAAATCAAAACTGTGAATATTAAGCTGCAAAAATCCTATTTAAATATGAATCCTGCATGTTCTGTGTGTCTCTGTGTGAATGAATGGCGCAGACGCACGGTTTCATTTACTATTGTCATCCTTTGCTGCCTCAATATATGAGTACACGAACACATAAACATTATGAGAAAAACTACCATCGTATCATATACAAACAGAAACTTAGAGGTCTTCACAGCAACCCGTTAAAATAAAAGTTCGGTTTAACTTGAAGAAACGGTGAGAGAGAAAAAAAGTAATGTTAATGTATGATGTATAATACTTCTAATTACTTTTTTTTGTATTTCTTTTAGTATTTCTGAAAAAAAGGAATGTAGTAATATTTAATTAAAAAAAAAAATTAATTAATTAGAGATCTATTAAAATGGAATCCATTAAAATGGAATTAAATTAAAACAGAATTTGGTAAAAATAAAAATGAATTTGAGAAAAAAAAACATTTTTACAGGGCCTTAAAATTATTTTTTGTAATTTTTGTTAAAGTTAAATTGCTGTTAAATTGTGTAAGTTTAATTAAAAAAATTAACCATTAAAACAGAGTCTAAAGAAATTAAAATGGAAAAAATGGAACTTGCAAAAAATAAAATGGATTACATAGGGTCCTAGTAATCAAATTGTTGACGGCAGCCATAGTATTTGCTCCATAGTATGGAAATCAATGGCTACCGCCAACAGCTGGTTACCAACATTCTTCAAAATATCTTCTTTTGTCTTCAACAGCTGAAAGAAATGTATAAAGGCATGGAACAACTTTAGGGTGAATAAATGATGACGGAATTTGAATTTTTGGGTGAAGTATCCCTTCAACAGAGATTTTTTTTTTATAGATACAGATGTCTGTTCCTGGATTTACATCACATCTGTATTCATTTCAAGAAGTGAAAGACTATCAAAAGTCACGTACCTTGAAAAATCTTTTGACTTAAAGTTTTTTTATATTTTTCAGGTTAGGAACATGTTGTCCCAAAGAGTCGTGCCATGGGTTTAAAGTACATCAGCATCACAGAGGTCTGATTCAGTCAGATGGCACAAATGTGAAGAATGCCTTTTGTGCTGAACTTAAAGGTCACCTGCATGCTGGTATGTTTATTGCCATACATATTCCTGCTTTGAGTTACAACAACAATCTTTCTTCAGTCTGTTTGTGCGATTAAGGCCATCAGTCAGCTTTATGTAGAGCAAATTGTTATTAGTATAGGATCACATTTTCTCCTATCGTTAATGTTAACTATGTCTCAGTTCAGTGAATAGAGAACTGCACAACAGAATTGCAGCACATCCCATTCGGTTCCTCTTAGCTTTCTACCTCTGATATGAAAAGCCTTCATTCCTTATGGTTTATTATGATCCTTGCATTGGAGACGGACAGATGAATGTATAACATAACCCAAAGCCTACTGTTGAGCGTGTGATATCGAATATTGGATATGTGTCTCACATGTATGTGAGTTGCTAGAAAGTTTATTTGCAAAGTTGAGACCTTATGGCTTTGATTTAATGTCTTTTTCCCTTCTTAGTTCTCTTATGGTGGGGCTGACCTTCAAAACCAGCCTAATAAAACCCAGAAGCATTCCATCTAAATATGTGTAAGTACAGAGATTTAATTTTCTTTGATAGATTTCCTTGCGGCTTTGTATTTGTAGCCTCAAGTCCCTTCGTTTCTACAGTAGACTTTAAAACAAACACGCTGTAATAAGTTTAACTTTCAACCAAAGAGAGATGGTTTTTACACCTCTGAGTTTGCTTAACATGTAGTTAATTATGTGTATGTTTTTAAAGCTATGGGTTATTGCTAAGTAATTATCATCATCATAAACCTCCAGCACAGCAATCAAAATTTTTCCTTCTTCTTTCCCCCCCCAATTTTTAGTCTGTGGACCTCTCACGTAGTCTTTGTTGAAATATTCCCTATTTCCTTAATGCACGAACTCTTGCTGAGCTTCTGCCTCATAAAATGCATGGTGAAAGCCATAAGTCTGCTTCACGCCACGCCACATTTCTGCCGCATTCTTGTACACAACCGGCGGCCAAACGCATTAATCAGTGTACAAAGATCCTCTTCTCAAATAAACAGAGAGAAAGGGCCGTTGGTGAAAAATGAGTGTCAGATGAACGCTGTATTTCATTTGCGGGTATTATCTCAATACTAGTGTTGAAAAACTGGAAAATAAGTCAATAATTCAAAAGGAAACTGGTATGATATATTTGAGGATGTGTCAGTAGGGACCTCAAACATGTGTATCGCTCAAAGGGTAAATGATTTAGAGCCCTCTGGAAAATGTAAAACATGCGGTAGCCAGATTTTGGCTTCAAACATATATATCATTTCTAATGCATAGTTCATTGGTACACAAGTGGTAAATAAATACGACCACTTGAAAATGTTCTTTTTAGTATTGTCACACATGGGTAAGTATACTGACAAGTATACCATTCCAAGGTGTTTTTTTTTTTCGGAAAGGAATGAATACTTTTATTTAGCAAGGATGCAAACATGCGGTAGCCAGATTTTGACTTCAAACATACAGTATATATCATTCTTATGCATAGTTCATTGGTACACAAGTGGTAAATAAATATGGCCACTTAAAAATGTTCTTTTTATTATTGTCACACATGGGTAAGTTTACTATGGAATTCTGTTTCCACCACTGAAAAAAAAAAAATAAAAAAAGGTTATTGCGAATTTTTAATCTCACAATTATAACTTTTTTGTCAGAATTGCATGATACAAACTCACAGCTGCGAGTTATAAAGTCAGAATTCAGATTTTTTTTCTCACAATTGCGAGTTTATATCTCCCAATTCTGACTTTTTTCACGCAATTCTGACTTTTTTTCCTTAGAATTGTGAGATGAAGTTTAGTTTTAAGAAGGAAAACCCGATATGTTCTCAGAACAGAATAGAGAGTTTATATCTCACAATTCTGACATCATAACTCACAATTCTGAGAAAAAAAGTTAAAATTCTGAAAACAAATCACAATAGTAAGATTCTGAGAAAAAAAGTCACAATTATGACATAAATTCGCAACTCTGAAAACAAAATCAGAATTGAGTTCATATCTTGCAATTCTGACTTTATCATCAGAATTGTGATTTTAAATTCGCAATTGCGAGTTTGTCACACAATTCTGAGAAAAAGTCAGATTTCTGAGTTTATATCTCGCAGCTCTGACTTTATCTCACAACAACAAGTTTATATCATGCAATACTGACTTCATTTCTCAGATTTGAGGCAATATCTCACAACTCTGACTTTGTTACTCACAACTGCAAGTTTATATTAAGCAATTCTGAGAAAAAAGTCAGAATTGCGAGTTTGTATCATACAAATCTGAGAAAAAGGGTCAGAACTGCGAGATGTAAACTTGCAATTTAGAGAGAAAAAAGTCTGAATTGTGAGATAAAAAGTTGCAATTACCTTTTTTTAAATAAATGGAAACAAGCTTGTATAGTATACTGACAAGTATACCATTCCATTTTTTTTTAAAGAAATAAATACTTTTATTTAACAAGGATGCATTAAATTGACCAAAAGTGACAGTAAAAACTTTTACATTGTTTTTTTTTTTGTTACAAAAATGTTTTTACAAAGAAATTGTTTTTGAGCACCAAATCAGCATATCAGAATGATTTCGCAATGATCACATGACACTGAAGACTAAATATTCAGCGTTGCTGTCACATGAATAAATACAATTTTTAAATATATTAAAATAAAAAAGTAGTTATTTTACATTGTAATAATATTCTCAAATATTACTGTTGTTACTGCATTTTTTATCATATAAATTTAGCCCTGGTGAGCATTAGAGACGTATTTCAAAACATTACATAATCTTACCGACCCCAAAATTTTGAATGGTACTGTATATTAAATACATTTAGGGAAACAAAATCTACAATGTACATCATCATGTAGCAAATAATAATGATAAATAATGATAGTTGCTTATTTAAAGTTATAGTAGTTTTATAAAATTAAGGCCAGGATTCGTAGACAGGGCTTAGCCTAAACCAGGATTAGGCCGTAGTTCAATTAGGACATTTAAGTAATTTTTATAAACATTCCATAGAAAAAAAAAAAAAAAAAAAAAAAAAACATTACTGGTGTGAATCTTAAGACAAAACAAAGGCAATGATATATTTCAAGATCAGTCAATCAGTGCAAATTTCTTTCAGTTGAAACAGCTAAGACTTTTTAGTCTAGGACTATAGGCTTGTCTGTGAAACTGGGAGTAAAAATTAAAACTGTGAACATTTACTTACCCTTTATCCACTTGCCCTGTCTTTTAGAACCCATATAAGTTTCTTTCTTCTGTTATTTATAGCAGATTGTGCTAGGGAACATGTGCGCAAGGCTCTTTTCAATACACGGAACCGTGAACAGTGACCATTCCCTAAAATTCCCTACTTAATATTCCTCACACACAGCTATCATATGGTTTCAGAAGACTTGTAATAAATCAAAAATGCTTTTATGATGCTTTTAGTGTGCCTTCACAATTCACTTTCATTGCATGAGGAAAAAGCAGCACAGATTCTGTTTTTCATCTTTTTTTTATGAAGTCAGTTTTGAATGACATGGGGGTGAGTAAAATTCATTTTTTGACAATCTCTTTAAATTTAGCCATGTGTTAATTAGAGATGTGTATTAAAGGAGACGTCCACTTCCAGAACAACAATTCACAAATAATTTACTCACCCCCTTTTCATCCAAGATGTTCATGTCTTTCTGTCTTCAGTCATAAAGGAATTATGGTTTTTGAGGAAAACATTTCAGGATTTCATTGGTGCCCCGATTTTGAACTTCCAAAATGTAGTTTAAATTCAGCTTCAAAGGGCTCTAAATGATCCCAGCCAAGGAAGAAAGGTCTTATCTAGCGAAACGATCGGTTATTTTTTTTGGAAAATAAAAATTTGTATACTTTTTAAGCACAAAAACTTGTGTAGCACAGGCTCTGGGATGTGCATTTACGACGCTACGTACTATTGAATCACGTCGAAAGGTCATGTGGAGCGTAGGCGGAACTACAGACCCAGTGTTTACAAAGCGAACGTGCAAAGACTAAGAATGTGCAAGTAAATCAAACGCTGTTTACAAACAAAAAGGTACAACGATGTCGGACGATTCTGAAGTTGTAGAAGAAAATAAGATGGAGTTTTTCGCCATACTCTACCTTTTTTAGCCAGAGTACACGACAATGAACTTAGATGTGATTTGTAGTAGTGATGGGAAGTTCGGATTATTTTACCGACTTGGACCTTTGAGTCTCGTTCAGCAAAATGAACAAATATTTTTTCGAGCCATTTCATCCATTTTGTTCATTTTAGCAAAATATAATTAAAATGTTACGTGTTACTTCCCTAACACATCTACTGCTTACACAAACGTTGATGACACTACAAACAAGACAAAACTATAATGCTATAAGAAACAGAAAAGACTAATTCATTGTTTACCTGGGTCTTTAGTCTATGATTAGCTCACCTCACCTCTTATCTGACAAGTTTTCGGGTTTGAGTTGTTTGTTCATAACGTAACAGCCCCATAAGCTCAACCAATGCAGCCAGAAAAATAATTGATTAGTTCATCTATTGAGTCTTCGGGTTCGAGTCGTTCGTTCATCACGTGACAGCCCCATAAGGTGAACGAACGACTCGAAAAACCCAAAGACTTGAAACAGGTGAACTAATTCCAGTACAGAACCTGATGGGATTTTGTGCATGCACAACTGAACAAATCACTCCCTGAGACGACTCATTCTTCCCGAGTCACATTAAAGATTCGTATAAAATGAAAGAATCATTCAAGAATGACTCATCAGTTATTCGTAGCATTGGGAACACGCATCCCAGGGCCTGTGCTAAAAAAAAAAGACTGATCGTTTCATTAGATAAGACCCTTCTTCCTTGGCCGGGATCATTTAGAGCCATTTGAAGCTGCATTTAAACTACATTTTGGAAGTTCAAAATCAGGGCACCAAAGAAGTCCATTACATGGAGAAAATCCTGAAATGATTTCCTCAAAAACCATAATTTCTTTACGACTGAAGACAGAGAGACATGAACATCTTGGATGACAAGGGGGTGACTAAATTATATGTAAATTGTTGGAAGTGGACTTCTCCTTTAATGACAGAATTTTCATTTTTGGTTAAACTACCCCTTTAAGTCTGCCTTTTTTTCCCCCTGTAGTACTGTATTAGCAGTCCGTAAATGATTCAACAAAAAGCAATATGGCAGGTATTTAAACCAGTAGTCACAGTGTTACTGTGTGTTTCTGCTGTAATTAACCACATAGACATACACACAATCACTTTCTCAGAGAATCACGACTGAGTGAATGGTCCTGTAAACTAGCATGGCTTTTTTTCAGCATACAGCCGGACATTTCCTGACTACAGAACAATTTCTCCCTGTTCTTATTCCCTACATATTCCAACCACATGTGAAAGTATCCAAATATTTATGGAGACAATCAGGTGTGCCAAAGATTTTTTTTTATAGTTCTCAGGCTCCACTCTTAGCTGTTAACAAACGAAACATTGAGTTTGTCGTACTGTAGCTGCCGTAGGACCGAAGGAAAGCTTTTTGGGTCTGTAATAGTGATTTTTCAGTGACGACATCCTTTGAAAGTATTCCAAGAGGAAACTGCTATCATTGCTATCTGTCTGAGGAAGAATATACAACCACATTATGTATAAAGCCGGACCCCTGCTTCTCTTTAAAAAACATTACACCTGGCCTGCTCTCCAGTTTCAGCCCAAGTATTTCACCTCTCTGTAACACAACACCCAGAGATCAACAGATGCCTGGGAAATTATAGCCAAATAACCTTAGTGATGACTTCTGATAATTGCTGTTCCGTTCCACTTAAAATCTTGATTATAGGCTGACAGAAAAATATGTGGAGCTTCTCAAAACAAATCAATAAATTGTTTTATAGTGTATTTGTTGTTACATTGGATAAAAAAGGCACAGAAACTGTTTTTGCTCAGAAACTGAAGGTAAATTTCACTATTAATTACAAAGAATAAGCAAGTAACATCAAATTAAATATGAAATTTTGAAGTAGAAAGACTGAAATAGTATTTTCTCGTAAAACATGCTCTAACACTTTTATTTACAGTATAATAATAATAATAATGTTTCAGTTCTTTTGAGTGCAGCAGGGAAAATGAATGTTTAACAAAGTTTTTGTTATGACATTTATGCTGAAGTTTATTAAAAAATATTCCTGTGATGCAAAGCTGAATTTTCAGCATCATTACTCCATTCTTCAGTGCCACATGATCCTTCAGAAATCATTCTAATATGCTGATTTATTATCAATGTTGGAAATTTTGTTGTTGTGCTGCTGAATATATATAGATATTTCTTTGGAACCTGTGATACGTTTTTTTTCAGGATTATTTGATGAATAAAACATTAAAAAACAGCATTATTTAAAATAGAAATAGTTTGTAATAATATATACTACTATTCCAAGTTTGGGGTCAATAAATGTTTTCTTTCTTTCTTTCTTTGAAAGACATTAATACTTTTATTCAACAAGGATGTGTTAAATTGATAAAAAGTGATAGTAAAAACTAATGTTGTTAGAAAAGATTTCTATTTTGAATAAATGCTGTTCTTTCTAACTTTTTATTTTTTATTAATCAAAGAATCCTGAAAAAAGTATCACGAGTTACAAAAAATATTAAGCAGCACAACTGCTGCCAACATTGATAATAAATCAGCATATTAGAATGATTTCTGAAGGATCATGTGACAATGAAGGGTGGAGTAATGGCTGATGAAAATTCAGCTTTGCTTTGCAGAAATAAATTATATTTTAAAGTATGTTAAAATAAAAAAATGTTATTTTAAATTGCAATAGTATTTTACAATATTACTTCTTTCTGTATTTTTGATCAAATAAATGGAACTTTAATGCCACTTTTGAACGGCATTTGTGTCAATTTTTCTGAACAATTCACTGCATTGAACATGTTTCATAGACGGCACAACCCAAAAGGTGTAAATTAGATTAGGAATCAGTTTCCATTTGTCAAGTCATTCCAGTTTTTGATTCAAGCGGAAAATGTGTGGAAAGGACACATAAAAATACTGCTCCTGTAACCATGTAGTTTGCTGCTGTATTCGAACTGAGTACTGTGTTGACTTTGGCTCTACATGCCTGTCAGTGGCTATATATCACAATTCCTGGAAAACGGATTGATTAGTGCTGCTACTGTAAGAAAATCCTTGAAATAAAAGACATATTCATTAAAATCTACCTGCGAGAGCTGGTGGTATGTGTGGACCGCTCTTGTTAAGTCAGTGTTGAATGGAATAAGTAATGAAATAAGCTCCAGACAATGTACAACAGAGAAGTGTCTCATTACCTCCCTCAGTTCTGTCCTCGGTGCTTGAGTTTTAGGGTAGCCACACCCAGGCTGGCCATTGGCTCAGGGCTGCAATGAGGACATTTAAACTGTTTGAAGGCAGAGAGTTGGAGGACTCGGGACATTGCTGGTCGGGAGGGCCTTGAATGCCCAGTCTGAGCTTGTAAACAGGTGCTTGCAGTAATAGGCGTCAGTCAGCGAGCTGGGATATTAATAATAGTCTGGGGTAAGGCATCTACAGCTTCATTTTTGCCTGTGCATGAACTTTTCACTTTTTTTGCAGCTGTAAAAATGTTCTGTTTAATTGAAAGTAAATTATATTATGATGCTTGTGAGGATAGATATCAAACTTTAATCTGAAGATGTACTTTCTGTGCTAACGTCTAAATTAACTAGTTTTATTCCAAAAAAAAAAAAAAAAAAAAAAGTCTGAAAAAAAATGTCTGAATGAAATTAAAGTAATTTTTTTAGGGTCAGATCAAGTATAAATTGTGCACTAAAATACACCACCAGTCCAAAGTTTTTGATTTTTAATGTTTTTTAAAGAAGTCTCTTCTGTTCACCAAGCCTGCATTTATTTGATTCAAAATACTGCAAAATCAGTAATACTGTGAAATATTTGTACTATTTGAAATAACTGCTTTCTATTTGAATATATTTTAAAATGTAATTTATTCCTGTGATCAACTTTACATTTTCAGAATCTTCAGAAATCATTCTAATATGCTGATTTGCTTTTCAAAAAACATTTATTATTATTATTATCAATATTTAAAACAGCTAAGCTTTCTATTAATCAATATTAGAATGATGAAGGATCATGTGACTGGAGTAATGATGCTAAAAATTCAGCTTTGAAATCACAAGAATAAATTACATTTTCAAATATATTCAAATAGAAAACAGTTATTTTAAATAGTAAAATATTTCAAAATTTTACTGTTCTTGCTGTACTTTGAATCAAATACACTTTTGACTGGCAGTGTAACGCAATCTTAACTTTGGCATTTTTCTTTTCTTTTTTTTTTATTTTGGTAACTGCTTAATATTCATGCTCAGCAGTAAGAATGATTTCTAAATGTATAATTTTTAGGCAAATACACTAAAACAAATATTGATAGTGATTTAGATTTGTCATTTAAGACAATAATCTCCGGTTTGAAAGGACATACAGCTTTATTTCAATGGATTTTTGCCCAATGAAAGCCTTAAAATGACCAGTTGATTCATAAATCTTGCGAAGCAGTGGGTGTCCCAGTCTTCACAAGATAACATATGTGTCCCAATGGACAATGCATAGTGGAAAAATGTTTCATAAGTCAGGTGATGGGCAGCATGATTTGTAAATCAAAGCATTATTTTGTGTTATAGTTTTAAATAATCCAGTTATTTTATTTTATTTTATTTTATTTTTTTTATTTATTGTGTTACTTTGCATAGTGTGTAGTGTGGGTATTTGTTAATAGTTTTTTTTTTTTTTTTTTTTTTTTTTTTGTTCGAAACCTTCCTACCCGCTATAAGAGAAGAAAAATTAGAAAAAATACAAGAGAAAAAAATATGGTGATCATCTATGGCTATCAACTCTCTCTATTTCTTGCTAGTTTCCTCTCTCTGCTTTTTTCCAAGGCATATGGTTAGTACTTAACCTATCCGGACCCCGCTTTTACACAAGATCTAAGCTACTTCCTCCTCGTCTGGCCGATCACGAGGAAACGCTACTGTGTTGGCTTCAGGTATTATCAGAAGCCCAGATCAGATGAACAGCAGATGTTGCACATGGCCTGCTGGAGGTTTACTATGTGCTGCCTGCACGTTACACATTACAGTCTTTATAGAGTCAGTTTTAGGTATCTGAAGGATCCTCTAAGTCTGCTGTGGTTTCATTCCCGAGTGGTGTACTGAGCAGAGGAAATGAGTCTGTATCTAAACCTAAGCTTAATTGCTTTCAGCTCTCATCAGCTGAAGAGCAAAGGGGAAAATCACTAGCGCTGCATGTTTGCGGCTTGCAGTCTGCACTCCTCACCTTTCCACCTCTTTTCTTTCTGCATTGGAAAGCCCTGGATCTCTTTCTTAATGGTGCAACTGGGGCTCGGCTTTAGATGCAGAGGAACAGGCTGTCTTTGTCTTCTTCCTAATGTGTCTCAGGAGAGGAGAGGGCACGGCACGGCACAGTCTGGCTCTCTGTTTTCCCGCCCTCTACCGTGCTTGGTTTATTCCCTTCTCAGAATGTGATTTATGCTGTTCACAGTCTGTTTGTATTCTGTGTTGCTTGTAGGTCTTTGCCCTTGTAGTTCCTAAAAGCCATGAATGAGTCCCAGTCACAGTGCTGAAAGCTTATATTTTGACTTATTTATATTTTAACAGAAAACAGCCAACGGCCACTTAGCAGCCTGCATCTCTTATGTCTTGAACCAGACTGTGTTGAACATCTTGTTGCAGGGATTTCACTGGGCACGGTTTGCTGAAGTGGTCATTGGGTATGGAAGAGACATTTTCAAACATCACTGTGTGCAAATTGACAAAAACTTGTAAAACTCAGTGAGAAAATGAAAAGAAAACAAAACCAAAAAATTATTATAAATATATAATTTTCTAGTTGTATTATTAGAAATATTTACGACGAAACAGTTAACTGTTATTAATATTAATATTAATTTGTTCTTAATATATTATACTAAATTTGGAGAACTTACAAAAAAAAAAAAAAAACATGTTAAATGTAGGTTATTTTTTTCTAGGAATAGCATTCTTTAAAAGACGTTGTTATATATTGTATGAATTGTATATACAAAAATATTATGCATATTTACTATTATTATTTTCTCTTTTATACAGTGTAGTTTATTTGCTGAGAACCATGAGATTTGTTTTCATTCTAGTTTTAATTAATCCATTTTTTTTCAAACTAATTATTATTTTAGATTTTATTTTAAAAAGGTTTTATAAGGTATTTGTCAATTTTCTTTTGACACCTTCCTACCTGTTCTAAGTGAAAATAATAATTTTATTATTATTATTATTATTAATCATATTAATATTAATATCAATACTAATATATCATGCTAATTTTGCTAGAAGAAAATCAGAGGAGTTTATTTTTTAAAGAACATTTTAGTGGAATAATATTAGGAATTTTATTATTATAATATTACAAAAAAGTTATTCTATCTGTCTATCTATCTATCTATCTATCTATCTATCTATCTATCTATCTAATATTATGCGTATTTATTATAAAAATTAAGATTATTTTTTCTGGGAATAGGATTCTTAAAAAGATGTTATATATTTATTAATGTAATTTATTAATGTTCTTTTGCTAATTTTGCTAGAAGAAAATCAGTTCAGTTGCTGGGGCAGCATGCTTTAATTTATTTTATTTTTTATTTTATTTTTTTATTATTATTTATTTTATTTTATTTTATTATGTTACTTTGCATTGTGTATAGATAGGGTATTTGTCATTTTTTTTAAACCTTGCTACCTGCTATAAGAGAAAAAAATGAGAAAAATATAATAATATTAATATAAATATTAATGTCTTATGCTAGTTTTGCTAGAAGAAAATCAGAGGACTTTATTTGTTGAAGAATATTTCAGTGGAATAATATAGTAAATAATATATTTATCTAATATAATGCATATGTATTATTATTTTCTCTTTTTTTACAGTGGTTGAAAATCAGTTTTAATTAATGTAATTAATTTTTTCAAACAAATTATTATTTTTAATTTTTGTTTTATTTTAAAATTGTTTTATAAGGTATTTGTCAATTTTCTATCTAATATTATGCATATTAAATATTGTTCTCTCTTTTTTACAGTGTAGTTGATTGATCGCTCTTAATATCTTATGCTAATTTTGCTAGAAGAAATGTAGAGGGATTTATTTTTTTAAAGAACTTTTTTGTTTTGTTTTGTTTTTGTTTTTGTTTTTTATCTGCATTGTGTGCGTGTAAGTTTACAGTGTGGTTCACTGGGTGAGATTCAAAAAAAAAAAAAAGATGTGGAGAGTGAAACATCTTTCATGTGCAATTCATGGACTGTGCTCTGCAATTTTGATGTCATACATTGGCCAGTCACATGCAAATCTGGTCAGTAAGTATTTTGTGGTTGTTGCATGGCAATTTGTATTGTCTGTTCAATTACTGTGGTGGAAGCAGAGCATCTTTTTTGTGTGTTTATGTATGTGCATGCGGGCTCAAACATCCCTTCAGTAGTGCTGGAAGAAGAGAGTTGGCAGGCTTTTCCAAGTGTCCTTTCCAAGACAAATAAAAGAGCAAAAAGAAACGGTGCGCATGAAATAAAAGCCTCTGACAGAAAGCAATAAACGAGACCCTCAAAGGGCCTTGCAGCTCTAGCGTGTGTGTGGTGTCTGGGCCTGTGATGTGGGCCTGTGATGTCGACAGGACGGTCATGGATCTCGCCACTCCGTGCCGTAATGCTGCACCATCCGATCTAATTAGCATCAGGGAGTCCATGAGGTCATGGAGAGACTCTCCTGCCTGTTTGAGTTCAGTGGTTAAGTGTTTAAATGTTTCCCAGTGAGCTGAATATCTTTATTTAGATGTATCAATTAGAAAAGATCGTGAAGAAGGAAATATTTTGTCCCAGTGCACAGTCACAGATGTGAATCGCTTTGACTCTACATAGAAACACATGTGAGACCAACATTACTTCCCTAAATAGTCACAAGTTGCTTAACTGACTTGAATAAACTATTTCAGATGAACTGTGTTGCTGATTTGTTGTGTGGTACTTTTTATAGGATTATTGTTTTGCTCTTTTGTTTGTGCTGTTGCTATTGTTCTTGTTGTAGGAGGTTGATTATTGCACGTTTATTGATATGAATCTGGGTTGCATTGACTGGACGATTCAACTAGTTTTATTGGCTTATTTAATGTTATTATACGGTAATTTATTAGCTTGCGTCTTCTCAGACTTATGCAGTGGAATAGCTCTCCACATCTGCAAAAGAGAATCTGTCAAAAACAACAGCCGCCAGCAATGTTTTCTGCTCAGTCGGTTGATCCGTGTGGCATGAGCTCCAGATTTTTCTGTGCTTCTGTTCACATATCTACCTTGGTCCTGAGGGAGTGCTCTGTCTTCTCATTTCAGAATTTCTGCCATTCCACATCTGCTTCTGGACTTTGATGTGTGTTGTTCCTTGTTTATATTTAAGTGCCACATTTACAAAGATTTCCTTAATGTTAAAAACAAAGCATGGAATGAATAAATGGTGAGCAAAAATGACGAATTCAATTACGCTGAGTACTGTGGTGCAAGCATATGCTGAAATGTTGAGCCATTTGGTGTGACTATGGGGTTGTCACTAGCACAATATCATAGTGTCATGGTTAATTATCAGAGCTTGTGATTGATAAAGAACAAAATTCCATAAAGGTAAAAGGAGCTTTGAGACATTAATGCCTTGTTTTCATAGGTTATGCAATGTCAGTGAAACTATTTGGCTTTAAAGGCAAAGTAGATGACTGTCATTTTAGGTCCTTTAGGCTCACAAGGGCCCTTGTCTTTACATTGCACAATGGAACGTTCCCATATGTGTCTCATCTTCTGCATATATTCAGGATTTTTTTTATTTAAATACAGTGCTAAGTGCTGTCTGTGACAGTCTGATGTTAGATATTTATTTCTTTTTTTATTTTAATTGTTATATTTTGTTTAAATTTTATATTTACATTTTATATTAATAGAGGTATGCGCTTATTCTAGATCCTTGTACTGGACCACTGGATGCATACACTTTAGAAATAGACATTTAAACAGTTTAAACTATTATTTAATATTTAAATTTCAAATTAATAAAATTCAATATTTGTTATTTATTAATGAACAAAAAAATATTTTTTTTTATAGTAAGTTTGTTTTAAAATTTATTAGAGCGGTCATTATACGGTCGTTATACTGGACTGTGCTAGATTTATGATTTTTTTTTAAATTTACTTTTTATATTTTTATACTTTATATATTTTTACTTTTATATTTAATTTAAGATATTTATATTTATATTTATAATTTTTAATTTATACATTACCAGTCAACAGTTTTTGAACAGTAAGATTTTAAATGTTTTTTAAAAAGTCTCACCAAGCCTGCATTTATTTGATCCAAAGTACAGCAAAAATTGTACAATTTTGAAATATTTTTACTATTTAAAGTAACTGTTTTCTATATGAATATATTTTAAAATGTAATTTATTCCTGTGATTTCCAAGCTGAATTTTTAGCATCATTACTCCAGTCACACGATCCTTCAGAAATAAATGTGATATTCTGATTTGCTGCTAAAAAACATATATTATTATTATTATTATTATTATTATTATTATGTCTATATCTATGAAAAGAGCGGAGTTGATTTTTTTTTTTAGGTTTCTTTGATGAATAAAAAGTTCAGAAGAACAGCATTCTGATTTAACTTTTCTAACATTATAAATGTCTTTATCATCACTTTTGATAAATTTAAAGCATCCTTGCTAAATAAAAGTATTAATTTCTATAATTAAAAATTAATTCTATAATATAAAATTATATTGACTCCAAGTTTTTGAATGGTATAGTGTATAATGTTAGAGAGCTTTTTATTTCAGATAAATGCTGATCTTCAGATCTTTCTATTCATCAAAGAATCTCAAAAAAAAAAAAAAAAATGTACTCAACAGTTTTAAATATTGATGATAATAATAATAAATGATAAAACAATAATAAATGTTTCTTGAACATTGAACATGAGCACGTCAGCATATTGTAATGATTTCTGAAGGATCATGTGATTGGAGTAATGATGCTAAAAATGTAGCTTTAATCACAGGAATAAATTACATTTTAAAATATATTTAAATAGAAAACAGTTATTTTAAATGGTTAAAATATTTCAATATATATATTATAATGAATTAGTTCTAAAATTTATATGCTATAATTTCTATAAATATGCATTCCGACAGTTTTGCAAATTGGTATGCTTCATCAAAGAAATATAGTGAAAGGTAACACCATGTTTCCTCATGATATCTGCCAAGGTTAAGCGGTCCCAGTACCGAGCTTTGTGGTACTCCGTACTGCACTTGTGATTAAAAAAAGTAAAAATATTAGCAGAGTTATACATCATTTTGGGAATTTTAACTGAATTTGAATTAAAGAGAAAAAAAAACAAAAAAAAAAAAAGAAAAGAAAAGAAAAGTAAATTCTGTCATTAATTACTCACCCTCATGTTGTTTCAAATCTCTAAGACCTTCGTTCACCTTTAGAACACAAATTAAAATATTTTGGAAGAAATCTGAGAGCTTTATAAAGATCTACTGCATTCATTTACCAATTATAATTAACTTTAGTACTGTATAAACTACATGATCAGTCTTTTAACAGAAAACTCTTTTCCCACATCAAGATTCCCAGACCACACAAGATCAGACACTTACTGTTAATGAATTACATTAACTTTGGTATGCTGGGGCTCTGCTTTCCGCTTGTGCTCAGGAGAAGAAAGTTATTTTAATTCACATCTTAGTTTTAAAGCAAACAAACCCCATGTGGCTCTTTCTAAGCATGCATTTTCTCTTTTATAAAACATCCTACTTTTA
This sequence comes from Labeo rohita, assembly GCF_022985175.1. Lineage (NCBI taxonomy): Eukaryota > Metazoa > Chordata > Actinopteri > Cypriniformes > Cyprinidae > Labeo > Labeo rohita. Next base: position 24,144,107 of record NC_066870.1, on the reverse strand, counting down.
AATAGAGATGTATTAAAAGCTTTGAATGACATCATTGTCATGGGGATTACATCATTTAGTTAGAAGGGTTCTCTGCTCCCAGAAGCCCTTGTGGTTGTGGATGTGCAATTAATGGTTTGGATTGAATGTGCTTGGCAAACATACGGTCTGCCCAGTTCCTACTGTAGGATCAGACATCTATAACACTGCCCTTGTAAAACAGATTGCACTCCATTAAACATAATGTGATGTCTTGCGCACTGATTTTCGTGTGTGCAGCATGCAAATCAAACTCCTTACTGGAAGGTGAGACCGCAAACCATAAGGAAAGTTTGATATTTTGAGAAAGAAATGCTTGTAAATGTAACCACGCAATAATTGTAAGATACTCCAAGGGTTCACGTCTTTCTGCTTTCTTTTAGAAACCATGATTGTAAGATTTAACCGGCTGAAGAGAGGCCTGTTCCTTCTAGGGACGCTCTTTGCGGTGTCCCGTCTTGTGCTGTCTGAGGAGGTGGGTAATGCAGAGAAAGAAGTCACGTTCAGCCATGTCTACAGGATTGACTCTGGTTGTAAGCAGGGTTCTCAAGTGGCTCAGCTTTCCCAAGACCAGGCCTCAGAAGGACAGTTAGTCACAGTGGATGGAGAGAATGACATTGTCTTCAAGCACAACATACGCTTACAGTCGGCTGGTTGTGGATGTGCAGATTCTGAGGACTTCAAGTCCCTGCTGTACCGTATAAATGGCCTGGAGGAGGAAGTCACCTATCTAAAGAGCCAATGTGCTCAGGGCTGCTGCAAAGGAGGTTCAGGTATTTGTACTAACATTGAGATTATTCCCTGATTTTGTGAACCATATACAGTTGAGGTCCAAAGTTTACGTACACCTTGCAGAATCTGCAAAATGTTAATTATTTTACCAAAATAATAGGCATCATACAAAACGCATGTGATTTTTTTTTTTTTTTTTTTTTTTTTTTTTATTTAGTACCTGACCTGAATAAGATATTTCCATAAGAGACATATACATATAGTCCACAAGAGAAAATAATAGTTGAATTTATAAAAATCCATCTTATCCATCTTTTCACACTAAGGACAAATGAGGGACTCATATGCAACTATTACAGAAGGTTCAAACGCTCACTGATGCATTAAAAGCCAGGGGGTGAAAACTTTTGAACAAAATGAAAATGTGTGCATTTTTCTTATCTTGCCTAATAGTCATATTTTTTTCATTTAGTACTGCCCTTCAGAAGTTATAAAAGATACTTACATGCTTCCCAGAAGACAAAATAAGTTCAGTTTACCCTGATCTTCCAAATTCCAAAAGTTTTCACCCTCCAGCTCTTAATGCATTGTCTTTCCTTCTGACGCATCAGTGAGCATTTGAACCTTCTGTAATAGTTGCATATGAGTCCTTTAGTTGTCCTCAGTGTGAAAAGATGGATCTCAAAATCATACAGTCTTGTAAAAGAAATTAAGGTTTTTGAAGAAAACATTCAAGGATTTTTCTCCATATAGTGGACTTCAATGGGAGCCAGTGGGTTGAAGATCCAAATTTCAGTTTCAGTGCAGCTTCAAGGGGCTCTACACAATCCCAGCTGAGGAATAAGGGTTTTATCCAGTGAAACGATCTGCCATTTTAAAAAAAATAAATACAGTTTGTATACTTTACCACATATACTTTTATATACTTTTTGTGGTGTATATACCACAAATGCTTGCATTGCACTAGCTTGACTTCACACTTTACGTGGTCACGTTAGTAAGTGTGTTTACAAAGTCAAACACCCTTTACAAAAATGGCAAAACAACGTCAGATGATTTTGAAGTGGAGAAAATAAGGCCCTACCCCACCTATTTGATCCGTAGTATCCATTGATACCCAAATCGCTTTGACCCATATTTTGCCTTAAGCATCAGAATCACTGATTTTAGAGTTCCCCAACCTCCAAAATGTTAAGACCGTTCTCCTTTTCTAGGTGTGGACATTAGCTGTAGTGGGCATGGCACGTACCAGCATGACTCTTGCAGTTGTAAATGTAACCCAGGCTGGGAGGGTCCAGACTGTTCTATCTCATCCTGCCCTGACGAATGCAACGATAATGGCCGCTGTGTTGACGGACGCTGCGTCTGCTATGAAGGCTACACCGGCCATGACTGCAGCCAGCTCACGTGCCCCAACGACTGCAAAGACAAAGGCCACTGTGTGGATGGCAAATGTGTGTGCTTCAGTGGATTCTCAGGAGAAGACTGCAGTAACGCCACCTGTCCGAATGACTGCATAGGTAACGGACGCTGCGTGGATGGACAGTGCATCTGCGATGAGGGATTCTTTGGAATCGACTGCTCCATGGGTAAGATTACATTATGCTGGCTTACAGGAAATTCTGACCAGAATCTAAATGTCTTGATTGTGCTGTATGTGCCTGATTCAGTAAAAAGAATCTTTTAATCATTTTAATTCATTCGGAAATACTACAAAGTAAAGTACAGTATAGTTCTCTCCACACTGATTCTGTAACCTTTTCTAGTTCAAGCGTCGACATTGTGCAAACTTTACAATCTAAACGTACTGCTACTCCTATACTTTTCCAATGAGCACTTATATAACCACTAATTGAATGCTTTGAGGTAGTTCATTTGCTTGTATTAACTTTCTTGTTTTTTAGTCTCCTGCTGCAAGAGAACAGTAAAAGATAGGCCTCATTAGCACAAGGGAATTGTTTTTCATCAATCCTTTTCTGTTCCACACATTTCGCCTTCAGACCTTCAGATAGAAGTGGAGTGCCTCAGAGCTGGAATGCATGGATAGATGAGCTGAGTTTCAAAAAATATTAGCCATGGCCAGAGCCTTAGGGTGTGACATATCATCTGTGTTAACACTTCTGAAATGGTTTCTTAGGGGAGTTAGGGCACAGTGTAATTTACTCCAAGAATGATAATAGTGGGGAGTTAAGAGCAAGCACTGCAAACTAGTCAAACAGATCAATTTGGGTGTTACATTCTCATTATCTTGACACTAATTGGCTTTGGAATATCACTTGAGGGTTTCAGCTGTCCATAACTTGTCTGAAGGATTTTCCATATCTTACGCTATAGGGAACTGCTATCGTTATTAAACCACACTCATTCTTGCATATATGGGGATGTCTGACTTGTAAAATCTTACGAGGATTCTAGGATGATGCTTTAAAAGTTATACCATGAACACCAAAGCAATAAAAAATATGGGGTTATTATATTAGGAGGTATTTATTATGGTTTTGAATGCTCTAGTACTTTTAATAACCAAAACAATGGCCAAACTATTTTAATGCATCTATTTTGCCATTTATATATCATGCATTTGGCAAAATGGAGTAAAAATGATCAGTAATGTATTAAAGTGGTATAAAAATAGTACAAAAACAGTCCTTTAAAAACTATTTTATATGCATTCAATTTTTTTTATAGAATTCTCTTATTCTCACCAAGACTGCATTTATTTCATCAAAAATACTCTAAAAATATTTGGACATATTATTACAATTTGTGACCCTGGACCACAAAACCAGTCATAAGTGTCAGTTGTTTGAAAATTATAATAAATTAGCTTTACATGAATGTATGGTTGTTAGGATAGGACAATATTTGGTCAAGATACAAATATTTTAAGATCTGAGTGTGCAAAAAATGTAAATATTGGGAAAATCACCTTTAAAGTTGTTCAAATTAAGTTCTTAGCGATGCATATTACTAATAAAAAATTAAGTTTTGATATATTTATGGTAAGAAATGTACAAAATATCTTCATGGAACATGATCTTTCCTTAATATCCTAATGATTTTTGGCATAAAAGAAAAATTGTTCATTTTAACCCATACAATGGATTGTTGGCTATTGCTACAAATATACCTGTGCTATGTACGACTGGTTTTGTGGTCCAGGGTCACATTTGCAGTAACTTTTTTTCTATTTTTAATATTGATGGCAACACTGAATTTTCAGGAGTTATTACTGCAGTCCTTAGTGTCAAATTATCCTTCAGAAATTTTATTTCAAAGCAAAAAAACAAACTTATTGACCCTAAACTTTTCTACAGTAGTAAATAAAGACATCTGTGTTGCAAGCGTAGACTGACTTGATTGTTTGGAAGCGATTACAAACCCACGCAGATTAGACCTGCATGAAAAACAGAGAAAACACCATGAAACGATTTTACGTTAATCGTAAATGTGGTCAGCCTTCAAAAGATGAGCGTTGCAACTTTGTTCTGACCACAATGAGTCTAGTGGGTTGTCTTAATGGCAGATCAACAAAGTGCACATGCTGAAGATTAGATTTATTGTACCTACTATGAAAACAACTGCTGCTGCCATCTGCTTAGGCACTCTATGAAAAGTCACTACAGTTTTAGTTGTACAAAAAAAAGATCATCATAGATTATTAATAAAATGTACTTAAACGTGTATTAATGGTTATTTAAAGTTGCTTTAAGCATGCTTCTCTGGCTTGAAGAACCACCACTGTTGTTGATTTATGCAAGTTTGTCTAAGTCCAAACAGAACTGTGTTGTAATTGTAATTTAATTGCTTTGGTTAGCCCTAATCAATCAGTGGAAACGCGCATTTCCGGCACTTTTGCATTCTTTCCAGCTGGTTGTTGATAATTTATTAGTTCTGCAGGCCTTTTTGGGATATTATTTAAGGGTGAAATTGTTACTGGCAAACCCGGGGGGAGAACAGCAAGAATAGCCGTATTAACTGCCACTGGATGGAAAGCCTCCTGCAGAACTGAAGGAAAACATTTGACTTCCTGCCCCCTCGCCATGTGGAAGAATGTCCAAACCTGCTGTTCATTCTTTCCTGGGTAATGCGGTCTCTACAGCACCCTTTTCTCCCCCTCATGGATTTCCCTGATTTTTTTTTTTTTTTTCTTTAATCCGCCGTCGTCTTATGTTTTTCCCTGTAAGTCGGTGGGTGATGTGTTATTGGAAACTTTGCTCCCTGGGCTGCTGACTGTCTGTCTGCTTCTGGGGCTCCTGGTTTGTTACTGGGGCATCCCCTCTTTTTTTTTACTACACAAATGTGCAGTTTTGCTAAGATCCCTACTTATTGATGGAGGCTCAAACCACAGAGTAACCAGAGTGAAAATGTATAATATCAATGAAATATCCAACTCAGATGTCCAGTAAACCTTAAAGGGATAGTTCACCCAAAAATGAAAATTCTGTCATTAATTACTCACCCTCATGTTGTTTCAAACCCGTAAGACCTTCTCTCTTCTTGGGAAAATAAATTAAGATATTTTTGATTAAATCCGAATGCTCTCTGTCCCTGCATAGCAGCAACACAACTACGTTCAAGGCCCAGAAAGGTATTAAGGACATTGTTAAAATTGTCTATGTGACATCAGTGGTTCAACCTTAATTTTATGATGCTACAAGAATACTTTTTGTGCACAAAGAAAACTATGACATAGCTTTATTCAACAAAAACATCATAAAATTATGGTTGAATCACAGATGGACTATTTTAACAATGTTCTTAGTACCTTTCTGGCCTTGAAAGTGATATTTGCGCTGCTGTCTGTGCAGGGTCAGAAAACTCTCAGATTTCATCAAAAATATCTTAATTTGTGCTCTGAAGATGAACAAAGTCTTATCAGTTTGGAATGACATGAGGGTAAGTAATTCATTTTCAGAATTTTCATTTTTGGGTAAACTATCCCTTTAAGATCACCTGGTACACTCTTAAAACTAATGGTTCTTTATTGGCATTGATGGTTCCATGTAGAGCCTTAAACATCCATGCAACCTTCAAATGCAGAAAAGGTTCTTTATCGTGGAAAAACGTTTTTTAGATTTTTTTTAAATGTTCTTCAAAATGGTTCTTTTACGAACTTTCAGTGAAAGATTCTTTGGGGAACATTCTAACAACAAAAACACCCCTCTGGAACTTTTATTTTTTAAAATGGAAATTCATTATTTTCTCAACTTTTAAGTATCTTTTTGTGGTAAACAAAATGACAATTTCTGAAGAATATTTTGTCCACTCTTTTAAATATAATGAAAGTAAATGGGATAAGGGCTTTCAAGCTGTAAAATGACAAAAAGACACCATCAATTTATCATAAAAGTAGCCTGCATTACCCTTTTGTAGTTTGTGTAATGAAATAAATCATAATTTACATCCTCTTTATTCATGAGTTGATACGATTCTTTAGGGTCTTAATGAAAAGTCTGTAATGTACTTTGGTTAAAATTTCTTAATGGTTGTGTAAAACAACACCCTTTTTACCTTGTCAAAATCAGCTCTGCAAAAATCATCCTATTTTGAGGGATTGTTCCTTTAAATGCAAATGAGCTCTGCTTGCCCCGCCCCTCTCTTCTCTCTGTGGAGTGACGAGCATGTTTACTTTAGCCGCATTTAACTGCGTTTAGCCGCTAAACTTGCCAACTAGCACGTTATTAGGAAAGGCGCAAAGATTCATTAAAAAAAACCTTATACTCACTTCTGCTGTAAGTGAAGCTGGATCACGAATGATTTGCGTGAACATAGACGGATATATGTAGATCGGGAGCCGCATTCCCTTCACAAACAAATGTAATCCACTGCATCTTCATTGGCTCAGATGTCGGGAGTAAATCCCGACCACTGTGTTCATTATTACATCCAGCAACACAACACCTCAATTGCTCAGTCGGAGATATTCTTGTCTAACTTACATCCCTGGCATTGAAACAATAGAGGTCTGACTGTTACAGCTGATCTGAGGTAAGACGCTCATGTCAATCAACTATCGTGGGAGCGGCCTCTGTCGGTGTGATGCCACAACGACAGGCATCTGAGAATGGCTCGAATTGGAAAAGAAATATTATTTTTACAGATTAATTACAAAACACTGCATGGATTTTTATAATTATAGGGTAGATTTGTACATACACTGCCAACACACATTAATGTTCAAACAACATGAAAAAGTGAACTTTGCGTCCGATGACCCCTTTAAATATTTTTAAGATTTTAACAATTTTTAAGACTTTTTTTTTTTAAGTTTTTGTCTTTATCATTATAGGACAGTATAGAGATGGAAGTAAGAGGGCGGTATCAGGAAAGGTCCTCAAGCTGGGATTCGAACTCAGGACGCTCTTAGCACAATGGCGCTATATGTCGGCGCTGACATGAAAGGAGTTGCAATGTTTGATTTGTGAATCAGTTATTCTTTTAAATCAGGCCTTTTGAATGAATCAGTTGATCAAATAAAAAAAATGGTCTGAATAATTCATTCATGAATCTAAATGATCTGATTGTACTGACACTGACTATGAAGGTTGTAAGTGAATATCGACTGTTTTGAAATCTTTTGGTCTCTTTGTTGGTTGGTTGAACAAATGAATAATTAATAAACAGGACAACAAATGCATTTACAACATCTGATGTAAAAGAATGCTCACTGACAACATTTCTTCATACTTCAGTTCTAGGACCAAAAGGCCTCCGTCTGATCAAAGTCACAGATGTGTCTCTGCTGGTGGAGTGGGAGTCTGTGAAAGGAGCCGAGTACTACATCCTGTCCTACTATCCAAAGGGAGACGAGGGAGCCATTAAAGAGGTCCAGGTGGAAAACACGAAAAACTCCTATCTGATCACAGGCCTCAAACCCGGAGTCACGTACATAGTGCAGGTGTACGCTGTCATCAGGGGCATTAACAGTGAATCCGATGAAATAGTGGCTACGACTGGTAAGACATTATTAATAACATTATTTGTCTAACGCTTTAACATAGAAAATCAATTCAGTTTAGTTAAATTCAGTAAAATGGCTTTATTATAGCAGCAAACAAGAAGTGGCATTTGTGTGAACTATAAGGCCAGATGTAACTAAGTTGGTAGAGTTGAGTGAAAAGCCAAAAACACATTTTCTCGGAAATGAATGTTTACAGTTGTGCAACAGGATGATCACTTCAGCATTTTGATGTGGTCAGCCTTTCCTCACAGCACATTAGACTCTCATGAGAAACTGCTGATCATCTGGATGTGATGACAAAGATGAATGGCCCGCATGAGACACTGTCAGTCACAAGTTAACAAAGAGTTTGAATGTCTAAAAATATTTCTTTCTCACATGAGAAATGTAGCTCAGTCTGAAGTGGTAGAATACTTGGCTGCAACTCGTTTCTGTCATCCAGTGGCAGAATGTTGAGAACAGCTTACAAGAGGAGTACCGGAGACATCCAATCAAAAATATGAAAGAAATGACAACGATTTGCATTCATTTGTACTTGTAACCAAAAGTGTGTATGCAGAATCACTGTGAAGTTTTTGGGGGTTTGTTTTTGTTTGTTTGTTGAATTAATGCTAATTAATTACTGAAAAATGGTAACAAAAATCAATATTTTTTATTTAAAACGTCATTATTGTGGCAGATGAGTAAAGCTTAGATTAGACAATACAAAAGAGGCTTTAGAACTCATTTTTTAAATTAAGTATTTTTTTAAATAAGTATTCATAAACCTAATTACATTTATAATGTTGTGAAAGATTTCTATATCAAATGAATGCTGTTCCTTTGAATTTTCTATTCATCAAAGAATCCTGGGGGGGAAAAAGTTAAAAGAGCATCAAATCAGCATATTGATTTCTGAAGGACCATGTGACACTGAAGACTGAGAATTAATTCTTGTCATTCCAGGAATAAATTACATTTTAAAATACATTAAAATTGAAAACAGTTATTTAGTAAATATATTTCATAATATTTTAGATCAAATAAATGCAGACATTAAAAAATCTTACCAACTTCAAACTGTTGAACAGCAGTGTATCTATGTGTTTTTTATATACACAGTTGTCACGTTGCACAGCGAAATAGTTAAAAACTTCTTAGTGCACCTTTAAGCTGTTTACTATGCGTAACAGGTATTGCCCCAATCTGTTTTCCTCTTCAGACGTCTCTGGTATTGAGGGAATCAAGGTGGTGGGCCAGACAGAGGACTCTATCCAGGTGGACTGGAAGAACCCTGCGATTGCCGTGGACTACTTCAAATTGACCCATGCCAGCCCCGATGGTCAGGAAGGACAGGAGAACGTGGCAATGAGCCAAGAAGCCAGAACCAAGCACACCATTGTAGGTCAGTCCGCTGTTATGCATCCATCTGCATTCACAAATCCCTGAGCTTCAGAGTATATTGAATTCAGTGGCTGTGCAATGAGAACAAAACGAATGTGTGTTTTTCAGGCCTCAGCCCGGGAACAGAATATCAGATAGGCGTGCAAGCGATCAAAGGTGAAATGGAAGGCAAGCCGTCGTACGCCACAGGGGTCACAGGTCAGTAATATGCCTCGGTAGCAATGCATAAAGTGGGAAATAAAATTTTCAGATGCCGCTTTTGATTTTCTTTTATAGTGGGGATGTTCCATTGGCTTGTGTAGTGTTTTTATACTGAGCTAATGATATTTTTTATCCTGTAAACCCAAGACAGAAACGTTTTTACATTATGTCGACTTGAGGACATTATTTTAATATGTTTTTTTTTAAGCCACTTCATTGTGCCATATTTGGTGCTCACAATGTAGGTGAAACCTGACCTACACTATCAGTCAAAAGTTTTTGAACACTAAGATTTTTAATGTTTTTTTAAAGAAGTCTCTTCTGCTCACCAAGCCAAAATCCAAAAATTAATCCAGAAATTATAGAAATTAAAACTTTTATTCATCAAGGATGCTTTAAATTGATCAATAGTGATGATAAAGACATTTATAATGTTATAAAAGATTTCTGTTTCAGATAAATGCTGTTCTTATGAACTTTCTATTCATAAAAGAAACCTGGAAAAATTCTACTCAGCTGTTTTCGACATAATAATAATAATAATAATAAATGTTTTTTGAGCAGCATATCAGAATATTAGAATGATTTCTGAAGGATCATGGAACTGGAGTAATGATACTAAAAATTCAGCTTTGAAATCACAGGAATAAATTACATTTTAAAACATATTTAAATAGAAAACAGTTATTTTAAATAGAAAAAATATTTCAAATTTTGACTGTTTTTGCTCTACTTTGGATCAAATAAATGCAGGCTTGCAGAAGAGACTTATTTAAAAAAACATTACAAATCTTACTGTTCAAAAACTTTTGACTGGTGGTGTATATCTGTTTAGAAATAGCTTTAAACAGCTTTAAAATATGCTGAAATAAAAGAGACGAATAGTTGCAGAAATTAGATTATTGTTCTGATGTTGATGCTAGAGATACAATCTTTACCGCAACAATCTTTTAATGGAGGGAGTTCTTTTATGCTTTCATGCTGTACACTCAAAAAATATTTTCTTCTGAAAGGCTTCAGTGTCCAATGGTAGTTAAAATCTTTACAACCCAGTGCGTAAGACAGATATTTTCCTTGTCACCGTAAATCAATTAAATTGCTTCCTTGACTGAAAAAAAACAACAAATCCGTTTTATTATTTTACCCAGGGCTATTGAAATGTGGCAGTTCTGACATTACTCGCTCTGAAAAAATACACATGTCCAAAACCAACAAATATTCATGAAGAACCCTAGAGGCATCGGTTTCTGTATTATTATAGGTATCTCAGTGGTTGGAGCTGCAGATATTTAAAGGTAGTGCTCCAGTATGCTGATAGTCTGCCAACAATGAGATCTTTATACTAACTAAACCTGTCAAATAATGTGGAAACAAATTACAAGTGGTCAGTAAATCTCCCTTAGAAGTGCCCAACGATGCCTAATGAAAAAAAGTCCTTTAAATATGTGATTTGTATATGTACAGTATGTGCCTTTTGGAAATGTTGCAGAATAATTTTGATGGACTGCACGTATAATATCACCCCTATTAAAATGTCAATTAGCTACGGCCCTTAAATCATTAAAAGGCATCTGTCATGTTTTAGCCTTAAATTTCATAGCCTAATGCTTGGACTAATATTTATATCTATTTAAAGGCTGTAATATTCCCTGTTTAATATTTATGCGTCAGTGCATTTGGCCCAATAATAAGATCATCCCTTTAGAATTATGGTTTAAAACGCACAATTATGGTTGCAAAAGAAAACTTATCATACGTAACCACAGTTATGTTAAGGGGGCGGGTTTAATATATCAAACAGGGCAGGGAACTGTTAGATTTTGTATTCAACATCTGCGTCTTTGAATTATTGCTGTAAGCATAAATATAGTTTACTTTGTCAGGCTATTTACCTATGGGAATTCAGCTCTTGGCCGAAGATACTTTGTATGAGGAGGCAAGTCTTAGTGAGAAAACAAGCATCAGTAAACCAATAAAACAAAATATGAAATCAAATAGTGGTCAAATGTGATTGTAACAGAAATACAAATCATCTTCCTGCAAGGGAGGCAGTGTGTCACAATGCATTAAAGGGGAAGCTTTCTTCCGGAAGAAAAATTTACAGATAATTTACACTCCCTCTTGTCATCCAAGATGTTCATGTCTTTCTTTCTTCAGTCGTAAAGAAAATATGTTTTTTGAGGCAAACATTTCATTTTTCTCCATATAGTGGACTTCTATGGTGCCCGTGAGTTTGAACTTCTTAAATGCAGTTTAAATGCAGCTTTAAAGGAAGAAGGGTCTTATCTAGCAAAACGATTGCTTATTTAAAAAAAAAAAAAAAATACAATTTATATACTTTTAACCTCAAACTTCCATCTCATTTTCTCCTCCAACTTCAAAATTGTCCTACATCGCTGCAGAAGTACCGACCCAGTGTTTACAAAGTGAATGCGCAAGGAGGGTCAAAACACCCTTTACAAAAAAAGGTAGAACGGCGATGTAGGACAATTTTGAAGTTGGAGGAGAAAATGTGATGGGAGCTTTTTGATCTACCCTAACTGTATTGAGTTCACGCAGAAAAAGTATATAAAGTATATAGAAGTTCAAACTCACGGGCACCATAGAAGTCCATTATATGGAGAACATTCCTGAAATGTTTTCCTCAAAAAACATAATTTCTTTACAACCGAAGAAAGAAAGACATGAACATCTTGGATGACAATGGGGTGATTAAATTATCTGTTAATTGTTGTCCTGGAAGTAAACTTTTCCTTTAAGAGCCGGGGGGTGAAAACTTTTAGAATTTGAAGATCAGGGTAAATGTAACTTATTTTGTCTTCTGGGAAACATGTAAGTATCTTCTGTAGCTTCTGAAGGGCAGTGCTAAATTTAAAAAAATATGATATTTAGGCAAAATAAGAAAATGTGCACATATTCATTCTGTCCAAAAGTTTTCACCCCCCGGCTCTTAATGCATAATTTTTCCTTCTGAAGCATCAGTGAGTGTTTGAACCTTCTGTAATAGTAGAATATGAGTCTCTCAGTTGTCCTCAGTGTGAAAAGAATCATACAGACATTGTTGGAAAGGGTACAAATACACAGAAATCCTGAAAAACCAAAGAATTTGTGGGACCTGAAGGATTTTTTCTGAAGTTTAACTGTTCAGGACAAACAAGGGACTCATGAATGACCATCACTTTAAAAAAAAACAAAAAAAAAACAACAACACAGCATTAAGAATGTAAACTTTTGAACAGGGTAATTTTTATAAATTAAACTATTATTTTCTCTTGTGGACTATATGTAAACTTATTTTATGTAAAATATATTATTTAGGTCAGTACTAAATATAAAATAACATACATTTTGTATGATCCCTCTGATTTTGGTTAAATAATTAACATTTTGCAGATTCTGCAAGGTGTATGTAACCTTTTGACCTCAACTGTAAGTTCACAAATAAAATATATTGTTTAAAATGTTACTGTTTTGAGTTAGTTTTGGAATAAATGTAAAATGCTAAAAAAAACATTTTTGAAAAAAAAAAAAGTATCAAATAGATTTTTTTTTTTTTTGAGTCTAAGTAATGTTTACTTAACGAAGAAAAGTGACTGGGACATGAATTTACCAAAACAAAAAAAAAACCTTTGAGGACTTTGTCTCCTAATACTGCTTATGTGGTCCTTGTCAGGTAGTTAACATCTGACCTCATATTGTTCCAGTAGTGCTAATCTCTTCCAAGAAAAGAGATTTTTATTTTGCACAGTCAAGGTGTTGCCAAAAAGTGGCTGGACACTTTAGCTCTGTACTGGATCTTCTACGTTTTTGGCTCAAAATGACAGTATATTTGTCTTAGGGGGCTTTTAGAAGAAATAGTTTGGGCGTTATTACACATTTTATATAAGAGCCATCTGATTTCTGTAGTTGCACACACGTCATGTAAGCCACAGCGAGATTCTCAATTTCAAAAAGTGCTCGGGTTAGTGAGAATTTAATACTTGATACTGCCTTTAAATTTTAGGTCGTACTACATCCTTTGAGTCTGTTCTTGACAGCTACAGCAGCCATTAGAGGGGCCTCCAGTAGACAGTATTTTCCCTCCGCTCAGCAACTTATGAATTACAGCACCAGTTACTCCTACACTTAGTCTCACCAAACCGTAGGAACAGGAAATGGTTTTTCAATGCTTCCTCACGGACATGGCATATTTTGCACGTGTGCATCACAGAGGAACCAGACTGTATATTGTTCTTCTTGTTATCCAGTGCAATGTAGGGTGACTGTATTCTTCATGTCTTACGACTGAATAACTGAACACTGACCTGAAGAGTGAAATTTATAGATGTGATCAAGGACCCCCCAATCTGGTTTCTTTTAGCATCGATGACTTGAACAGCACCGTTGAGCTTTTTTAAGTTCTTGGGAACCATAAAAACACAACTTTAAATTAGATGGAAAGACTGGCTCTATAAAAAGAACAGAATGACTCAATAGGGGACGTTTCTCTTGCAATTGAAGACATTCAGTCTCCCGCAGACTTTGATACTTTTGTTCTTCCCTGAAATCAATTTGTCCCTCATCACCTCCTCCATAACAATCAGGTGTAGTTCTTCTACCACAAGGGAGTTTAATGCATTGTTTGTTCGGTGGAAAGAGTCATTGGATTGGACTGCTTCAAAGAACTTAATGTCCTGAAAGTGAATAAGCAAGACCTCACGTCTTGATCAGTACTACTTTAAAGCTTTACTTGAAAAAAAACAAAACAAAACAGACAAGGTGTTTGTTTTTCTCTTGAGCAAAGCCTATGTTAACTTCAGAGAAGTGTTTCTGCTTAAGGTCATTATGAATTTGCATAGTTTATGTACAGTATATAGTTACTCTTTATCTGTTTATTGAAATTATATTTTGTTTATTCTAATATGTAATACACTGATAAATGCACCTGCAAAATAGTTGTACCGCCATGTCTTTTTTACCCCACCCTGAAAATATATTAATCACAGTCTGCAATTTTGTGCAAAAAAGTACTTTTTAAATAATTATTAAATATTTTATTTAAAAAATGTTCTTTTAAATAAATTGAATATTAAATTATATTTAAGTAGTTTAATAATAAAATAATATTTATTTAACAAAAAGATATATTCTCTGAATTCTCTGAATTAAGTTTTTTTTATATAAAAATTGTACGTAAATAGTACTAGATATTTATATAGGTATCTAAATATATAAAATATTATATATATATTTTTTATTAAAACATGTTTATTTAAATAAGTTAACTATAAAACATGCAAAAAACATGCAATTTTGTGGAAGCATATTACATTTTAATATTAGAAGATTAAATAAAATGTTAAATTGTTTAAATATTATTCCTGGGAAAAAAATACAAACAAACAAATCTTGAAATACATACAAAAAATGCAATTTTGTGTAAGAACACTAAATTGTAGTGTTAGAATAATAAATAAAACTTTACCAAAACGTTAACTTGTTTAAATATTCCTGGAAAAAACAAACAAACAAACAAACAAATTAATATTGAAATGCATACAAAAAATGCAATTTTGTGTAACGGCATTAAATTACAGTATTAGAATATTAAATAAAATGTTAAATTGTTTAAATATTCCTGGATAAAGCAATAAATAAATAAACAGAGAAATAAATCTTGAAATACATAGAAAAAAAGTGTTCAATTGTTTAAATTATTTCTGGGAAAAAAAAAAAAAAAAAAAAAAAAAAAAATATATATATATATATATATATATATAACAAATAAATAAAATAAAAAAAATAAAATAAAATAAAACATACAAACAAATCTTGAAATACATACAAAAATGCAATTTCGTTTACATGTTATTCATGTAAAAAAATAATGCAAACAAACAAACAAACAAAAGAAAGCAAATACATAAAGCTTGAAATGCATACAAAAGATGCAAGTTTGTGTAAAAACATTAAATTATAGTATTAGAATATTAAATAAAATGTTAAATTGTTTAAAAATTATTTCTGGGGTAAATAAATAAATATTGAAAAAATGATTAAATAAAAACAAAAAGTATGAATGAATGAATAAAATATTGATTTAGAAAATATTTTCTTTTTTTATTTGTGCAATATCGTTTTTTGTATTTAAACATCTTTAATTAGCTTCTTTTCTGTATTTAAACGTATGATGTTCTAATTGCAATGAAGATGGTACTATATTCTATGCTTTATTTTGCATTGCAGTGTTTCTTCACAGCAAATCTACAATGCACATCTTATGAAGCACATAATGCCATACTTATGCCCTAATTTTCATCATGGATAAAACGTTTTCCATGATTCAAAAGAGCTTCCAGCTTTTATCTCCCCTGCTGTCCTTTGGCTTGGAAGCTTGAAATGTGTCCAGAGAAATTTGGGAGAATTTTTTTCTAATCTGACCATACTTCAATGCTCAGAGACAGGAATAGAGATACATTTGGCAGTTTGTATCAATCTGTCATGCTGTTTGATAAAGCACGTATTGTGTTTGTATAAGCAATAACACAGGAAAGAGCTGCTTGGCACGATAATCGTGCCATTATGATCTGGTTGTTTGTGTGCTGAGATATTGACTAGGTAATTGCAGAATCATGGAGTTTTTAGTTTCTTCTAAATGCATTTAGCATTGGTGTTGGTGCGTCCCAGTAAGAGCTGTTCCAGTGCTTTATATTCTAGTCCATGTTTCAAACTCAGATAAGTCAAGAATGATAAGCCCACATTGGCAATCAGAGAGCATAAAATGAGAGCTGTGGATTCTAGCAATCTTGGAAGGCATAGGGAATCAGTTTCCATGATGCGGATAGCATGGTGACATTCGGCTAACCTTGCTGCAGTCACAGAACAGTAGCCTAAATGATGATTGCTTTTCCTTGTCTCTTGACTTCCTCCATTGCGTTGCATGGGCACTTTCTTAGTTCCAGTGGGACTGCTCACAAACGCATATTGCACTGCCTATATGACCCCGTGCACATCCTCAGACTCTAAGGTACTGATAATTGCAAATCCATAAGCATGATGAAATATAAAAACCTCAGCAGGGAGCCTGAACAATATGTTTAAAGCATAAATATCATGAAATGTTGTTAGATTTATGCTAAAAAAGGAAAGCTCTTTTAAAAAAAATTGAATTTCATTCAATTTTGTATATAAAAAAAGAACATTTATCATGTTTTATCAGTACTTATATATGAAATATTTGTATTTATTTAAACAACATTTATTTAGATTTAAATAAATACTTAAATATTAAATTATATTTAAAAACTATTTGAAATAAATAATATTTACATAGCAAAAAAGACAAAAAGATATGTTCTCTGAAATCTCTTAAGTGTTTGTAAAATATGTAATTTATCTTAATAGAAAAGGTCTTCTTTATTATTATTTTATTACTATTTTATAATAAAATAATATTTACAACAAAAAAGACAAAAGATATATACTCTGAAATCTCTGAAGTCATTGTATCATGCAGTTGTGAGTACATAATAAATTTATCTTATAAATATTTAAATATTATGGATGTAATGTGTTTTAAGCATAAGTCTCACTATATGTTGGTAGATTTATGCTAAGAATAGGGAAAATGTTTCTGTCTATGCAAATATATATATTTTTATCTTATTAAGTTTTGTGTAAATAAAGAGTATATGCTATATTCCTAATTAAATATCTAAAATTTTCTTTAATCAAACATTGTGTTTCAATAGTTCAAATGTCAATTTAAATGCTCAATATTTAAAATAATTTAAATAAAATTATATTTATACAAAAAGGATACTAATATCTTTTTACGAATACAAGTAACGAGTAAAGATATTCTCTAAAATCTCTGAACATTGTGAGTAAATGGTAAATTTATCTAAAAAATATTTAAATATTATGGATTTCATTTAAAAAAAACCCTTTTATTTATTTATTTATTTATTTATTTTTTAATTTATTTTTTTGTGCAGTATACCATTGTTAATAAAATAATATTTGTATAACAATTCCCTGAAATCTCTAGAATATTTTATATGCAATTGTGCATAAAGTATCTAAATATCTAAAATATTATGGATTTTATTTATTACAAAATATCCATTTAAATATGTTAAATATGTTACTATAAAAGCATACAAAAATGCAGTTTTGTAGAAGAATTTTAAAATATAGTATTAGAATATTAAATAAAATGTTAAATTGTAATTATTAATCGAAAAAAGCTAAATAAATAAATCTTGAAAACATTTTTAACAAAAATAAAACATATGAATGAATAAAATATTGCTGAAAAGTGTATATTGATATTAAATGTTTAATTATATTTAAAATAGTTTAAATGGAATTATATTTATACAAAAAAATACTAATATATATATATATTTTTTTTACAAATATGAATAATGAATGAAGATATAATACAAAAAAGATATTCTCTGAAATCACTTAAGATTGTGAGTAAATGGTAAATGGTAAATGTATCTCATAAATATTTAAATATTATGGATTTTATTTAAAAATATCTCAATTAAATTATTTATATATATTTTTCTGGTAAAAAGGCAAAAACTGATTTAGAAAATGTTCTTTTTGTACAGTATAACATTGTTAATAAAATAATATTTATATAAAATATTTATAAAACAAGAAGATATATTATTTGAAATCTGAAGATTTTTGTATACAATTGTGCATAAATAGTACTAGATATTTATTTTATAAGTATCTAAACATCTAAAATACTATGAATGTTATTTATCACAAAATATTTAAATAGGTAAGATATAGTACTATAAAAATACAAAAAAAAAGCAATTCAAGTTTAAATATTATTCATAAAAAAAGATAAATAATAAATCTTGAAAAAAAAGATTAAATAAAAATATGAATGGATGAATAAAATATTAATGAAAAAATTATATTGATATTAAATGTTCAATTGTATTTAAAATATTTGAAACAAAATTATATTTATACAAAAAAGATACTATCTTTTTACAAATAACGAATAAAAGTTTAATACAAATAAATATATTCTATGCATACACAATTATGAGTAAATTATAAATGTATCTTATATTGTTATATGCCTTTGATAAGACAGTAGTTAGACAGGAAGTGAACTGGGAGAGAGAGAGGGGGACGGGATTGGGAAATGCCCATGAGCCGGGACTCGAACTTGGCACTGGATTTAATAAAATTATAAATTCTTGTAAAAAGCCAGACTGATTTAGAAAATGTTCTTTTTTGTGCAATATACTGAAAGTCTTGAATTATCATCTTATCCAACAGACATTGATGCCCCAACCAATCTGGCAACCAGGAAGGTGACGGAGAACTCCGCGACCGTGACGTGGGATGGCGTTCGTGCTGAGATCGACGGCTATATGCTGACTTACAGCTCTTCAGGGGGCGCCAGCCGAGAAATTAAAGTGGGCGCAGACGCTACGTCTTACCAGCTGACCTCTCTAAAACCGGGAGTCCTGTACACAGTTTTCCTCTGGGCTTATAAGGGCTCTCGTTCCAGTAGGAAGAGCATGACCGAGCCCGAAACGGGTAAGCTGTTCACCTTCTGTGTGAGGATGTGGGGCTTTACCCTCACTGTTTTTATTTCCTCATCTCAAGCATTCCCTCAAGGGATCTTGCCATTATGCTTTGATCTCTTGAGCTTCTCAGTGAATGGAAGAGTGGCATTCTCATATGTTCATTGCTTTCTTGTGTACCTAAGAAGTCATTTCCTTGCTTGATTTTATTTCTTTCGACAGAGATTTTGTCTCTGCAACAGAGCTTTTGCATGCATTCTTTGCAGAAAACGCATGGTATGTGTTTTGCGTTATCTGAGAATCAGACCATGGCCTTGGTGTTGCAAGCACCAGCAACCCACCAGTTGTCAACAGAGTATTATGGAGCCATAATGTTGTAGTATTTTCCATTCTCCATAAGATGAACCATCATTAACAAATGTAGAAGTCACATTTTTTCAGCTCTTTTAAAACGCCAACCCTGTAATAAGAAGACTTCATAGCAATTCAGGTTTAGAGAACGAGAGAGGTATTTCTCTAGTGGGTGCTGCTGTACGGTAAAGCAGATGGTCTAAGTGCATTACCAGCTGACAGTCAGAGTCAGGAAACACAACCCAAACAGAAGCACTTGGATAGATAACAAATGTACCCATGCGTATCCTCTGTTGGGTTTCCATAACCATTTATCACTGTCCACATTACAGCATCTAAAGAGCATTAGAAGAAATCTGTGCACTATAGTGTGAGACGCATTGTGTGTTTCTGTTAACATTGAGTTACTGATGTAGCCTTTGACAAACTGCATGAATGACTGGAATATCTACCTAGGAATATTTAAGGGTTTGCTTACTGGAATCAGGGAACTGAAAGATAAATTATGTAGGGAAACCAATTATGTCGCTTATAGCTGCTGCCTAAGCTTACAAATGACAGTGTTTCATAATGTTTACTACTGTAGTTGACTTAATTAGCCATGTTAAACTGTAATGTAGTAATGCGGATTTTATGTTAATATTTCATATTAGGGAATTAGCATCTCTGTTGATTGCTCGATAATTCACACATCACTCATGTTTGCTTCAGTATCTGTGCAAATGATAATCTTTAATATCTGAGCACAGTAGTCGTTTTTTTTTTTACCCTATTTTACCGTTTTGTGTTTGTATTACTGCTTCAATTAATGTGTAAATCTAAATTAATCTAAATGGTTTTAAAGTGTCAATCAGATGAACTTTCGTCATCCCAGGTAAAACATTTAGCTTATAAAAACATTGTGGAAATATTATTTTGAATTTTTTTTTTTTTTAAATGTTGAAATGACCTGTTTTTTTTTTTTTATATAAAGTAAAATATAGATATATTATTTAAAGGTTTTAAAAATGTTTCTTACATTTTACTATCTTTATTTTCCCCCAAAATAAAACATTATTTAAACATTTATTTTTAATATTCTAAGAACTTTAAAATGTTAAATTGTGTTGTCGTGATTATAACGTAATTTAAAGGTTACTAAAACGTTTCTTACAATGTTCTGCTAACTTTATTTTCACCCAAAACAAAACATTATTTGAACATTTATTTTTTTTTCTAAGAATGTTAAAATGTCCAATTTTCTTGTAGTGATTATAACGTAATTAAAAGGTTACACAAATGTTTCTCACAATGTTTTACTAACTTTATTTTCAAACTAAATAAAACATTATATTTTTAGTATTCTAAGAATGTTAAAATGTCAAAAAGTGTTTCTTACATTTCTTATAATTGTCGTGATTATAACTTAATTTAAAGGTTACAAAAATGATTCTTACAATGTTCTGCTAATTTTTTATCACCTAAAATAAAATATTATTTGAACATTTATTTTTTAAGTATAAGTATTCTAGGAACAATAAAATGTCCAGTTTTCTTGTGATTACATCATAATATAAAGGTTACAAAAACATTTTTACAACATTCTACTTCACCCAAAATAAAACATTATTTGAACATTTATTTTTAATATTCTAACAATGCTAAAATGTCAAAAAATTTTGTTGTGATTATAACCTCATTTAAAGGTTACAAAAACATTTCTTATAATGTTCTGGTAACTTTATTTTCACCCAAAATAAAACATTGTTTGAACATTTATTTTTCATATTTTAAGAAAGTTAAAATGTCAAATTTTCTCATAATTATTATTTCTTACAACATTTCTTATAATTGTTGTGATTATAACGTAATTTAAAGGTTACAAATATGTTTCTTACAATGTTATAATTTTTTTTCACCTAAAATAAAATATTATTTGAACATTTATTTTTAAGTATTCTAGGAACAATAAAATGTCCAGTTTTCTTGTCATGATTTTAAACATAATTTAAAGGTTACAAACACGTCTCTTACAACGTTCTACTAACTTTATTTCCACTGAAAATAAAATGTTTTTTGAATTATTTATTTTTAATATTCTAAGAATGTTAAAACATCAAGGAGTTCTAAGAATGTTGCTCTAAGAACAAAGAAGTTCTAAAAATGTTGTTCTAAGAACATTTTCTTTCAAAGTTATGAGAATGTACATCAAACATTAATAATGTTAAGGCTGGAATACACTACGTGATTTTTGCCCTGATTTTCTGCCGATTTACTGTCTAGAGAAGTCAACACTAGATGCTAAAAGTCAGAGCTGGTCTTCAGATTTAAGGTGACAGATTTCACTGAAAATGATGGTCACAGACTGCAATTTTTTAGCTTCAGACTATGATTCCATCAAGTCTATAGTATATCAAACGTTTCATATTTTGAGCTGATTTTAGAACGTTTAGTGTATTACGGCCCGTTTTTCCTCTGTGACTATTACAAAGACGGAAAGTGTATGATGCCAAGTAATTTAAGACCTGTTCACTTTTTAAAAGTTGTGTAGTGTATTCCAGCTTTTATAAGAACGTTCCATAAACATTACTTTAAGAATGTTTTGTCCAAACATTTATATAACTTTTTATAAGTTTTATAAGTTTTTAGAAGTTATGAAAACATTCCCTGTTAGCTGGGATTTAGATTACTTTAAAATATCTACTCAACACAACACCAGTACCATCTATTGATTTTGGTCAGGGTGGCCTTACGCAGACCCTGCAATCATCAAGATGAGTTCATATTTAAACAATGCAGATAGGAGGTTCATAAAATGACAACAAAACAATAACAGCATTAAAATGATAAAAACATTTTATATACACATTGATTCAAATGCTTTTGTATTTCACATTAAGCCAGCATTGATTGACTAGTTATTAATTCTGCTCATCAAACAACACAGACAAAAAATCAGTTTTGCTTTCTATAATGTTTTTTTTAAAATCCCATAAGTATTCATATAAGACGTTGTTTTTAAAAACACTGTTATACAGCACGTTGTGCTGTTTCCTCCTCTGTCTCTGTGGTGTAGTGATGAATTGCTACTTTGTAACAGAACCTGCTGGCTGCATTAATCAAGCTGAACGCTAATTTGAGAAAATTGCATTTTTCATAAGCATGGAACATTTTCGAATTTACATTAATTAAAGTCATTCATTTTCACTCAACTTTTTAAAGAAGCAAACAACATCAGATAAGATAAAAGACTATTGATCCAGGAGGGAAATTAAGTCAAACTATGATGGGAAATAATAGGATTTACTATCTGCATCCTGAATTTATAGCTAATTGTATCAGTATGAAAAGGATAAACTGTCTACCTTCATGGTTTAGTGATACATTCCTCTTCTCACATCTCCTCTGCTGCACTTTCTATGCCTGCATGGCTGAAATGCAGCAATGTTTTGCATTAACCTGTTGTACAAATGGCTTTCTAGATATAGATGCTCCTACTAACCTCATGACCAGGGAGGTGACAGAGGACTCTGCGATGGTGACGTGGGACAAGGTGCAGGCTGACATTGATGGCTACATGCTGAGCTACAGCTCTATAGATGGCTCCGGTCAGGAGGTTCGAGTAGGAGCTGACAGCACCTCCTACAAGTTCAATGGTCTGAAGCCTGGAGTTCTCTACACAGTCTATGTGTGGGCCATCAAGGGCCCCCGCTCTAGCAAAAAGAGCTCGACGGAAGCAGAAACAGGTTTTTGAATTGTCTTCCCAGTTGGCTTATGCAAACTAACACAGAGTTCTCTGTTTTAAACCGTTTATCTGTCTACAGAAATAAGGCTTTATGCAAAAAGCCTTAGGTTTCTACAGATAAATTGTTCAATCATGCATGGCTTTAATGTAGAAATGTGAATTAAAAGTGAAGCATGTCTTTTTTTAATGTAAAAATACTTCTTCCCAGATGCCATGTTTGTCTACCATATCCACCATTGATTGATTGACTGATATCCATTTAAACTTTAATGTGGGTTATGTGCAACAAATTTTGTAGAGGTTGCGTTGCTTCCATTTCAGGTTTTTTTGCTTTGTTAAATATAGTTTTACTCAAGATGCTCTCAAAGGAGCAAAAAAGATAAACATAACCAATGTCCATTGCATATTCAGATTGATATCTAAAGGTATTTTTTTCTGACTAATATGGGTGTGTGATATACAGTAGTTGTTTAAACAATATGCTATTTGACATTATCAAGTATATCACAAAAACCAAACAAAAACACATACACTATGATGTGCATGATTTAGTCTTTTAAAAGTACTATTTAGAATTCCCCCAAAATTCTAAAAGATATAGGGGGCAAATAATAATATGTATTACATGTTTTCTTTTTTACTTATGTCATCTGATATAGTTAATATCACACATAGAGTGCACTGTAAAAAACAATTTGTTGAGTCAACTTCATATAATTTGTAACCTGGCTGCGTTAAAATTTTAAGTTCAGTCAACTCAAAAAAGGTTAATTCAACTTGAAATGTTAAATTATACTAAGTGACAACTTAAAAATTTAAGGCAGCTGGGTTACTTACCCATCTGTTAAGTTTAGCAAACACAAATATCTAAATTGTTACTTAGTACAACTTAACGTTTCAAGTTGACTAAACTTATTTTAGTTCACTGAACTTAAAACTTTAAGGTAGCAGGGTAACAAATTATTTTAAGCTGACTCAACAAATTGTGTTTTTTATTTTTTACAGTGTACAGTTTTTTTTCTTCAAATATCAGTATGATTGCAAACATGATATTGATTTTATAAAAGTCCAAAAAACAAGAAATTAATATTAATTGAGTTACATTTTAGACACAAGTTCCAGTTTTTGCTCCAGTTTTTCGTCAATGAAACTAGTTTCAAACAAAGCCACGGCAGAACTGTTTTGCGTCTCTGAGCAATTCGCGACTGAATCACTCAGCTGTTTGAACGAATCTGTTGAATGAGTGACTCAATGATCACACGTGCCGCAAACAATTTTAGAAATATAATTAAAGCATGTATGTAAATATTTTTCCCCAAAATCATTTCAAATATCACAATTGAACGTTTAAAACATCAAATCATTATTCATGCGTAACTATAGGTTAAAGGGATATTTCACCCGAAAATGAAAATTCTGCCATTAATTGCTCAACCTAATGTTGTTCCAAACCCATAAGACCTTTGTTCATCTTCAGAAATCCGAGAGCTTACTGACTCTCCATAGACTGCAAGAATCCTTCCACGGCCTAGAAAGGTATCAAAATAGTCCATATGACACCAGTGGTTCAACCAAAATTTTATAAAGCTACAAGGATTCTTTTATCTCAGTTTGTGTTCTGAAGATGACCGTTGGATGTGATGTGACTTCTTTTTATATTTGTCTAAGGGATGTTTGGCATGAAGCCCAATCAAATCTTAAGACTACCAGTTTGGCCAACAAGGAAAGTGTTTGAGAAATTTGCTATTCTGTTTCGTGCCAGTAGTGGTAAAGAAATGACATGCTTCACATTTAATCAAATGTGTCAACTGTTAATTTAGAAATACGTAGTCTTTCTAACCTCTTGACCAAAGAAGTGAGAGACATCAATGGTTATGGTTGTGTTGTTGGTTCTGGGCATATGAAAAGAAATCAACAGCGCCCCCTATAGGTTTACTAGTCCTGTAGTCAATGGCAGTTTAAAATATGCCTCTAGAATGTAGCTTTCTTTTCTTCTCAGATGCTTCACACAACAAAATCTTTTAATGTCTCATTCCACCACTTCATTGGTCGACTCTTTATCTTGTGTTAAACCTCAACAGAAGTACTTCCTTGAAGAATTAACACTGTTATACAAATGGCTTTCTAGATATAGATGCTCCTACTAACCTCTTAACCCGAGAGGTGACAGAGGACTCGGCGATGGTGACGTGGGACAAGGTGCAGGCTGACGTTGATGGCTATATGCTGAGCTACAGCTCTATAGATGGCACCAGTCAGGAGGTTCGAGTAGGAGCTGACAGCACCTCCTACAGTTTCACTGGTCTGAAGCCTGGAGTTCTCTACACAGTCTACGTCTGGGCTGTGAAAGGCTCTCGTTCAAGCAGAAAAGCCTCAACTGAGGCTGAAACAGGTTATCTGATTCAAGCAGGCAGCATGGCTCTGCGCCCGTCCTTTCTTCTTCTGTCTAAAAATGTCAAATGAAGCATGGCGAAGGTCTTTGCTAAGGCCTTGTCTCAGCAATAGTGATAAGTGAATTAATTCTGCACAGAAAGCTAAAAGAGAAAGAATCCATCAGTTTTCAAACCTAACTGGAAAGCTAACACTCGTACTTATAAGGAGAGACATTTCTCATCTGTTAAGAGCTCATTAAGAAAGAGTTGTATTCTCATGATCTTTTCCAGACACACAGTTCAGCCACATTTGATGTCGGCCTCATTTAACCGAGCACTGTTTGTTGATCCGCAGAGATTGATGCGCCAAAGAATCTCAAAGCCATTGATGTTCAGACTGAAACATCCACTGTAACATGGAAAGCTCCTCGGGCTAATATTGATGGCTACATCCTGACCTACAGGGCTGAGGATGGCAGCATACAGGTTTGCTCTACACGATAACAGCTTTTGAAACCTGTTCTATTTAATACTGAAAGCCTATTTTAGGTTTTATAGGTTTTATATAAATAATACAGTAGCTAACATGAACTAACAATAAGGTTACTTAATTTCTTTATTTACTAATATAGTTTTACATTTCAAGTTGCATAAATTACTATTATATATTTTGGGCTGGGTAAAAAATATCGATTTCACGATTTTAATTGATTAATTTTTACAAAAGGATATCAATTCTTTTCATTAAATGAAGGGAACAGTGAACAGTGAACCTCCCATTCAGTAAATCGCAATAAATTTTGTGCTTTGTTACTTTTGATATCAAATAAAGTCTCAGATTTCAAATGCTGACCATTTTATTACAGTATTCAAACAATAAATGCTGTTTTCACGCTGTTTATTGTGGCGTGACAATCGTTGTAGTGCCTCAGTTCACGAGAAGGGCTTAAATTCCCGTTTCAATACCACCTTCAGCACGAAATAAACATAAATAAACATCCTAAAATATGTTAAAAGAAAGAGTACAACTTACCGAAATCCGTATCCTGTCTCATGTAATCGCTCAATCACTGTTTTAATCGCGTAAAGACGTAAATAACAGCTTGTAAACGTAAACATAATGTAATGTCATATTTACCTCAGAAAAAAAAATAAACTAGTTTGTCAGCTAGAAAAATGAACTCTAGAGAGGAGCATTTTGCTAAATATATCCACCATATAACATGTTCATTATTTAATGTTTGAATACATCTGTCATGTTTTTTTTGACAGCCACTAGTTAAATATTTATACTAAAAATGAATTGGAGTAGAAATATAATTATGTAATTGTAACTTTATTTATTATAGAGTGTAATTTAAGCGTTTGCATACAAATCAGTACAATTTAACCTTCACTATTATAGTAATGTAGTACCAACTGACTCTCATGTACATTTTACAGCATTTTCATGATTCTTTTATGGACAGAAAGTTCAAAAGTTCAACAGCATTAATTAAAAAAATTACACTTTTATTTCAGTGCATCCTTGCTGAATAAAAGTATTAATTTATTTCATTCAAAAAACCTTACAGATCTGAAACTTTTGAATGGTAGTGAAATGCTGCAATGAATTAAAAAGTACTAAAATATTGTTAGTTGTTAGATATGCTACCCAATGCATTAACTTTGTATCTGTTATGTTTGTTACTATCTAAAAAACACTAGTCACTAGTTTGTCCCAATTGCGTTTTTCTTTGTTTCACTGATTTTCTGCCTTATTTTTTCAGACTGTGGAAAAAACGTTGACTGCGCAGGAGAATAGATTTGCTCTCTCTAATCTTGCAATGGGGAAAAAGTACATTGTCACCCTTATTGCCTATAGAGGCACGAAGAGGAGTAAAATAGTGGAGACAAGCTTTAGCACAGGTAACTTATTCAATACTAATTCCTTCATTCACACCTTTATAAGACTCAACACATCACCAAGGCTTATTTTCATAAGCTTAATAGAAATAAAAAACCCTTATACATTTATTTTTTTAGTGGGAATGGCCTATCCGTTCCCAATGGACTGCACTCAGATTATGAGGAATGGAAACATGGAGAGTGGCATCTACACCATTTACGTCAACAACAACCGTAGCAAAACCATGCAGGTGTACTGTGACATGACAACTGATGGCGGCGGCTGGATTGTGAGTGCCGTTATTTATTCTTCCTGTTTTGATTTTATTCATTCATTTTGTATCTATAGTATGCAATACGAGTGTTGCGTCTAACAACTTATGTCTCAATCACAGGTGTTCCAGAGACGAAACACTGGCAAATTAGATTTCATGAGGCGCTGGAGAGAGTATATGAAAGGCTTTGGAGAACTGGCAGATGAATTTTGGCTCGGTATATCTAATAAAGACTTCACATTATATGTTTATTGAAACCTTTCACTTACCCACATGTCTTTGGTTTATACTGAACTGGATATTGATTTGAGCTGCTGTAATGCTTTTGTTTTTTTTGACCAGGCTTGGAGAAGATCCATGAACTGACTAATACTCCTACACAATATGAAGTGCGTTTCGATCTGGGCTTCGGATCTGAGCGGAAATATGCTGTCTACGATAACTTCAAAGTAGCACCATCCAAACAGAAGTTTAAACTTACCATTGGCAACTACAAAGGAGATGCTGGTGAGTTGAATTCCGTAATCTGATTATGCCGACTAAATTAAATGAAGCAGGTCATGTGATTAATAAAACATTGTGCACAGGTGATGCCATGACCTACCACCAGGGAGGGTCTTTCTCCACGGTGGATTCAGACAATGACATTGCACTTGGTAACTGTGCTCTGATTCACCAAGGTGCATGGTGGTACAAGAACTGCCACCTGGCCAATCTGAATGGCAGGTTTGGGGACAACAGACACAGTATGGTGAGTTATGACGATTTTATGAGTGTAATTCTAAAACAAATTTGGCTGTTTTTGGTGTCGTTTGTTATTTGCCATAGATTCTGCAGTATTGAGAGGTAATAACCACCAGAGGGAGCTCTCAAATTACAACACTGACAGGAGGATTGGAAGCCAAAGCACTTACAAGAAATAGCCCAATAATTCAAAAGAAAGCAGTGTCCTGGATCTATCAGATCTCATAAGTTCACAAATAAGACTATACTTTCAAGTTGGTTGGAGATTTATGTTCCCATTAGAGCCTTTATTTCTTTGAGGCTAACAGGTATACTGAATGTTTTTCTCGGTGGAGGGAAAACAACATTTTAGGCCACAAAGTGTAGAAAATGTTGTCTTTTTTTCTAAATATCAAACTGAACTTAGGTGTAAGAGACTACTAACTTTTAAAATTCACTTACTTGTTGAAAAATTGTCTAGGCTTTATTACAGTGTTAGCTTTGGTATTTTAGACACTGATTTTTTAAAAAATATATAACTGTAAATAGCCCAAACATACACTACTATTCAGTAAGATGTAATTGAATACAATTTTGAATGCAGTATTGAAAAGTTCAATATTAGAAATGTTTTTACACCCCAACCTTGTCTTAACCCAACCTTAGTTTTAACTCAGTTGTTCTTTAAAAATTAGTATATGGCTAGCTTAAAATGAACCCAAAATAGGTTGTAAATTAAAAATCAGACACATAATTACTAGAAGCATCAACAACAATCAAAGGTGAACATGTATTAATAAGCAGTTGAAAAGTGTTTATTATTTAATTATTATTTATTCAGCTTATTAATACAGTTTCATTTATTGAGCATATAAATGTTAATTTCCAACCTATTTGGGTTCATTGTAAGCAATAAATACTCTTAACAATCAAAAGTTTTTTTTGTAGGATTTTTAATGTTTTTTAAACTCTTCTGCTCACCAAGCCTGCATTTATTTGACCAAAAGTACAGCAAAAACAGTGTTTTTTTTACTATTTAAAATAACTGTTTTCTATTTGAATTTATTTTAAAATGTAATTTATTCCTGTGTTTTCGAAGCTGAATTTTTACCATCATTACTCCAGTCACATGATCTTTCAGAAATGATTGTAATATTCTGATTTGCTGCTCAGACAACATTTATTATTATTATTATTATTATTATTATTATTATTATTATGTTGAAAACAGCTGAGTATATATTTTTTTCAGGTTTCTTTGATGAATAGAAAGCTTAGAAGAGCCACAAAAATATATATAGTGTATAATATTTTTTTTTTTCAGATAAATGCTGATCTTTCTATTCATCGAAGAATCCTGAAAAAATCTACTCAACTTTTTTCAATATTGATGATTCTTTAACAGCAAATCAGCATATTAGAATGATTTCTAAAGGATCATGTGACACTAAAGACTGGAGTAATAATGCTAAAAATTTAGCTTTGATCACAAGAAAAAAATATGTTTTAAAATACATTCAAATAGCATGTAGTTATTTTAAATAATAAAAATATTTCAAAATTTTAGTGTTTTTGCTGTATTTTGAATAAAAAAAATGCAGACTTGGTAAGCAGAAGATACTTCTTTAAAAACATTAAAAATCTTACTGGTAGTGTATAGTATTTAAGTAATAGTTAAGTTAAATAAAACTACCCAGAAGAGTTGAACCCAAACGCTGGGTCAAAACAACCCAGTCGCTGGGTTTGTCCATATTTCACCTAGCACTGGGTTGTTTTTAACTTGGCACATCAAAGATTTCTTTCAAAAACATTCCAAAAGCCACAAACTTTTGAACATTTGCCAGCATTTCTGAAATACGGCAAGCATGGAATGAAAAATTACCACTCAATAATAGATGAAATTGTTTTTATCAGAGATGCTGCATGATAATATAGTGAAAAAAATGCCTGTCCTGAATGTCAGTAAAATACCTTAAATACATTCCTGATTGTGTTTTCAGGGAGTAAACTGGGAGCCATGGAAGGGGCACCTCCAGTCTCTCGACTTTGCAGAAATTAAGATACGGCCAGTGGGAGCAGCGGGCAGAAAGAAGAGGTCATTGAAGAGGAGAGTAGCTGTGTATTAATAATCACTTGTTAAAAACTACAAAATGTTATATAATGGGAATTGGATCAAACCAGGATGGTATTGTTCTTCATATCAGGAAAGCCACTCTATGCTGTAGTTTGTATACTGTGTAACTGTACTTTGTATTATTTTACAAAAGGCAGATTTTAAAAAGAACATGCTATACTTCTTTTGATGTAGTATATATACACACTGTATATGAAAGAAATTCGAAAGCAAACCAAAATTGTAGCATGACCGACACCACAGTGCCATTCCTAACCCAATGGGTGTTTTTCATACATTTAAGTGAAGGTATATTGCATTGTAGTCTTCACAGAACCTCTTTTTTATTTTATTACAGTGTTTTGCACCAAAAGATTTTGTACTGTATGATAGTTTTGAATGGATATGCAGGATTTGTCCCCATCATAATAGCTGACAGTTATGATTTAATTCAAATGTCATGTATAAAAACACGTTTATAACAGATATTAAGCTATAATGTCCTCCTTCTGGATGTGTACTGTAGTTGTACTATAATTCCTGACAGAGACACCAAATCAAGTGTCACATTTTCACCGAAATAAAATTTGTTGAAACAAAAAAAGCATTTGAAGTATTTTTCACACATTTGAGGATCAGATTCGACTGGCTCTACAGGTAAAAATGATGGGAAATTAGGAAAATTACACAGCATTTCAACGTCATTGTCACTGCAGTGGGCCGGCTGCTTGAAAATCTTCACATCACCTCCTCAGAGTAACCGGAAATGTTTAGATCATACTGGGAAAATAATAGAGGAACTGACATCAGAAGGAGGCATATCAGCCTCAGCAGGAGCAGTACTGTATTGGCACATCTTCAGGTCTCCAGACGTCTGCCAAACTGGCACATCTACTGGGCAAATAGCAGGCTAAAGAAATGTTATTTTAATTTATTTATTTTCTTGCTACAAGCATGTTTTGTTCAAAAGCCCCATGGATTCTGGTACCAAAATGTACCATAAAAAGTCCCGGACAAAAGTGCCATGTGTTCAGCCTGCAGCTTAGCATGCTTCGTTTTTCTCTCATCAGGCTATGGCTGAATCACTGTTTTGAATGGGGTTTGTTATATTTCCTCTCCCGCCTTCTCCTCCTACGTTAGCGTGAGCTGGAGCATGAGACAAAACAAGGTCTGTTTGGGTGGAGGGATCTGGACTGTGGGTGTGTGTAACCAGGGGAGAATTTTCCTTTCAGCCCTCTGCTTTGCCTTCTGACGCTCACAACCGTTATGTGATGGAAAACTGCATCAATAGGGTGTGTCCAAGCCAAGTGCTTTTCTTCTCATATAAAAATACAGACGATTTATCACACCTTGCTTATATCATATTATAGATCTATAAATCTAATTGAATGAACCATCTTAAGTGCAGGTCTATGAAACATACTACATATATGCAAAAAATAGGGAGATTGACAAAATATTGGTGTATATAATAATTACAAAAAGGTGTCTTATTTCACCAAGGGATAGTTCACCTCAAAATTAATATTCTGTCATTAAATACTCACCCTCATGTCGTTCCAAACCCGTAAGACCTTCATTCATCTTCAGAACACAAATTAGGATATTTTTGATGAAATCCAAGAACTTTATGACCCTGCGTTCAACCGTAATTTTACGAAGCTACGAGAATACTTTTTGTTTGCAAAGAAAACAAAAATAACGACTTCAACAGTTCTTCTCTTCTGCGTCAGCCGCCATTCACGAGAGTTCCACGACGTGGACTGTGGAAAAGAAGATTCTTGAATATGTCGTTATTTTTGTTTTCATTGCACACGAAATGTATTCTCGTAGCTTCATAAAAGTACAGTTGAACCACTGCTGTCACATGGAGTATTTTAACGATATCCGTACTACGTTTTTGGGCCTGGGAACGTTTTAGTTTCATTCCTGTCAGGGCCATAAGCTCTCAGATCTCATCAAAAATATCTTAATTTGTGTTCCGAAGATGAACGAAGGTCTTACGGTTTTGGAACGACATGAGGGTGAGTAATTAATGACAGACTTTGAATTTTTGGATGAATTATTCATTCTATTTTGAATTGTAATTTATTCCTGTGATGGCAAAGCTGTATTTTCAACAGCCATTAATTCTGTCTCATGATCTTTCGGAAATCTTATAGAATTATCTTATAATTTATGTATGTTGATTTATTTTTGTTGATTTCGTAGTTGTTAAAGGATTAGTTCACTTTCAGAACAAAAATTTACAGATAATGTACTCACCCCCTTGTCAGGATGTTCATGTCTTTCTTCAGTCGTAAAGAAATTGTTTTTTGAGGAAAACATTTCAGGAATTATCTACATATACTGGACTTCCATGGAGTTTGAATTTCCAAAATGCATTTTAACGCAGCTTCAAGGGCTCCCAGCCGAGAAAGAAGCGTCTTATCTAGCGAAACGATCAGTTATTTTCTACAAAAATGTACAATTTATAGACTTTTTAACCTCAAACGCTCGTCTTGTCTAGCTCTGCCTGTTTTTTCTGATTCATGACAGTTAGGGTGTGTCAAAAAAATTCCCATCTCATTTTCTTCTCCAAATTCAAAATCGTCCTACATCGCTGCTTTACCTTTTTTTATAAAAGGTGTTTGATTTTCTTTGCATGTTCACTTTGTAAACACTGGGTCGGTACTTCTGCGGTGATGCAGGACGATTTTGAAGTTGGAGAAAAAAAATAAGTTTGGAGTTTTTCGACATACCTGTATTGAACTGGAAATAACAAAGAGACCAAGACGAGCATTTGTGGTTGAAAAGTATATAAATGGTAAATATTTGTAGAAAATAATCAGTCGTTTCGATAGATATGACCCTTCTTCCTCGGCTGGGATCGTTTAGAGCCATTTGAAACCGCATTTAAACTCCATTTTGGAAGTTCAAACTCTGGGGCACCATTGAAGTCCACTATATGGAGGGAAATCCTGAAGTCCTGAAAGACATGAAGATCTTGGATGACAGGAGGGTGGAAATGAACTAATCCTTTAAACATGATTAAACAAATTATTGTGTTAACTTATTTTATGGCATTTAAATAACATGTTGACCTGGACAGGTCCACAAAAGACATCCCCACAATAAATATATATAAAAAAAAAATAATTTTATTTAATTTTGCAATTCAAAAAAAAAAAAAAAAAAAAAAAAAAGACAAGGCTGAAAAAAAAATCTGCATGCATCAACCTGCATCACATCAGACTTTGAGTAAAAAAATGCTGCTTCAGCATTATTCACACAAACTGACAATCATTTTAATGCAGAACTGGACTGATCAAAGCTGTTGAATGAGAGTGCAGGAAACAGAACTTGACAGCTTCGTTGTTCAAACAAATGAAAACTGTTCTCCTTTGATCCAGCTGTACCAGAAACCAAAATCAATGAAGGACATGTATGATCCAGCCTCACTGAATACACAATGAATAATTCAGTGTTTGCTTTACCCGAAATATGGAAATACACGGTAGTGAAACACAGCAGTTCAGTGAAAAAAAAAAAAGTGTGACGCATGATTTTAATAATGTTAATGTTAATGCATGACTTTCTGAAATGCATAATCAGAATGTGCTGAAGTACCTCATAAACATCTAATTATGGCACTGCAAACATGCCAGCATCTGAAAAGTGCACGAAGATCAAAGTTTGTTTATCAGCAAGCTCAATTACACACGACTGTGATGATAATGGTGTATCTTTCAGCCTGTGTTTTGAGCTCATTTCTGAGCTCATGATAATCATTTTCTTTCACTGCATTGTGAATGAAAGTGTTTAGAAGGAGATTATTGGAGCAGTGTCATAGAGGTGTTGTTAACTTGCTCTAGTAAACATGCGTCACAGATCCAAAGTAACAGCCTTCCCCCTCATTTGTCTGTAAATAATGGTTTTCTCAGTCGAGTCATCACAGAAAGAAAGGCAGGTTATATTTCTAGAGAAATTGTTTTGCGAGGAACCTATCAATTTCTGAAGCCATTTAAAGCAACTCATTTTAAATGCGTCGCATCCTGCGACTGAAGGACAAGTGGTTGCGACCCACTAAGTGCGTCACTAGAAGTTTTTGACATTTGTATATTACACCATCTTTGGAAAATGATTTTATCCAAGATTTGGTTTAAGTGCAGCTTTTAGAAGCATTTGAAATCTGACGTTACTGACATTTGATCCTATTAGAAATGTTAAAAAAGCGATATCACACAAGTGCCGCTGTTCTGAATACTGCAGGAAATCACAGTGGCATTGATCCAGGACCAACAACATGGCTGCGAGTGTGATATTTATGTTATACAGCAGTTCAATAGATGAGAAATTCATATTGAGTAACTTACATTTTAGACACAATATTGCCGGTTTCCTTTGTTGTTTTTTTTTGCTTCGCCAACTAAAAAATTCTAAAACAGAATCAACTGCAACCTGGTCTCATGACGAACACGTACCTCTAGGAACTTTTTCGCAAGATTTCACCTATTCAGGGTGAAATGTCTACTTGGGTGGCGCTAAAAGAGTGTTCGTTTCCCTCCGGAACCGATTAACGTACATATGGTATGTTTTGTGACGCTGGTTTTGTACGTGTTGCCGTAGTTCTGGCTTGGAATATCCATTGAGTGGTGCTATAACTAACGATCCGTGACGTTTTAAAATAATGTACCATCTGCACTAATCCTAAACCTACCCGATAGTATGAACAAAAGCGCATGTGACATAATCGCAAACACAATCGCAAGCATGCTATTTTATCTTGTTTTTTTTATCTCTCATCTTTAAGTACTTTCACCACGGCTTCCGCATCCTAAGTCCAATTCCGTGCTGGCTGAGCTACCGAGCAAGCTTGTTACATACGGGAAGCAAAACATGGTGCTGTAATCATAACGGTGTACAAAAACGATTACAAGTACTCGCTGTTTTACCGCCTCTAGTGTTCTGTTGGAAACTGCAGAGATATTACTTTATTTCCCAGAGGTACATTTTCGTCATGGGACCAGGTACTTTAGATCAACTGGTATGTCTCTTAGCAGTGGTATACTCCATTCCAGAATGTATTTCGAATTAACTGGTTACATAAATGATTCAATGACTCACTCATAGGGCTGGACGACATGACCTAAAATCAAAATCTCGATTAATTTAATGTTTTACTGCGATTACGATTAACGAACGATTATTTTTAGTTTATTATTATTATGCCCTCAAAGTTATAGATGTGGTCTTGTCACTTATAGATCTTGTCTTGTCACTTATATACGCGCAAGTATTTACTCTTCTTACTGGCCATTCACACAAAACACGTCTTTGCATCTCAAAACATGAGATGCAGCCAAAGACTTTATATATAAAAAGACTGTGCTCTTCTTATTCTTAAGAATGGGAGAAAGTGCAACACCTAATATGGCGACTAAGCCCCGCCTTATACATGAAAGAGCCTATCGTTGATTAGTAAAGTCATTGCGTCACTGCAGCTGCCGTTAAAAGCTCCGGTTGTGGCAGCGCTCGCAAACCCATGCTCATGACTGCGCTTGCACATTGGCTGCTCTAGCATTGAAACATAAGCCTTTTTTAGCGATACTGGAGAATAAGAAACAACATTTATGAGGCAGTTGTTGTCAGATTTCATTGGTGATTTTAAAAATATGAAATTGAATTGTAAGGTTGGTGAACCGTTTTGGAGAACTTATGTTTCCCCATTCAAACTGCACTTGCATGACTGAGAGGCATTTCAAAGATGGCGACCAAGTGAAATGACTTGCCTTAAAGGGACTTTGACGCAACACATAAGCTCAGCACAGAATGTCTACTCTGCCATGTTGCCGTCAAATACAAAGTTGTCATGTCAACTTGCTATTGTAAACAAAAGCATGCAACGCTTGCTCTGCCTCCGTGGTCTTCTGATTGGTCCACTGTTTTGGAAACTGACATTAATGAGCAGCACTGCACGTGTCAACTTGACACAGCGTTTTAACCGCACCACTCATGTGTGAGACACTGCAAAAATGTTAGCGCAACAGTCATGCACGTCAGTATAGCGCCGACTACACACACGGTAGTATGATTTAATGGGAAGTATTAACAGGATTAAAAAAAACAAAATAACCGGCATATGAAAATTCCATCGGTTAGAAGTTTTGAATTTCGGTTTTGATTACTTTTCAATTAATCGTCCAGCCCTACTCATTTATATAGATGGCAACAGTTGAATGAATAAATCAAAGATTCACTCAAAAAGACAGTTGTTGCTACCGACTGGCGTAACAGTGTAACCTGCAGAGTCAAATCCCCACCACTCTGACGTAAAAATTCCAATCCGATCTCATGGCGATTTGTACATATTTGATGAGATGGCTAATTCGTACAACCTCACTTGTATGATTTGTGAAAAATTGTTTTTATGAGGTGGCAAATTCATAGGAATTTGTACAAAGGAACTTAACCATCCAAAAAGTGAGGTCGTACGAATTAGCCACCTTGTAAATTCCAAATACAGTTGGAAAATCGCCACCCTTAATACTGTCTGGACCCCACACATGAAGATAAGCGGAGTATTAGTAACACTGGAAAGTGTTTGCTAGGCCGCATTTACACTACACAGTTCAAGTGACCCAATTCCGATTATTTTCTCCCATGTAGCACAGATCGGATATGACCCACGAACGTGTAAGCAGGCAAGAAGCACTTGAATTCTGATATTCTCAGATCAGTTTCAAACTTCATTCATATGTGGAAATAAGTCTGATATGAATCCATATGTTCATTTGTGTCTGCCATGTAAGTGAGCAGATCAGATATTCCTTTCAAAAGCAATGGTGGCGATTGACATCAGCTCAGGTGGACACCAGTTGTGATCGCATGACTCTTTTTAATGTCGAAATGGTGGATGAAAACTCTGTCCATTGGAGTCATGCTGAAGTTGTATGTGTTTTGAGGCTTTGGGCAAAAGCTTGTGTTATCATTTCATCTAGTTTCGTTTTTCAAACCCGCCATTTTTACTTCCTTTTCAGCCTAAGTTTTTCCAGGTCAGTTTGGTGCGCCAAGGGTATAGTGTAAATGCAGATATAAGATATGGGCCATCAAAAAAAACTTGGACATTGTCAACAAACTGGAAACTGGGCATCAAGATCTTCAGTGTAAATGCGGCCTTTTTGGCATTTAAAATAGTTTAAAGATAAGCATTTATTTTTTACCTAAAATGGGTTATTGTGAAGCCTTTCAGGACCACACACACACACACACACACACACCATACAGCATCTTTCTTGCACATTCATTCACTCCTAAACTTCTATACATAAAAATCTTTCGAAATTCTCTTTTAAAATTTTTACATTCAGGCACATCTTAGTAAACACTGCTGCAACTCTTTTGTACCTTTATATGTACCATGAAGATAAATAAATATAAAATTGTTTGTTCATCGTGCCCTTTTACACCGTCGTCAGTGCAAGTCTTTCACTACTCAAAGGATCTGTTTTGACGGAGATCCACAAGTCTTCATTATTCTGCCCGCCGTTTTTCTTTTTCTTTTTTTCAGTTTTTGTATTTGTGACCGAGGTCTCACCTTTACGGCAACAACACCGGCATCCGTCAGCATTACGACAGCAGCAACAATGACAGCACACCAGAAGAGATGTGAAGAGGACAACCAGCGGTAGAGTCAGAAGCACTACCAGGCACACCGTATTGTAGACGCTCTGGTCGTGCTTGAGTGAAGCGAGGTTCCATATATCATTGAAAAATTTCAGGATTTCCTCCGTCATGGTTCAACGAGAGTTCTTCAAATCCTTTGGGACTTCCTATAGAGATCAAATCCAATGTGATCCGAGATGTAAAGCCAAAGTAGATCCGATTAAACCAGTAATCAGCATGGGATTTCTATCTGCAGATCAAGAAATTGTTCATTTGATCCAGTTCCAACACTGTTTAAGCTCAGTTCAGACCTGCTAAATGTTCTTATGTCATAGCAAGTCCCATCCTGAGGAAAAACCACACAAGCCAATTGTAATAAATGACGGATGGACAATTTTCAAAATCCTTGATGCTCACAGTTATTGCTTTAAACCCAAACTACACTGTTCGTCTCATAAAACGCCTTGCCTTTGGGGTCTAACAACAAAGCTTTGCTTATGAGATGTTTCTCTTTGACTTTTCACGATTCATATCTTGTGGCTGTGAGGATTGCGGAGATCGTGGGTCGTGTTTATACTGGGTGGATTCCTCTCAGCATCGGTCCCTCTGGAGACTCCAACTCTATTTTAGTCTCTTCTGCCTTGAGTCTCACAGATGTGATGGAATGAGGGCATTTCTGGATAGAGAGATGGAGAGAGAGAGAAATACAGAATATCAAAAAAGAGAGAAAGGGAAAGAGAGCAGAAGTTAAGTCAGCTGTGGATCCTCAAGTGACTCCATGTCTCTCATGTATTCTGAATCCCATCAATGTTGCACGCAAGAGTCATAAGTGCAGAGCTACATGAGCCAAACTAGGTCTCAGAACTAATTTGTATATTTTTAATTCATTTAAATATGACTTATTTTTTAATGTCAAATATGAACACTGTGAATAAACCAACTTGCATTCAAAATACATTTAAAAAAATCCATATTATAGATAGTAAAATCAGACTTCAGATACAATTAATTGATTCAGTGATTCTATCGTGTTGTTTCAACATATTCTACTTAAATTGACAAATATATTACTGAAACAATGAGAGATAATACATTATTTCAAAAAATGAGGAACCACTGAATATACTCAACTAGAAACACTCTGACGTCAATTCATATACCACAATGCCAGTGACAAACAGATACGCTCTGCAAAACCACCATATGACAGATAACTGACAGTTAGAACAAAGACCACAGCAACATACTGCTATCAATGTAATAATGGAGCAAATTTGTACTGTAAGAAAAGATTAACTGAAGATTATTACATGTGAACTTGTGAACTTATTTAGGGCCTGAGCACTGATGGTGCAAGGACCCTATTGGAATTGCTCAGATTCTTCTTCTCCAAAATGAATTGCATTTTTGAGGGCCTAAACATGCTCGAAAACTCATGAAATTTTGCACACATGCCAAAAGTGGTGAACATTTACATCTGATATGGGTTTCAGAAATGGGTGTAGCAAAATGGCTCAATAGCGCCACCTATAAAATTTAAATTAAGTGCCCCTCGAGCTGTGTTTCACATACATGTACGAAATTTGGTAGACACATGTAACAAACCAATACCTACAAAAAAGTGCCCTGGTACAAAGTCCGAAACCCGACATGAAGTGGTATTTTGAATTATAGCGGCACATTTAGCCATTTTTAGGTGTTGTATTTAAACAAACTTCTAGAGATTTAAACAGATCAACACCAATATTAGTTGTTATCTAAAACCCTTTGTGACGTTAAATTGTAACGTTGTGTTTTTGTTGAAGGGCGTGTCCGTGGCGGCCTGACAAACTTCGGCGTTTCGCCATGAATAAGGAAGTTGTTATAATTCAGGTATACATTGTTCAATC
This sequence comes from Labeo rohita, assembly GCF_022985175.1. Classification (NCBI taxonomy): domain Eukaryota; kingdom Metazoa; phylum Chordata; class Actinopteri; order Cypriniformes; family Cyprinidae; genus Labeo; species Labeo rohita. Next base: position 24,104,283 of record NC_066870.1, on the reverse strand, counting down.
TCCACCAAAATTCCCATGTTTGTTAAGAGTCCTGTCCTGAACACATGCCCATGACAATATTCAGTTATAGCCATAGCGCCACCTGCTGACAACAGGAAGTGGCAAGTTTTACGCTCTAACATACTCCTCATAGAGATTTAATGACATCAATTTAATATTTGGTCAGTCTAATCTAAAGGCCTTTGTGATGTTAAATTGCAAAAATCTTGAGTTTTTGTTAAAGGGCGTGTCCGTGGTGGCCTGACAAAGTTCGATGTTTCGCCATGGGAGTAGAAGGTGTTGTAACTCAGTCATACAATGTCTGACCTGCCCCAAACTTTACATGTTCGATTAGAGTCCTAACACATCTAAAGGCCAATATTCTGTTATAATCATAGCGCCACCTGCTGGCAACAGGAAATCACTTGTTTTACACTAACTTAAACTCGCAATGTCCAATCTGCACCAAACTTCACATTTGGTAAGAGTCTTGGCCTGAGACATCTAAAGGCCAATATTCAGTTATAATCATAGCGCCACCTGTTGGCAAGAGGATACATCATACTTTTCACTAACTCAAACATACCACGTTCACATTCCTATTATTTTGACTTTATGTCCCCATGAAACAATACTGCATATTTTACATAAAATGTTATGCCACATGATTTTTTATACATAGAAGCACTACATCAACACAAATTTATAAGGATTAGTACTTCACATGATCACAAATTCACATGTCCCTAATCATGTTTTTCTTTCAACTTCACTTTGAAATAAAGGATATAAAGCCATTTTGAGTATTAGTATATTCGTTTACTCTTTGACCTTAAAAATTCAATTTATTTTAATACATGTTTTCCTTCCCACCCTGTCACATGAGTGACGTGGCCCTTTAAAAGCCAAACCACATGCCCTAAATCACGTGAATTCTTAGACGTGACATAATTTCTTTGGAAGGAAAGCAACTACAAGAACAAAGTATTACTCAAAGTTTTCTTCATTAGTTCATTAGTTTTTTCTCTTTTTTATATATTTTTTAGAAGACTGTATAGCATAAAAATAAAATGTCCAGTCTATTGTGTCAGTATATACAGGATATATTAATAGATTTTGTGCATATATTAAAATTGTTTCTAAATGTTAATCATCTGCTAGCATGTTGTTGTTGTTTTATAGCTAGTACTGGGCTTCACTAGCTTAAAATGAAAAACAATTGTCATATAACAGGGTGGACAATTTTCCTAGACTAATTTTTGGTCAGGTTTACTATGTTCTTGTAAGCTGAGCTTGACCAGTATTATTTCTGATAGACAGGCTTTCCCCCTCAGGCTAAAATAATAATACAATTTTTAATTATAATACAATTTTCTAGTCCAAAATCCACTAAACTGTAGGAATGATGGTGTGGATTCATGACGTTTGTTTACTTGCTGATGCATTTTCACCCTGAATTAGTTTATCTTTTGCTTCTTTTCATTACTACACACATCCATATAGAACAGGGGTGGCGAACGTTGGTCCTGGAGAGCTGCAGCCCTGCAGAGTTTTGCTTCAACCCTAATCAAACCTGAACAAACTAATCAAGGTCTGCATGATTACTAGGAAGCTACAGGTAGGTGAGTTTTAATTAGGGTTGGAGCTGAACTCTGCAGGGCTGTGGCTCTCCAGGACCGGAGTTCACCACCCCTGATATAGACATTTACAGATTTAAATTCAACAAATTTACTTTAAGTATCTATTTTTAAGACAAGAAATCACTGGTGAACAGAGTAAAACTTCTAGATATCATCATACTTTTGCAACGGGTTAATCACAGATTAAGTTGTTTTGTATTACAAGTTTTCTAAAATGTAATATTTAAACATAACAGTGATATGCACTATGTATGCATACATTTCTAGAACGGAAACATGAACATCGGATAAATACAGGCTTAAAGTTCTTGTTTCATTGTGCTGAGACATAAAACGTTTCTACAAAGAGGCTCTTTAATATCTCTTTTTATTACTCTGTAAATCAGAAAATACTGTCAACAACCAGAAGAGAAAATTGCCATGTTTTTGCCATGCATGTGCTACTAAGAAAGAAAGAGAGAAAAGCTCCTCTTGAGAACGCTGCACTGTATTGTATGTAGATTTAAACCTACAAACACGACAAAGAGCGATAAAATAAACTTAAATGTATATTTTGTATGTTTTCTTTACATCGATTGGAGTTTATAAAAGTAATGGGGTTACATAATTTTATTTTCTTCACTGTTCCCCACTGTAGTGTTGCACAAACTTCACGAAGCCTCAGCTTCTTATTTTGGCTGTGAAAGGTTTGTGCGGGTAATGTGTTTCCCCTGCATCCTGCAGACAGTTTCACAACAGGAAATCTGTTAGTGCAGCAAAAATTTTTAGATGTGATAAACACCTATGCAAGAAAAGGCAACTCTCTTCTCAAACACAGACAATTTGAAGCCTCTCAAAGTAGCTAAGCACTAAAAGGCATCATATCGTGTTTCCCGTTTTGAAGTTTCAGCCATATACTTGCGTAAGACTTCAAGAGCATTCAGCTCTACGTTCTAACTCTTATCCTTCACCTCCTCAGCACGACCCTTCTGAAGAAGAACAATCACTTTAAGTAATTCTTAGATCGGCAGAGGAATGTTAAACAGGAAGACTCTCTCAGCTTCACACAAAGCCAGGATGGAGCTCCGAAATTCAGTGACAACATCAGTTACATGCAAAGACATGTCGTTGTGCACATAAAGCCAAATTCCTCCGAATTTCAGAAAGAGATCATTCGATTAAACTAGGCAGACAAATCATTTCAGAAGCTCACAAGCAAGTTTAACACATTTCGAAAAAACAACTACATGGACGTGATTAACCTCACACAAGAGAGGACAATGTCTAAATACAGAACAGGCCCTCAGGGTCCAAAATGTGTCTGAGAGAAAGAGGGCGAACAGAAAGCTTAGTTTCATCATTTGGAAGCTCTGGATTAAACACAAGCTGGAGAGCCTGCTTGCTTTTAGACCTGTTATGGAAATATTTACAAAACCAAAGAGTCTCCACCTGCTTTTCATTTACGGTGCCCAGTTTATATACAGTACAAGAATAATTTGTATCTCCTGCCTTCCTACTTTGGTGATGTCAAACAGCAGTATTTTTCAGACTTGAAAGCAAAGTGCACAATCCCGGGCCGCAGTATAAACAAAATGGTTTTACCACTTCTTTGCCAGGACTAATCGGGAAAAAGGTCATATCGTAGAACGCACATGTGCTATATATCAAAATTAGAAAAACATATTTCTCAGCATGGCCACAAGCTTCTCCATTACTCCGAATGTCAGTCACGACACAGAAGGAGCGCAGAAGTTAAAGGGGCATATGGCCTGAATTGAGTTAGCTGTTCTCAGCTATGCCACATGTGACAAACAGATGCTCATCAGGCCAGCCATCCATCATTTCTCAGCCCATAAGCATTAAACCTTACCGGCTCTGATGAGGGGTCAGTCCAGACGTCTCTGCGGGCATCACATAACCCTCATTTCAGCAACACAGTCTGCTGCTCTGAATGGACGGCACGTACGGCATATATCCACTGCTGTACCTGGAGCCTGTGTGTGAGAGAGGAGGAGTCGAGTCACTGTTTCTCAGTCTTTCTTGGGCCGTACAGCATAAGAAAGAGCCCTCTGTCTGCTCGCAACTCTTTTGCCTGACACACTGCATTCTTGTGGTTACTTTATAAACTCAACTTCTCTGTGATGTCACAGAAACTAAGGGAGGGGAAAATGTGTCACTGTGTTTACATAGTGCCCACAAACAGTTTTTGGCATGTAATAAAATCATTTTGAAAGTTCACTGAGGAGCTAGAGTTAAGCTGAGTGAGAGAACTGAAAAGTGCAGTAAAACTGAAAATACTTTTTCAAACTGAATGAGGGCAAAAGTAATAGCACATCTTTTGTAATATGTGATTTATGGCTAACAACAGATAGTTTAGTTACTCACACTTATGAATGTGCCACTGTGCCAAAACAAGGAATTAGATATAGAGATTAGAAAAACAGAGTTATCCTTGACTTAAAATGTTAATATTCTGATTTCCTGTTGAAGAAATATATTATCAATATTTAAATTAGTTAAGTAATTTTTTTTCAGGATTCTTTGATGAATAGAAAGATCCAAAGATCAGTATTTATCTGAAATAAAAAATATTATGTAACATTACACACTACACCATTCAAAAGCTTGGAGTCAGTATAATTTTTCCTTTTTTTTTCCTTTTCCTTTTGAGAAATTATAGAAATTAATACTTTTATTATCAAGTATGCTTTAAATTGCTCAAAAGAGATGATAAAGACATTTATAATGTTACAAAAGATTTATATTACAGATAAATGCTATTTATCACAGAAACCTGATAAAATTCCACTCCGCTATTAATAATAATAATAATAATAATAACAATAAATGGTTTTTTAGACAAATCTGAATATTAGAATGATTTCTGAAGGATCATGTGACTAGAGAAATTATGCTAAAATTCAGCTTTGAAATCACAGGAATAAATTACATTTTTAAATATATTAAAAGAAAAACAGTTATTTTAAATAGTAAAAAAGTTCAAATTTTTTATTTTTTGGTGTACTTTAGTTCAAATAAATGCAGGCTTGGTGAGCAGAAGAGACTTCATTAAAAATCTTACTGTTCAAAAACTTTTGACTGGTAGTGTATGTGAAAAAAAAAAATCATTATTTAGACAACATTTTGCTTATTAATGTAGTTGCGTAGTACCTGGACTTGTATATTACGAATATTGTTGCCTTTTTGACTGTTTGTTTTTGTTCCTCTTTTGTAAGTTGCTTGAGACAAAAGCATAAATACTAAATGCTAGGGGTGTAAGAAAATAGCGATACACGTGTGTATCGCGATATTTTGTTTGGCGATACTGTATCGATTCTCAAAAACGGAATATCGATATTTAAAAAAATAATAATCATACAAAATTCATGACAGTTGCTTCGTTTTGAGCTTATATAACGTTACTGACCGCTAGATTGCAGTCTTCTTATCTCTGAACTTAAAGAGTGACAGGAAATACTACCATAAGGGCAGGCCGCTAATGTAAGCTTTAATGGAGGATGAAAGTAGTTCCTGCTCCCACCTCGGTGTAAAGTGTGGCGTCATTTCGGCTTTTGAGGTAACGTTCGCTCCAGGATGCGGCAAGCAGCGCAACCGACGCGCGGCCGCCACCCGTCTGTGCAGCAGACTGCAGCGTCCCGTGAAAGGGCCTTCGCGCCGGGCGCGGCGTCGTAGCCGCGCGGCTGCCGCTTTCTCTTATGGTGGGGCTGTTTTGTGCAGTTAATGCGGTGCTCGCGTCGCGGTCCACGCGGAGCATAATTACAAACTGAAAAACTTGCAAAATTCAAAACTTGCAAAATTCTCAGAACAAAGTAGGAATCCTGTAAGCACTTTATTTTTTATTGATATTAAGCAGATGTAATTCTTAAGTTCAGATCAAAATGATCTGACAAGGTTACAATTGTAAACTTAAATTGTAAAGCAGGGTCTAAAAATATATATGTGACCTTGGACGACAAAACCAGTCATAAGGGTCAATTTTTCGAAATTGAGCTTTATACATCATCTGAAAGCTGACTAAATAAGCTTTCCTTTGATGTATGGGATAGGATGGGATAGGATTAGGATAGAACACTATTTGGCAGAGATACAATTTGAATATGTGGAATTTGAATCTGAGGGTGCAAAAATATCTAAATATTGAGAAAATCACCTTTAAATTTGTCCAGATGAAGTTCTTACTAATGCATATTACTAATTAAAAAAATAAGTTTTGATGTATTTATCTAATTAGAAATAATTTTGACCCACACAATGTATTTTTGGCTATTGCTACAAATATACCCGTGCTACTTAAGACTGGTTTTGTGGTCCAGGGTCACATATGGTCTGTTTATAAAAGCTTACATTTTTTACATTTAATAACTAAATCTTGCAAGCACTTTATTTTCCCCCTTTACTCATACTGGTTTGCATATGGTGGTGTGTTCTTAATTACAGCTTTCCTAAAATTATGTACTATTCATAAAATAAGAAATATCCCAATATATCACCTTTTTTACAATATCGCAATGTATCGCAACATATCGTATCACAACCCCTGTATCGTGATTCTTGGCAATACACAGCCCTATTAAATGCATAGAAATCTTTTGTAAAATTGTAAATGGCTCTACTGTCAACCTTTGATCAATATAATGCGTCCTTGCTGAAAACACAGACCCATATATTGTGTATATTATTGTTTAACTTAACACACGCACGTACACAAACACACATATTCTGTATATACACACATACACGCAGTGAAGAAGCACAAAGCCTGCGTGCTTTAATCTATCAAGCGTAGAAAAACGAAGAAAAGCGGAACTGTGCATTTATTTTGGGTGCGTTCAACTTGCATTCACTTCTCGTGGTCAACCAAGCAAAACAGGAAGATTTCCAACCCTTCTGATGCTCATTTCCATCACTACTTTCACAATTTTGACCCTCCGTGCTGCTTTGTTAAACTTAAACAGAAGCACAAGAAGCCTCGCCTGGATTTTACAGGTTTCAATGTAAAGTCTGCAAAACCCTCTATCAGACTAGGGTTGCGTTGTACTTGATGATGTAAACCTGGACTCATCATTTTTGATGTCTCACAGCTTGAGGTTAAAGCTCCTGTTACTGTGGTTATTCACACCCAACTGTAACGATCTTTGCTGAGGCAAAACTGCTAATCCAAGGAAGGCAGACTCAAAAATTATCTCTCTCCACCAGCCTCTTCCATCATCTTTCTGTCTGACGCTCTGTCCTCTGATTGGATCCTTCAGGAGCAGCAAACTGCACATCCCAAAGGCACAGAGTGTGCTTTGGAAACATAAGGGTGTTGGGTTTACGTGTAGCCCCTCTAATGAAAAATAAAGCAGGCTGCTTCTGAATCCAAATATAGCCCAGGCCGTTCCTAACCAGTCACAACTGTAGCTCATGAGTCACTCTAATGAAATGTATCAGAACAGTGCTATGAAAACAAGAGGAGGGAGCAGTGAATGCTCTGAGCTCAGCCATAAATGGACCTACTCCCTCCTAACTCGCAATACAGCCGTGACTGAACAATTGTGTAACTCAGAGTAATTTAATGTAACATTTTCCATTTCTTTTTTGGATACTGTTTCAGAGTTTGAGATAAACTCTGTGTGTAAGATTTGCAAATTTCATACCAGACTTATTAGGGACATTTTTCTCAAAACAGGGAACTACCCATTTTTAGAAAAGATGCAAGGTTACAGTAACATGAATTTGTGTTGAACCTTGAAATTGAGCTTCCTGTTTTCACACTCACCCCACCCTTCCCTCCCGCTGTCACACTTAGATATATATCAGTATGCTATGAGAGCTGGAAAGTAATGTGTGAAAATATGTGCTTTTGTAAACAGATTTCAAATTTTAACTGAATTATCAGTTTAAAATTAGAAATACACAGACCGTACCTTAGCATAATTTCATATGAACAGCAAACATAAGCTAAAAAACACTCTGATAAAGTACAGACACTTGAAAAGTACTTTTAAAACAGAGTAAAAATACTTCACTACTGTCCACTTCTGATTAAATCCGAGAGCTTTCTGACCCTCCATAGACAGCAACGCAACTGAAATGTTCCCAGGCCCAGAAACATAGCAAGGACTTTGGTAAAACAGTCCATATGACATCAGTGGTTCAACCCTAATTTTGCGAAGCTTTGAGAATACGAGGAACATTTCAGTTGCGTTGCTGTCTGAGGGTCAGAAAGCTCTCAGATTTCAACAAAAAATAGTTTTGAAGATGAACGAAGGTTTTATGAGCTTGGAACAACATGAGTGTGAGTAATTAAGGACAGAATTGAAACTTTAAAACAAATTAAGATAACTGAACAACATCATCTTAATTAAACAAACAAAATAAGCATACATTTTCTTAAAGGAGGAGTTCACTTCCAGAACAAAAATTTACAGACAATTTACTCACCTCCTTGTCATCCAAGATTTTCGTGTCTTTCTTTCTTCAGTTGATAATAAATTATGTTTCTTGAGGAAAAAAATTAGGAATTATCTCTGTGTAATGGACCTCAGTGGTGCCCCCAAGTCTGAACATCCAAAATGTAGTTTAAATGCAGCTTCAAAGGGCTCTAAACGATTCCAGCCAAGGAAGAAGGGTCTTATCTAGCGAAACGATCGGTCATTTACGAAACAAATTGACAATTTCTATACTTTTTAAACTCAAGTGCTCGTCTTGTCTAAGTCTGCGCGAACTCTGTTTTTTTTTCTGGTTCAGTACGGTCAATATAGTTAGGGTATGTCGAAAAACTCCCATCTCGTTTTCTTCCCTGACTTCAAAAACCTAAATCGCTGCAGAAGTACCGACCCAGTGTTTACAAAGTGAACATGCAAAGAAGATCAAACGCCCTTTACAGCAATGTAGGACAATTTTGACGCTGAAGAAGAAAAGAAGACGGGCGTTTTTTGACATACCCTAACTGTATTGACCCGGATTACACAGACTGCGCATGCGCATCACAGAGACGAGACAAGATGAGCATTTGAGATTAAAAGTATAAAAATTGTCAATTGGTTTCGTAAACGACCGATCGTTTTGCTAGATAATAAGACCCTTCTTCCTTGGCTGGGATCATTTAGAGCACTTTGAAGCTGCATTTAAACTGCATTTTGGAAGCTCAAACTTTGGGGCACCATTGAACTCCACTATATGGAGAACACTCCTGAAATGTTTTCCTCAAGAAACATAATTTCTTATCGACTGAAGAAAGAAAGACATGATCATCTTGGATGACAAGGGGGTGAGTAAATTATCTGTAAATTTTTGTTCTGGAAGTGAACTTCTCCCCTTAAATAACCACTCAAGCACTACAGTTTATGCAGTGCAGTGTATACTATTTTTATTTAATAAGATGTTAAGGTAAGGATAGTTGTCTTCTGTGGAACAAAAAATGAAAATGTTTTGAAGAATGTTGCTAACTAAACAGTTTCGGTTACTCTTTCCCCATGTATGGACCACAAATACAATAGAAGTCCACGGTAACCAAAACTCTTTGGTTATCAGTACTCTTCAAGATATTTTCTTTTGTGTTCAGCAAAAGGAGGAAATGCATACAGGTTTGGAATGACTTGAGGTTGAGTAAATGATGACAGAATTTTCATTTTTGAGTGAACTATCCTTTTAACATTATCTAATGCATCTCAAAGTATGGCAGCAGTCATGATAACACAATACCTCATGTTGTTAAGTAGTCAAAACATATGACGCCATGTCAGTATTGTTGACATTGTTTGGAACATGAGCCAAAATTATTCAAAATACATGAGCAGGCAAGTAGCCTAAGAAAGAAAAATATGATTACAGAGATCATGACTGAATGTGTGAATGTCTGCCTTTGAGAACAAGAAACGAAAATGACTAAACTTCCTTCCTTCCTATTTTTTCCCCCATAAAACACATTTTAAGACAATCATATGAAGGCCAGTATCATTTTTAAAGTAGTTCATTTCCAGAACAAAAATTTACAGATAATTTACTCACCCCCTTGTCATCCAAGATGTTCATGTCTTTCTTTCTTCAGTCGTAAAGAAATTTAGTTTTTTGAGGAAAACATTTCAGGATTGCTCTCCATGTAGTGGACCTCTATGGTGCCCCTGAGTTTGAACTTTTAAAATGCAGTTTAAACGCAGCTTCAAACGGTTCTAAATGATCCCAGCCAAGGAAGAAGGGTCTAATCTAGCGAAACAAACAAAATGACAATTTATATACTTTTTAACCTCAAATGCACATCTCCGCCCTACATCGCTGTTTTACCACTGTTTGTAAAGGGCGTTTGACTTTCTTTGCATGTTCACTTTGTAATGTTTAAAGTTAAAAGTATATAAACTGTACTTTTTTTTTTTTTTAGAAAATAACCAATCGTTTTGCTAGATCAGACCCTTCTTCCTAAGCTGAGATTGTTTAGAGCCCTTTGAAGCTGCATTGAAACTGCATTTTGGAAGTTCAAACTCGGGGGCACCATAGAAGTCCATTATATGGAGAGAAATCCTAAAATGTTTTCCTCAAAAAACATAATTTCTTTTGTATTACTGTGTCAAAAGTATTGAATCTTTTAGCTGACAACAGAAAGCTCAAAATAGAATGATCCATTTGAACTGAAATAACACAAGGATTGGGTTCAGCCTGGACCATATTGAGGCTAAAAGACAGAACAGTTGCAAAATAATGCCTCCCATAAAAGGCCTCAGGCCTATACTTATGATTGAGTTTCCAGCCCTAAAGGGCACTTCTGTGGTTTCTGCACCGTATGTTGTAACATCTTGATAAAAGAACAAAAGCTTGGGCACACTTACTACAAGAAGGCTGATGTTGCCTGAGAGCATAAATATCAACATGGCTGAGGAAGTCAGAAAAGGCTGCTTTTGTACTAAAAGCATCTTTTCTGGTAAGCTATATTTCATACATCAAGCTGAAGTGTGCCCTAGAAATCCAAGCAATATCTTTTCAACAATTGTCACGCATGTCACAAAATGAGGTGCAATATAAACTTATTGTCTTTCTGTTTGAATGACTACATTCGCCTCCGGTATGACACTTTTCTACAAGCAAACAATCAAAACAATGACTAATTCATCACGCAAAGATGAAGAACGCTCATATTTTTCAGTTAGTTTACCATGCAGCCTAAATGAGGCGTGAAGTCAGATGGATGAAAATAATCTTACTCTGAAATAAATCTTTAAAGACAGGTAGTATTGTAATAAGCTTTGCCTGATTGATTAACCAGCATAAAAAAAGAAAAAAAAGTACTTCACGGGCTAATTAAAGAAGTGTAAATGACAGCATGCTTTAAAAGCATATAATCTCATTTGTTTAATTTCTCAGTTCCATTGACCTGTCAAGACCAGGAAAAGAAACTACAAATAAAGACATATCACTTCTTTCTTTCTTTCTTCTACTGTAAATAGAAATCACATGCAAATGCATGTCGCTTACCTTCAGATGTACATTGATTGCCGGCGTTCCTCCACAACATGTGCATGTGCCACCGAACGTACCTCCACTGGTTCTGTTGAAGCTGTTCCAGAGGTTTGAACTTGGTTTCTGATTTAACCCCCGTGTGTGTGCTGCCATTAGTGAGTCCTCCTACAGGCAGCCGCCCAGCCTCTTATTCTGGTGTCAGGAGTGATTAGTTCACAGCGTTCAGTGACTTGTGAAGATTTGGGGGGGTGGTGTGTTCTGCCTACTTACATCAGCCTCACCCTGGGCACGGTGCATACAGGGACCTACAGCTCTGATAATAGAGCAAAGAGGTTCTGAGGCCAGGGGGTTCAACCATTTCGAGAGCCCTTTCAGTCGGTCATCGGGCCATAAAGTGCATTATCGTGCTACTTTAAGTGTGCTCTGTAAATACCTGCGGCACGGCTCTAATCTCTACTTCATACCGCCTAGAAAGCATTGAAAAGACGAACGTTAATGTTACTTTAATACAAGCCCTAGCAAGTCAGTTCAAGACTGCTGTCCACCCGCCTCAAGTAGATAAAAGGGGTTATTACAGCTGTAATGCTGAATAGAATCAAGTACAAAGAAGATTTCTTATGTATTTTTAGATTATAAATTAACACCTAGCAAGACTTTGTCTATGGCTGTGAAATGTATGACGCACGAACGGGAGAGTAGCACAAATAAACGGTATAGAAAATTCTGTCATGAAGCAGCCACCACTGAGTTCATTTCCTTTTTCTACTCATCTGAACATTTCCTACAGGGTTGCATACGTCATTTTTTATTCAGAGGTTATGCATATTAAGACCAACAGCTTGATTGCAAGTAGTTAACGTTCAACTCCAAAGCTTGTAAAAAAGTCATGTAATTAATTACTTACACTCATGTCGTTCCAAACCTGTAAGACCTTCATTTATCTTCGGAACACAAATTAAGATATTTTTGATGAAATCTGCGAGCTAGACAGCAAGGGTTGTACCACGTTCAAGGTCCAGAAAGGTACCAAGAACATCAACAAAATGACATCCATGTGACATCAGTGGTTCAACTGTAATTTTATGAAGTTATTAGAAGACTTTTTATTGTCCAAAAATCTAAAATAACAGTTTTTAACAATTCTTCTTCACCCTAGTGCCATTTTGGAGAGTACAACGATGCAACGAAGTTGTTATTTGAGTTTTTTTTGTGCACATGTGACTCATGTCACATGGACTATTGTGTCAATGTTCTTGGTACTTCTCTGGTTCGTAGTCTTTCCTTGAATGTGGTAAGTCTATAGAGGGTCAGAGAGCTCACAGATTTCATCATTTCATAATATTTAAACTTGTATTCCAAAGATGAACAAAGGCCTTACGAGTTTGGAATGACATGAGGAGAGTAATTATTTACGGAATCTATTTTTGGGTGAACTATCCCAAAAATATTCACCAAAATATTAAATATTCAAGGATTATTCACCTTATTTTTCTATGCAGAATTAAGCTATTTTCTATAAATGTGTCAGACTTCCATTTTATTAGCCACTCTAGGTAGGAATAACAAGTTAAAAGGTGAAATAACTGGAAGCAAATGACACCGGTGGCCTTCCACATTCATTTTACAAATGGTTGCACCTGTTCTAATATATATATATATATATATATATATATATATATTTTGTATAGTTATGCTGCTTTAATTGCTGCTTTAAAAAAATACAAATGTTGCACAATACAGTGATAAAATAGCATCTGATACTTTATTTACATGGGCATCTGTAGGCATTGTTTTCAGTTAAAAATAAGTGGATATCTAAGCTTGATTCGTTTTTGCTAAATAGCATTTTGCTCACCGCCAAAAAAAAAAAACTGGTTCAAAAGGAGTTAACCTCAGTGCAGTTCCCTACTATAATACCTTTTTTTAACAATAACATAATTTCCGATATCCACCTTATTCTTCAGCACGGATGTAAGCCTAAGGGGGAGACTTCCGGTTCATTAGCCGCTATCCACCTTATTTTTTTCCATAAGAGTGGGCCCATTTGTAAATTTAATGTGTCTGGCTTCCGGTCTCATCCACGTATCCAACTATTTTTTAGCTGTACAAAACAGATAATTTTGCTGCTTGATATTGCAAACTGGTGTGTCTTGCCATATTATTTTAATGTATTATCTTATTTATGATCCTTAGTTACTGTTGCTATGTCCAGCAAATAATGCTGCTCTCACACTACACGTCATGTTCTCACACAGTCAAAAATACATTGCAAAACAAAGAGGAAACTGACAGCACGCCAACAGACAAAACAAAGCAGCTTGCTGCTGGTATAAAAACAAGGTCTCAGCTTTAACATGTTTTAATTTTTTAAGAAATTAGAACACATACTGTTTTGTGTGCCTTATTAAATCAATCAACACGAGAACCGATTGTGTTAGGACACAGCTTGACGCGGATGAGACCGGAAGTCACTCCCATAAACTTTACAAATGGCCGTGCCCACTCTTACAGGAAAAATAGCCACGTTCACCGCCATATGGCCACAACGTACGCATGTTGTTAAACTTCAGGTAACGAACCTACGATAGATTTGGGAGGTAAACCTCTGTGCTCCTTCTCAAAGCCTTCATTTAATATTCATTAAACAAGAAGTAAATACTGAGTAACTTACGTTTTAGATGCAATATTGGCAGGTACCTTGTGTATTTTTGCTCTGCCAACAAAAATATTTCCAAACGAAGTCGAAGCAGAAATTATTACGGGTCTGCCAGAAGCAAAGTTGTTCGTGAATGAATCACAGTGTTTTCAAGGAATTGTTTGAGCTAAGGACAGTCAATGACTCACCCATATACTTGTCGCTAGCAACTGGTATATTGATGTAACATGCAGAAAGAGAAAATCCTGAAATGTCCACGCCATAAATACAAACATGGGCAAGCGAAACGATACAAACAGTACGGATAGGACGAGGTCAGTCATTAAAAAAATTGAGGTGCGGAGTTAATTGTAATATATATCTCTGTTAATATTATATATGTTTGTCAGTATGTCTGAGAGTTGAGTGTGTTCACAAAACTGTTAATCATTTATGCTTTTATTTGGCTATACAGCCAGCAATGGTGCTTAAAAAAATCACTGCACAATCAAACTCATTTTTTTTATTTTGAATATTTTATTAATGTGTAGAAAATGTATTAAAAAAGGAACTATACAGCACATTTTAAGTTAAACTAGAGCTAAGTTGATCTGTTACAATAATATCCAAGGTTATCTGACAATGTGGTTAGCGAGTTAGGACAAATGTCTCAAAGACCGTTCTTTTGCACACATTACCTGCTTCATTAGTGTTCATGCTAAACACATTTTCCAAGAGCCATAAAGGTAAAGGACAAGCAGTCTAACATTTTTACTGCTTTACAACATCCTCTTAGGTACAAAAAGTAGGGGATTTTTACAATATCATAATGAATGAAATTAAATAAATGTACATGTTTTTAAATGTGTTACCATGGTGAATGTTTAGCCATAAGTTGTTTGGTGGATGGGAGACATGTCAGAATGAAGGGGACTTGAAGTGTCCCCACCATATGCTGAGTCAATGAATAATGAAGGAAAATCTGCTGTCTCTCTCTGTTGAGAAGCTGTCTCAATCAGTCAACACAACACTGAAGTCTCTATTCCTCTTTCAGAAATGACTACAGAAGGGTTGCTGAACCCACAAACAATTAGTTTTCTGACGGAAATGGTTAGAAAACATAAGAAGGAACACATATTTTCTCCCATGTTCTCTGCAGAACAGTAACTGGAGAAAATTACGCCTTCTGGTGCTAGCAAAATGTAAGTATTTTTCAGTGTTAAATGCAATTAGCTTGAGCTGATTAAGAATTTACTTGGTTTTTAGTTCCCATCCCAGCTGTTGCTACACTCTCTAATCTTACCCCTCAAAACAGAACAGAAAAAAAAAGAAGTGAAGGAAAAGGGTAGAAACTCTTTGAAGACATCATAGTGCCATCTCTCAGAAGAGGCTCATTAGGAGATTTGCGACTGTGGGAAACAGGTGTTGAGAGAAGCAGAACACCGGAGAACTGAAGAATATTTATCTACAGCCTTACAGAAATGGGTAGAGCATACAGAATCTTAATTTTAATATGACTTTTCAAAGATTTTGGTATTTGAGACCACTTACTAATATTTTCTGTGGTTAACATAACATTTAATGTTACTGACACCCAAAAAGATTCTTCAGAATTTTCCTAATAACAAAAAATAAATAAATAAAAAAAGGTAATTGCAACTTTTTCTCGCAATTGAATTTTTTTCTCAGAATTGTGAGATATAAACGCAATTGCGAGTTTTACCCTCGGTTTCACAGACAAGGCTCAAGCCTAGTCCCAGACTAAAATGTAAGTCTGAAAGAAACTTGTACTGACTGATCTTAAAATATATCAGTGCCTTTGTTTTGTCTTAAGATGAACACCATTAATGTTTTTTTTCTAAGGCATGCTTTTAAAAATTACTTAAATGTCCTAATTGAACTAAGGCCTAATCCTGGTTTAGTCTAAGCCCTGTCTGTGAAACCAGGTCATAATGTCAAAATTGTGAGATATAAGTTTGCAATTTTGAGAAATAAAGTCAGACTGAAATCAATTCTTACTTTTTTCTCAGAATTGCATGATATAAACTTGCAATTGCGAGGTGTAAAGCCAGAAATATGAGACATAAACTCGTAATTCTGAGAAATAAAGTCAGACTTGTGAGATATAAATTATATCTGGCAATTGTGAGAGTTTAAATCTCACAATTCTGACTTTATATCATGCAATTGCAAATTAAGTCAGAATTGAAAATTTATATCTCACAATTCTGAGGAAAAAAGTCAGAATTGCAAGATACAAATTCGCAATTGCGAGAAAAAAAGTCAATTGCGAGTTTTTATTGCAATTCTGACTTTATTTCTTGCAATTGTGAGTATATATCATGCAATTCTGAGACAAAAAGTCAGAATTATGACTTTGTATCTCGCAATTCTGAGAAATAAAGTCAGAATTGTTAGATAAAAAGTCGCAGTAACATTTTATTTTTTATTCAGTGGTGGAAACAGGCTTCCATAGTTTTACCGTAAGCTGAAACGCAGAATAAAATATAGATCTTTAAAGTGTTTTTCATCTTCAGAATATTTGTATTATGCATGAAATTGTTGAAAATAGTCGGCGCCAATACCCTGCCAGTTAGTGCGCCGACATACAGTGCAATTGCGCTCACGGTGACCCGAGTTCGAATCCCGGCTTGTGGTCCTTTGCCGATCCCACTCCCCTCTCTTTTCACCCAATGCTTTCCTGTCTGATCTACACTGTTCTGTCCAAATAAAGGCATAAAAAAGCCCAAAAATAAATCTTAAAAAAAAAGAAATTGTTGAAAATAAATCAATATTTACAGTAATATTTTACTGTTTGTTTCAGTATTTTCAACAAATGAATACACAGAAAGTAACAAATTTCAACTTCAGTGATGCCAGGAGTTAAGACAATTAACCCTCTCTAATTCGCAAATGAAAGAGAGTAATATGCTAGTAGAAAAAGAAATATTATCTCTTTAAGGTAAAAGTAACACTGCTTGTGGAAGGTTTCGAAAAATATGACATGGTCGTACTCCTTCACCTTTTCAATCACTGTACAAAATACACTAAGGCCATGTTAAACTACAGAATAAAATAATATATTCTTGTCAGGTATAAAAAGTTAAAAGAAGAAAGACTATGTTCTAAGTTGCACTTGGAGTCGCATTGCTTTTGTGATCTATTGTGTGTATGTCAAGTCTTGAAAGCTCAAGCCTGACTGCTTGTCAGCAGGTGCCTGTCCAACTCCATTTCACAATGACTATGCATGAAAGGAACAGAAGATCTATGAAAAGAACCCTTCAGATGGTCTTCACTCTGCATGTGCTATTGCAGTGCAAAACACAGACTGCAATTCTCCTGCACTCACCAATGAATTGCTATTAATCTAGAGGATTTACCAAGACACAGATGGACATTATTCTTTCAAGTCTACAGGAACAAAAACACTCAAAAGCATGGAGTGTGAGACACAATTATGTAAAAATTCTCCATATGAGTTTTTCATATGTACATATCAGTGCTTTCAGGCCAATCAATACCTTACAAAAAAAGAAAAACTCTTTAGGAAGTATCAGCCTTGAACAAAATTGTAAAATTTAAACTGAAATAAAATACAAATAATATGAAATGTGGGGCAAATTATATGACTGAAAAGCATGTGATCATTCTTTTTTTTTTTTTTTTCCCCAGATCAATTTGTTTTGTATGGAAGCCCGTTTCTACCACTGAATTTTAAAAAAAAAGGTAACTGCAACTCTTATAACTCTTACATCTCTCATAATTCTGACTTTTTTCTTGCAATTGCAAGTTTACATCTCACAATTTTTTTCTTCTGAGAATTGTGCGATACAAACTTGCAATTCTGATTTCTTTCCTCTGAATTGTGATACACACCCTCAATTTTGAGAAATGAAATCAGAATTGCATGATATAATTGCACGATATAAACTTAAAGTCAGAATTGGGAGATAAAAACTCACAAATGACTTTTTCTCATAATTTTGAGTTTATATCTCACAGTTGTGACTTTGCAACATGCAACTGGGAGTTATTAAGTCTGAATTGTGAAATATAAACTTGCAATTCTAGAACAGTCCTGTTTTTTCCTTTCAAAATTAACTTGCATCTGCTGGTTTATATAAGTTCATACAAGATATAAACTCACAATTGCACAGAAAAAAGTTTTTATTTTGCAATTACAACTTTATTTCTTGAAATTGTGAGTTTATTTCACATAATTCTGAGAAAAAAGTTAGAATTGCGAGATACAACCTTGCATTTGTGACAAAAATGTCAGAATTGCGAGTTTTTACCTTGCAATTTTGACTTTATTTCTCGCAACTGTGAATTTATGTCACACAATTCTGAGAAAAAAGTCTGAATATTGCAATTGCAATAACTTTTTTTTTAATTTTGTGGCAAAAAATGGGCTTCCATAGTTTTGACCTCAGATACTGAAAAATTCTTTGGTTTCTGAGGTTTTAATAATAATATTTTGTGTTTGCATCTCATCTTTTCCAGAAAACCCTGCATTCGCAACTTCATCGATTGCAACGCTTCAACAGTACAATGGCCAACTGTTAATGTAAGTTTAAATATGAGATGAAAATGCATTTACAAGAAAACAAACATTGTTGGCTTCAGGGTGCAGTAAATGCAAAATATAACACTGTAATGGGTCACATGAATCAAATCTGACCAAAAATCATTCAGTTACCTTTTTTTTTTTTTTTTTTAAAGGTATTTCACATCATTTATAAAAATAGAAGCATCTCATTTTAACGGGCATTCATTTTCTTCTAAAATCTTTTATATCAAAGGGAGAAATGATCTCTTTTCTTCGCTTAATAATGAGGTTCTTTCCACAGGCCTCATACTGTAAACGTGCTGAAAATACCAAACCCTACCTAGTCTTCAATCTCCCGGAACTGAACAAATAGCATTACACATATAGAAAGTCACCGAACCTCAAGGTTTACAATTTACATCAGACATTTGTCAAAGGGATTTTGTCATTCGAAGATTTAAATAAGTTACACCGCTCCTTCTGTCCTCCTCGCCCTGTTTAAAAATAGAAACAGCTAGTAGGACGGTAGATTAATGGGTGGACCTCCTCCGCTTGCCACTGATGCTGCGGTAGTTGAAAGGTCTCATCTTCATCTCCACAAAAGGGATGGAAAACTCATGGCCTTTCCAGTGATACCAGTTTATACCCTGTCAAAGTCAAACACATAATGTCAATACACAAACAGTTCAGGTATTCATACATGAAGTCTGGTTCTAGTATAGATAGAAACAGAGACAGCATTAAATTGTATTAGCATTTTAAATGGAAAGCCTTTTATGTTCATACAACTTAAGAAGCACACAAATGTTACAAATCCTATGTGTTTCAAAGAATATGACATTTGAGAGATATTAAAATCCTAGCCACTATTGATAAGCCAATAATTATTTACATTTTATAGGCAATAACTCATAAACATTCAACATTAAAAACTAAAATTACTTGTTCTAAACACTAAAATAATTTTGATTTGACAATGTTATTAAATTATTAGTGTTAAAGATTAACTTTCAGTGAGAGTTGTAAAACATTAAAAAAATTCTCTAAAATCTAATAAATTATATATAGTGTTGTGCAAGCTTACTGAATCTATAGGTTAATTTTATACATTTTTAATAAATTAAATTAAAGTCCTTTTATATGCTAAAATACAACCATTTTGTCAATTTCAGTTTTGCCGGAAAAGTTTTAAAGATCTGTATAATTAGTAGTTAAACTATACATATGTAAAAAGCTGTCAGTAAGTTGATAATGTACATCTTAGTACATCAAAATGCATAAAAAGTTACGTGTAGTATTTATGTACAAAACTTCTGAGCAATTCAATGTTATTGCTACTGAAAAGGCTCACAAAGAACACCTTTCCAAAGAATATTTTCCTTGTAAAAACCTTTATTAGTTTCTATGAAAAACCAAATCACAAATACCGATGGGAAATATGACCTTATCGGTTATAATAAGCTACACCAAACCCCTAACGCTTGTGAGAAACCTGAAATGAAAGCAGACAGTGAGACAACAGGACATGACACAATGCAATTGAGCAAGAACGGATCTAGAATATTTTTACCATTGGCCTGTGAATCTCACATACTGAGCTTTATTTGCTTTCACTTAACTTCAAAATGCTTCTGCATGTTTCCTGTCTTTTCAACGCCTGCCCTTGCAAACAAAACCACAAACAATGAGTCACAAAGCACAAAGGCCGTGTAGGTGTAAGATCAATTCGCTGAATTAAGATAATAATGACGGTAATAAGTTCCTATGACATTCTTCACGTGTAAGCAGTTTAGGCCTTCTTGAAATTCCATATACTGTATAGACGGTGGAAACAACCCTCACATTAAGGTGGGTTCGGGTGCAAAAAAAGGTCAGTGGTGTCTTATCAATAGCGTAGTGATCTCTGAAGCACAGCTCACACAGAAGTCACTTTCAAACCAAGCAGCTTTGTGTTGGTCTACATTGCCAAACTGCATGACCAACTTGAACTTGTTGCAAAATCGGTAATCTTTCGCCCTTACTCAATATTCTCAACCTCTGAGATGATAAATGTAACTTTGATTCCTTGATTCAATTCAAGTACTTGATTATGAAAAATCCTTGATTGCATTTTGTGCGTGTCAAGTAACTGGCAAAATACCAAAAGTGTCACATTCATGAGAATACATGAAATGCAACAGACCATTTTCTAAGGCTGCATGATATATAGAACCCATTTTAAAAATTACATTAAAACATAATGCTATTGTGAATTCACAAACGCTATGATTTAATTAAATAAATATATGTGATGCAGTTTTAATATATGAGCTTTCATTATTTACATGTGTGTAGGTTACGTGCATCTTAGAGCGGCTCTGTTCACAGTAAATGCTGCTCCACACAAACATATGTGAAGCATCTTAAGCTCCATCTCTGCATATTGCTGTGAGTTTGAGTTTTTATAATGTTCATCTGGGACCGCAATGTGCGCCATTTCATCAGATTTGTAAGGTAAATCGTTTATAACCCATCATCAAAATACTGTACTAACTGTTCATCACGATTTCAAAATCAAAGCTTAACCCTTTAACTGTCACTTCCATTTTTGAACACAGACATAAAAATGCACTGTCCAGACTTAAATCTTTATAATTCATGATTATGAATATGATTTTAATGTGCATTTTCCATGGTAATGCAATGTTTGATTTTAAAATGCCTTTCAAAGGATGAGTTTTGAGCTGATATATAATTTCTTATGATTTCTAAAACGTGATAGGGAAAAAGTAACGAAGAAAGTCTTTTGTGACAAAGGTCAGAACTCATGTTATGATGTAGACCTTTTAAAGTTGTACTCCTGACATATATTAATCTATTACTTTTCCTACATAATTTGTAACACAAAAATATGGTAAAATATCTATTTAGGAGTCTTAGACCTTTCCAACGATGTATAGTTTGTCATGATTAGATTAGGATTTATTTGTAATATGGTGAAGTTGACTTAGGCTATTTTTTTTTTTTTTGTAAAGGGTGTTTTATCTTCTTCGCATGTTCACTTTGCAAAGTCTGGGCTGGTACTTTTGCCACGATGTAGATGATTTTGAAGTTGGAGGAGAAAACGAGATGGGAGTTTTTAGACGTACCCTAACTGTCATGACCGGAAAAAACAAAACAAAACAAACAAAAAACAATCGTTTCACTAGATAAGACCCTTTTTCCTCTGCTGGGATCGTTTAGAGCCCTTTGAAGCTGCATTTAAACTGCATTTTGGATGTTCAAATTTGGGGGCACCATAGAAGTTCATTAAATGGAGAGAAATCCTGAAATGTTTTCCTCAAAAAACATAATTTCCTTACAGTTGAAGAAAGAAAGCCATGAACATCTTGGATGACAAGGGGGTGAGTACATTATCTGTAAATTTTAGGATAAAATCGCACGGCTGTTGGCACTCTCTGCAGGCCTTTGATATAATGCATACATATTGTATGTATATTACAGTTTTGTATTATAATGATCAGATTACTCGATTAATCGACAGAATAATCAACCAGTTACTTGATTACCAAAATTGTTAGACAGTTATGTAGCTATACCAGACAATTTCAATCCATTGCTTAAAACTACCTGGCTTACCTGACTATGTCTAGACTCTCCATATTTGCCGTTAAGGTTGGCCCGATGACAGTTTTTGTACCACCAGGCTCCTTTGTAAGACAATGCACAGTTGGTGACGGCGATATCATTGTCCTTGTCCTTGGTGGAGAAAGGTCTGCTCTGGTGGTAGCTTAGCGAGTCACCTAAAATAAGAAGAGATCATTTAATTAACTTATAGGGTTAAATATCTAAAACTACTCTAAACAAGTTATTTCCTTTCAATGTATGTAAAATGAATGCCCAAATGTCCTCCAGCCGCACCTGCGGTGCCATTATACTCTCCTATCCGCAGTTTGTAGAGACTCTTGGAATCTCCAATGGAAAACCTGTCATAGTTGGCATATACGGACTCCTGGCCGTCTTTCATGTCAATGCGGAGCTCGTAACGACCTTGAGCTGCAATCTTCTGTATGTTATCCAAGCCTGCATGGAAAAAAAAAAATGTTCTGAGGAACACGCCTAGAATACTATCTACCATCCATACCATCTCATCCCTGTGTTCCAGCCCCTTAACATGTGAAAATGTTGTCTTCAAATATGGTCCACACTGATAAGAGCCCATAATTTAATATAAAAGCAGTGCTCCTGTTTGGTGGTCCATCTCACTTTCTATGTTGTGAAGATAAGGAGCAAAAGACCAGATAAACAGTCTGTTTATTGAAGATAATCAAATTTTCTGACAGTGCAGTGGAGAAACGTCCTGTCTGGCTAAAGACACAATCACTTTTTGATAGCGTAGATGCCTCCTGATAATAGAACTCCATCTATTTTGTGAGTATCTATAAGGATGTGCTGTAACTCTAGACTGTAACTAAGCCCTTAAACTCTCCTCAGGATTTAATGCCACAGAATGAACCTAGGAAGCAGAAGGGTGATGAACTGTAACGGACCGAATTACCAGACATGGCCAAAGAGCATCTTTAAAGGCGGCCATTGTTGCAATTTGATTAGTTAAAAAAAAAAGGAAAAGAAAAAGAAAAACTCATTAAATAGCTGCATGCACACCATTTTTTTACTGACCTAATCAGTAGAATCTCAGCAAGAGACTGTGTTTTTACTTGATTAAAATCAGCCAGGCATGACACTGCATGATATCTAAAATATTTCAAAATCATATCACTTTTATCACCATTTTGGGCTAAGTACTGCACTTTAACAGCACACTGCACATTTTTTTATCCCACTGTCAATGTTTCAGGCATTAAACTAACACAATTTGGTTAGATTTATGCTTAAAACAGTGATAAACTATTTTCCAAAGTCATAATCAACATAATTAAAATAAATAAATAATGCGGATAATCAACACTGAATGAATGAATGAATAAATAAATAAAAATTTCTTTCATTTTCTTACACAGTTTTACTTCTCAGATAAATATACTGCACCAGTGGTTAAATTTATTTACTTCTATACATATATATATATTTGCAGCACAATGGGGAGAAAAAAAAAAAAATCACCATTTTATCACACTTAATGAAGAACAGGTTGTACATTTCTTTTTAAAGCATAATTTCCAAGCAGGAACTGAGAATATACAAAAAAATTAGTTCTGTGTCCTCTGAGGAAAAACACTCTGATTTTCAAATGTGTTGCAAAGAAAATTGCAGGGTTTTTTTATCAGTTCAGGAAGGTTGCAATGAAATGGAACAGCCTAGTGGAGTCTATTACTATTCAGAATGACTTTGTGCCTTCTTCCATAAAACCGTATCTCTATAGTACTGTCCTATCTGCATGGTTGAACTCCAGCCCCATTACCTAAATACAGCATTCAGGAGTAACTGAGTGTCATGACCAGGTGAGGAATTATAAGAAGAGCTCAGGGACCATGCAGAAGTGAGAAGCACCATGGGAAAGCAGATGTGCTCTCTGCTTTGAATGCTTGAATGAATCAGAGCAGCAAAGTTCATGTCTGCCAAGTTGTTTGGCTGACGAAAAGACAGAGTTTGTGGGGGATGTAGGTCAATAAAAAAGCAGCTAAAAAAGAAATGTGTGTTGTACATACTACTACTATGTAAAAAATATTCTCCATACTTCAGTATACCAGGGGTGACTTACATTTGAAAGTTTAGGGCCACAAAGACAGATTTCTTTAGAGTTGTGAATAACACACAATTTGTTGAGTCAACTTAAAATAATTTGTTACCCTGCTGCCTTAAAATTTTAAGTTCAGTCAACTCACATAAGTTTAGTCAACTTGAAATGTTAAGTTGTACTAAGTAACAACTTAGATATTTGAGTTGACTAAACTAAAAATTAGGTTTGTTAAACTTAAAAGCTGGGCTTGTTACCCAGCTACCTTAAAATTTTAAGTTGAATCAACTCAAATATATAAGTTGTCACTTAGTACAACTTATTTCAAGTTGACTACACTTTTTTAAGTTGACTGAACAAATTATTTTAAGTCGAGTCAACAAATTGTTTTTTACAGTGCACCAAGGCTGAATTATTTGATTGAATATACAGCCTTCAGTGTTTTACATGATCAGTCTTCCATGATCCTTCAGTAATCATTCTAAAATGCTGATTTAGTGCTCAAGAGATATTTCTTATTATTGTCAGTGTTGAAAATGGTTGCACTGCTTAATATTTTTGATTTATTTTATTTTATTAATAGAAAGTTCAAAAGAAAATTTTAAAGTGTAAATCTTTTGTAACATTATAAGTGTCTTCACTGTCACGTTTGATTAATTAAATTCATCCCTGCTGAATAAAAGTATTAATTTCTTTCCATAAATAAATAAATAAATCAAATGAATGACCCCAATCTTTTGAATAGTAGTATACATCAAAATATAGCTATTTTGCAGGAAATTCAACTCACAAATAACAGAAAAATAAAATAGCCTATTTTAATTGTATATAGAACTTGATGGGCACAAACAAAATTAAGATTTTTTTCAGAAATTAATGACAATTTTGGCAGCATTACAAAAATAGCTTCACATTCCATAACAGCTCAGTTGAAAAGCCAACAAGCTGTGAAACGGCCATAAACAACCTACGGTTCAACCATGTTTCCACCAAACACAAGCAGAGTGTCACACTGTGGTAAAACTAACTAAATATATAACAAAAGCACTCATGTGTGACATAGTCTATGCAGAATAGACTATTTCCAGCTCTGGTTTTTTAAAATCACACTGTGGTAATACACAGTTACAGCAGAATTTTTACCGGCCACACAGAATATATCACACACCCCTGCTAATTATTACTAGGGTAAGAAGGCATACTAGTGATTACCAGGGTTGGGGCCATTCATGAATTGAATTGAGAATGAATGGTAAATTCCAATTCACTTCCTGGAATGGAATTGGAATTGGAATTGCATGCAGCTGACAGGAAATGGAATTGGAATTGAATTGGAATGTCAGGAAACAGAATTGAAATCAAATAAATTCCACTAAATTCCACTTGAGATATTTAGGCCTGAGAGATGCAATCTTAGCGATGACAATTTTCAGGAAATGATGATAATTCGATGCAAAAAAAGTGAATGAAATACATGAATGATCATGATTCATTTTTTTTGCGAGTTGAGACATATATTATGTAGTAATCATATATTGAATGTATAGTACATCCAGAAACTTATCACCACTGTCATTCAATTATTAATTCATAATGAACAGTTCTCATTTTTATTTACTTGCATTTGATCAACTCTATTTCATACATTACTTGGTATTTGTAAAGCATCATAAATAAAGTTCAAATCTATGTCTCTAAATGCAATCACAAATAAATGCTCAGAAACAGCAATAAACGGAATTAAGTGGAATTTCCCTGAATTAAATTCCACTTCCTGTAATTCCAATTCAATTCCAACTCTGTTTCCTGTAATTGTTGTTGAATTCCAATTCCAGTTCCATTTCCTTCTTTGAATTGGAATTGTTGAGTTCATTCCTGAATTGACCCCAACCCTGGTGATTACTGTAGGATCTACTCCAACATAACAGACATAAAATGGTTTCATTATTGTAGTTACAGTATGTTTGAGTATATAGTAGGTGAAGAAGACGCTCTTCAAACGTACCAATGCAGAAAAGCTGCAGACACAGTATTTACTTTCTGCTCATGAGCTGAAATTTTTCAAATTAGCTCCTTCCACACTAAATATAGTTATACATATTATCCAGGCGTACATGTCTGCAAAGGCATAATTTGTAGTGTTTACTTTTTATCTGTAACTGAGACAATGCTTTGAAATGCGTGCTGAACACAAATGCTGTTTTTTTTCCGTCTGATTTTTAATGAATATAATTATAGCTTTCTAATAAGATTTATGCATCAGGGACAAAAAGGAAAAGGCGCTCTATTGTTTTCCATCAAATTGGATTTTGATGAAAATAATTACCGGATCATTTAAATAGAATATGAAAGCTCAGAGTCACCATGACAGACTGAGGGGTCCGGGAAGCACAGAGCACATACAAACACAAGATACCATATGCAGGATGGCACATAGAGAATTTCAAAGGATGGTGATTCGATGCAGCTCTCACAGCGCTAGAAGACTTTGTGTTATTTTCATCTTTATTCAGAGCAGCACCAAGCTGTCTCTCATTTGAAAGTGTGATCCGTATAATGCAAGTAAATAGGCGAGTTATACAATGTCCCTGGAGCAAGTTAGGGTTAAGTATTTGGATAAAGCTAGACGGCTTCCCAAAATGCCTATCTAATATTTAAATGAAGCAATCGTCTCATTGCTAGTCAAAAGCACTCATTTCCAGGACTGAAGCTTAAATAAAACTCAGACATTTGCAAGAAAGTGCTGACCAAATTTAGATCAGCCTGAGGAGATTAATGGGGCTTTAAACGACTATATTTTTAATGGGTCATCACGTAGCAGCTTTTTTTCTCAGGCAGCTCTAACTGCTCTGTCTATAATTCAAGCGTATTTCACATCTTCTCACCGAGCCAGAATTCATCCTCCAGGTTGCCGAAGCCGATCTTGTAGTCACTCCACTTCCTGGAGAAATCAGTCAGGCCGTTCTGCCGTCTCTGGAACACCTGAAACGCAATCAGCAGAGGTACAGCTCCCGCACAGTACTCTATCCCAATTAAATGTAATGCATTTAGGCCAATATGGAGCACGTAATGGCAATTTATCCCAATGGTGTCAATTTACTTTGAGATGATGACATCTGCAGAAGAGACAGCTGTGTTGATGGTCATGACCAGTAAAGAGGCCATTGAAAAGACCAGAATGGGCAATCGCCAGACTATGTTGTGTTTCAAATACTGGTCTCTGGTGTGAGATGCAAGCAGGGTCCAAAATTTACACTTGTTGTGTGCCAAAGGCGATTGTAGCTTTATGCCAATTGGACACTAACTTTATTAGGTTTAAGTTGAATAGTAAAATCGATAGTCTGATTTTTGCTGATGTAAGTAGTGTATGTCTACTAAAGAAACTCAATAAATGTTTCCTCAGTGGAAACATTAATCATCAGAAAGTTTTTTTTTTCTTCCAGACCTCCATATGCTTTCCAATCAATCAATAAATATATGTAACTAAATAATTACTGTCAAACCAAAATGTATTCAGACACCTTTAACATTTCTGGCATTTTAACAATTTATTCGCTGTAGTTTAGAAAATGATAATAAAATATGAGAAGAGCTCAAGAGTTAAACTGTGTCAGAACAAATTCATCTTGATAATGTCAGATAACTTTTGTAGAAATGTATGTAATGTAGGGATGCACAATATTATTGGAATTATAGCGGAATTTAAATGTAAATATCCGCATCGGCTCGATATGAAAAATTATGCTGATATGTTTTGCAGAAAAGAGGAATAACTCACATGTGCTTAGGGTGTGCTAGCGATAACATCATGTCAGCAGTGTGGCTCAATCTTGAAGCAAAGTTTTGCCTGAATGATGATTAGATTCACTGTTTTGCATAGCTGCATTTAATTTGAGAATGACGCGTTCGGTGTGTGATAGCACGTGCAGCGGCAGCCTCCCTCTTTTGCTTTAGACCATCTACAAATGTTTTATCTTAAAATAAAATGTTAAGGTTACCTTTACTAACCAAAAAGAAAAATAATTTGCTTATAATTTCTGCACAGGAGAGACTTGCTGTTGTTTCTAAACAAAAGGAAAAATATTGGCTATCGGCCAAAATGAGTTAAAATATTGGCATATTGGATAACGGCAAAAATCCGATATCATGCATTCCTAATGTAATGGATTACAATCAACCAAAAATTCAGACAACAGTATGGCAATATTTATACAACTGTCAATATGTTGTTGATAAATTACCAAGCGATGCTTAATTTTGTTAAGTCTGTGGTGTAAAAAGGTCGCATTAGCAATTCAAGAAAAAAGCTAAACATGGTCAGGTCGAAGTGTCTAAATAATTTTTGGTCCCAAATTTTATCAGTTTTACTGATAGTACACTGTATGAAGATTTTTTTATATATATAATATGTCACAGTTTACTTTATTTTGCTATCCTCACTTACATAAACTATAGTGTCCTGCACCCACTACTAAAAATATATATATTTTATATATTTTTATATAATTTTTGTATAATAAAATATATTTATATATTATATAATATAATAAAATAATAAAAAATAATAACAATTAATAAAATGCCTAAATAATAATTATTATCAATAATAATCCATAGTTATAAAAATCTAAAAAAAAGAGGCATATTTACTAATTTAGTTTATTAATATAATTAATTTAACTTCAATGTCTCATATTACCACAGTTTTTTTGGCCAGTATGATGTTTTTATGCTCAGTAAATGTTCTCAATTCACCTGCCAGTCAGATCCTAGCAACAAGTTGATTTGGATGGATGGATGTAGATGCCCTGGTGTTGGCTCTAAGTGCTTAACTAGCTTAAAATGTTAGTTTAGCCACAAAAGAAAATTCTGTCATTAATTACTCACCCTTGTGTCGTTCCAAACCCGTAAGACCTGTTTATCTTCAGAACACAAATTAAGACATTTTTGATGAAATCCGAGAGCCCAGTGCCCAGAAAGGTAGCACATTATAGAAGAAATTGTTAAAAAAGTTATTTTTGCTTTCTTTCTGCTCAAATGTTTTCTTGTAGCTTCATAAAATTAAGGTTGAACCACTGATGTCACATGGACTATTTTATTGATATCTTTACTACCTTTCTGGGCCTTGAACATGTCAGTTGCGTTGCTGTCTATGCAGGGTCAAAAAGCTATCTGATTTTAATCAACAAAATCTTAATTTTTGTTCCGAAGATGAACCTTATGTGTTTGGACGAACATGAGAGTGAGTTATTAATAAGGGAATTTTCATTTTTAGGTGAACAAACCCTTTAACCATTAAGATTTGTTTGTTTAACCTGAATCACCAGAAAGAGCATTGATCATCAAGTTATACTAGCACTCTAAATGAATGCAAGTCTTTTCAACAGGGGCCGAGTCTATAATATGACAGACATACAGTACAATACAGACAGATTCAGATGTGACAGTCAGATATTTCACTCACTATCCAGCCGCCTCCATCAGTGGTCATGTCGCAGTAAACCTGCACACCCTGGCTGAGGTCTCTATTGATGTAGATGGTGTAGATTCCGCTTAGCGTCTCTTCGTTCAGAAGGTGTTGCACGCAGTTCTGTGGCGTGGGAAACAATCGGTTTCCTGAGGAGGAAAAGGGTTGAGAAACATCCAAAACAACAGAGCCAAAAGAAAGCGTGAGGCCGCTTGGAGGTTAATGAGCGGTGATTTGCATCACTGCCATGACAATGAAGTGCAAATTTGTTGATGCTACGAAACTCTATATTTGGAAGCAGAGTGCTTGTAAAGTCAGAGAAACGCAAGGCAATAAATGAGGGATGTGCACAGATGCCTTGAAGGTGTCGCTACTGATTTGTACTTGATGATGCTGATGGGGCGATACCTAATGAGGTGAGTGAACCCGATATGAAGTCTACATTCGCACCTGTTGTGAAAGATGTAGAAACAATGGCGCTGGTTTCTAATCCTCTGGCGGCTTGCAGTCTCACAGTATATTCGGTGGTCTCCGCCAGCCCCTCGAGACGGATCCATGTGTCTTCGGCATCTAAGATCAGCTCCTAAAACACAATCAAACACAGTCTACTGATCCGCAGGCACGCAGAGGCATTAGTACATTACCTCTGTTCAAATACCGTAGACCAAAACTAAACAAAGAACTGCTCAGCGGCAGAGCGGTTTTGTGGAAAACATACCAAGAGATAGTACAAAGAACAGCAGTGTGGGTAGGAAAGATATCCCTCAAAAACAAACAGAAAACAGATCACAATCACTTTAGGAACTGTCTGACAAATTATTGTGATCCCAAGCTGCATTCACACAATGCTGCCTTTCCTCCCTGTGTTTTTCTACAATATGATTGGCAGCTCTAAAGCCTGTGATGGGGGAGGAAGAGTCTTATCAGGCCCTGGTGCTGCTGGGGAGAGACGGCGTTTCTATTTTGGTCTCGGCTCATGACAGTTCACTTCCCCTTTTTTGTTTTTTGGAAGAAATCACTTTTATCGACCTAATCTGCTTCACATTTTTGTGCATTTTTCAGACTTTTTACTCTGAGGATTCACCAGGGAGCTGAATGGACGTTGGCACACGTGACCCAGCCTTGAGGTGTATGAAATATGAAACATTTGATTCAACATCCCTCCTTTTCCAGGTAAAGTCACACATTTTAAATAACGTGTCTGTGAATTATGCAGCACAGCAGTGTTTTAATGAAGTCGCATCAAGGCTGCTCGGTATGCAGAGGATATTGAGCAGGTAATTGTAATAGAGAAGCTGATGTCTATTGCTTTCACAATCCTGAATCTGAGATATGGGTTGAGGCAACACGTAGTGGATCCAGACAGTGTATTATTATTTTCAGCATTCGAAGTCTGCAAAAAAAAAATATCAAAACTCTCAGCATTAGATGTCAACCTGGCTCTAATGGAAAGAGAAGGCTTTTATGTCTAAGATGCACCAGCAGGGTTTATATCATCTGTGCACCACTGACACCCACTGGACGGATACAAACACTAACAGTGGGCTACTAGGTCAGAGCATTCTGTGTTGCATTGATTGTGTGAGTGTCTGACAACATAAATCTAAAGATTATAATCCATAACCTTTTGTATTTCCAACATTTCCCGTCAGGCTGGTTAAATAAAGATGCGCAGAACAGATTACAGGATGGTGATCATGCATTACAAGTAATGCGATTATTTGAACCAGATACTGTATCTACTGAGAAATGATTTCAGGGAAGTCTTTAATAGACATATTGTGTCTGGAATGACTTTGTTAAATGATCTCATTAATATTAATGAGCAACATCAAAGAATTTAATTAAATCGAGCTATTCTGACAGGAAGATCTAGCAGCTCCTTTAGATCTCCGTGGGATGTGGTTTATGTTAGATCGTAAAGTTTTTATAAGATTAAGCTGTACATCAACTACAGTTTAACTCTGAAATGCAGTGAGCATAGAAATGCGAACACCAATAAAATGTGTTTTTATTTATAACACTTCTGTATTTATTGCTCAAGGTAAAAATCACATTATGCTTGCCTTTCGACTGCCGTCCGCTGCTTTGTAGGTCAGCATGTAGTTGTCGATGTCTGCGATGGGCGGCTGCCAGGATATGAGGGCGCTTCGATGGTTAATCTCGCTAGCTGTCAGGTTCTGGGGCGCATCCATGGCTGTTTAAACAAAGAGCAAAGAGCCAAAACAAGTGTGGTGATTATCTACCTTCAATTATTGGCAAAGCATCTGTTAGGCTAATATCCCATTGACAGGTTTTCAAGCAACATTAAATTACATAGACTTATCTGTCTTAAGACTGTAAATGTCACCCCTATGTCATCCAAGATGTTCATATCTTTCTTTCAGGATTTCTGGATTTTCTCTATATTCTTCAGTGGTGGCCAATGGGTTGAAAGTCCAAACTGCAGTTTCAGTGCAGCTTCAAAGGGCTCCACACAATCTAGCAAAATCTAGCAAAATAATCATTTTCTAAAAAAAAAAAAAAAAATTAAATTTATATACTTTTTAACCACAAATGCTTGTCTTGGCATTACGTAATCACACACACATGGTGTAGGAGGAAGTACTGACCCAGTGTTTAAAAAGCGAACATGCAAACACCCTTTACAAAAATGGTAGATCAACAATGTCGGACGATTTTGAAGTTGGAGAAGAAAATGAGATGGAGTTTTTCGCTCTACCCTACCTTTTTGAACCAAAACACACAGGCGAAGAACTAACCACACGTGAGACTTTTCCAAGATGATTACGCAACGTGTGAAGATGCGCATGTGCATCGCAGAGCTAGTGCAAGATGAGCATTTGTGGTTAAAACGTATATACATTTTTATTTTTTTAGAAAATGACTGATCGTTTCTCTAGATAAGAGTGTTATTCCTCAGATGGGATCATGTAGAAGCTGCTTTGAAACTGACTATTTGAAACTTCAACCAATTGGCTCCCACTGAAATCCACTATATGGAGAAAAATCCTGAAATGTTTTCCTCAAAAACCCTAATTTCTTTCTACTTTAATTTTTTTGACTGAAGAAAGAAAGAAAGACATAAACATCTTGAATGACATGGGGGTGAGTAAATTATCAGTAAATTTTAATTCTGGAAGTGAACTAATCCTTTAAGCTTACTTTAAGCTTATTTCTGTCAAATATGTATATACATTATGCTCAGCAAAGCTGCATTATTTATTTGATCACAACACAGTAAAAACAGTAATACTGAAAATACACAATTTAAAAGAGCTGTTTATTTTATTATTTCAAAATGTAATTAGTTTTATGGCAAAGCTGAACTTTCAGCAGCCATTAGTCTTCAGTGTCACACAATCCTTCAGAAGTCATTCTAATATGTTCATTTGGTTCTCAATAAACATTTCTTATATTTATCAATGTTCAAGACAGTTGTGCTGCTTAATATTTTTGAGGAAACTATGAGACTTTTTTTAGGAACTTATGAATAGAAAGTTCAGAAGAACAGCATTTATTTTAAATAATATCCCTTGTAACATTATAAATGCTTTTACTGTGACTATGATCAATTTAGTGTGTTCATGCTGGACGAAAGTATGAATTTCTTTCCAATTTTTAGTATTTAATCACATGGCATTTATGGCAGAGTTGACTGGCTCTAAACATCCTGGCTTCAGCAATCATGAGCAAAAATGGCAAAAATTACACCGATATGAATGGAGTGCTAACTAATAATAGCTATTTGTAATCTACAAGTATTTTAGACTTGCTTGGTTTAAACCAACCAGATACACTAACAGAGCATGTTTACACTGACCATCCCCCACCTGACATTCACCTGTGTGTTTTTTTCTTTATCAGATGCTATTGTCTGTGTGTACTGTGTATGTTTGGAGCTGTGTCAGCACACCCGCTGGAGGCATGTTAACTGCTCGCTAGCCTGAGGACAAAATAAATCACATGGTTGCATGTAGTGTATGTTTCAGCCACAGTGACAGATCCACTTCAGAGGGAAGACAATTAGTGTGCGTTCACCGGTGTCCTGTCTCTCAATGTGATCTCTTATCAGTCAACATGCCACTCTCCCTCCAGTAGAGATTCAGCACACAACCTTAACACACACACACACGCTTTCCTTTCATTCTACAAATGCTGATGCTTCTTTTCCATGTCTTCAAAAGCCATCATCTGCTGTCTATGTGCAGAAAACTAGATTTTTTTTTTCTTCCAGTGTGTTAAAAAACACAGCTCTCATTCTCAGATCTACCTCTCATTCTCTGGAGCCGAAAGTATGAAATGTCTTAGATATGAAATGCTTTGTTGCACTGGCAGACGAGACAACATTTTAATAAGAAAAATGCAAAACTATCTAGTTATGGCGGTGTGGAAAGTCATATTAGAACATATTAAACATACATATGCAGTGAGACCTAGTATTATATTAAATATGAAGAGTTCAGATGGAAAACCAGCTAAAAGCCATCTCGGTCAAAAATGAGATAATGATACTGAGTGAATGCTCCTGACACATATTATACGTCCATCAAATACTTTTACTTCAAACTCGCTAAATTCCAGCCTCAGCCCAATCAGAAGCACCAGTACTTACATAGAAACCTATACAAAGTAGCCAGAAAGAAATGCTCATTTTAAAGAAATACGTCAGATGGATTTAGCTGGTTTTGCATCTGAACTCTTCATATATTGTCTATATATTACTGACTATCTATACTTGGAAGTAAGCCTATGGGTGAGACTTTCGGTTCATTAGCCGCTATAGGGAAATAATGAGAAGAACAACAGCGTGCAGTAAACAGTAAAACTGTTTGAACTACAAACCAGTGTGTTCATAATTAAGATAATACATAAAAATAATACGGTAAAACATACCAATTTGCAATATCAAGCAGCAAAATGAGCTGTTTTGTACAGCTAAAAATAGCTGGACGCGGAGGAGACCGGAAGCCAGAACCATAAAATTTACAAATAGATTTTTGTGCATTTTTCTTGGTGGCTGACTGTGTGTATAATAAAATATGAAAATATCCTTTTAAGTAGAGCGACTGTTATTAAAAATTTCATTGTTCATTTCTGCTCACATGCACAATAAATTAATCAAAAGGAGACATTTATAATTGTCCAAAAATGCTACAAAAGATTTCTATTTCAAATAAATCCTTTTTTCTAAATAATCATCAAAAAACTGGAAAATGGATTAAGCAGCAAATCGGTTTTCAACACTGATAATAAGGATGATTCTTCAGCACCAAGATTTGCAAAAATTCAAGTGATACTGAAGATTGAATTAATGGCTGATGAAAATAAAAAAATAAATAAATTACATTAGAAAATTCATTAAAATAAATACACACAAATGCATTCTTGGCAAGCATATTTCTTTCAAAAAACATCAAATTGTACCAATCCAAAGTGTTGAATGCTATTTATATATATAAAACGTGCAAAACGTTTTAAACAGACTCAGCTAAAGATTCTGCCCTCGATTTCTCATTACTTTAAACTGACTGAGCAGGCAAAACCAACAAAGTGCACCTATCGAGAATGAAATGCAGCCGTGGAGAAATGGAGAGAGATGCTCCTGCGCATATCCGAGGAGCACATTCATATTCTTGTCCTCACCTTAATCTCTTTAACAATGAAGTTAGAACTGTAATCTAAATCAAAATGACAGACAGCACTAATCCTGAAATAGGCATGAAATTTGTTAGTTGTTGTCATCTTAATTATCCCCTTAAGCTTCCATAAGCCTCCTCATAAATGCCAAAATGATGCATCTATGACACTTCACCTCCCTCAGGGTGGGAGCTGGCAGATTCTTAAACACCGCAGGATGGTAATTTCAGGGAAGTTTTTTCAGGCATTGCAGGCAATGAAACATTTTTATCAGAGCATGGCAGGATCTAAATCCACTGTTATCAGAGCAGAACTGTTTCCGAATTAAATTGTCATTAAGTAGCTGAAAAAAAGAGAAAAGTTTGAAGGCAAATGAACACAACAAACCTCATCAAGTGATTATGTGTCAAGATTCTGCACGTCACTGAGCTGGCACCGAGGTTGCGAAGCCAATGGCCTGTGACACTTTTATGTGCAAATTAATTCCCTCTAAACAATCCAAACTAATGAAGTATTCTGGGAGGGCCGTTTGATTAAAGTTGAGGTCTAATGCATCTGAAAGCGGTCTGCCGCACCACCTCCCCTTTAATAGATGAGCTGAAAGTTTCATTGCAGAATAAAGCAGCTTGAAATGAAACCGGTGCTTGTTCTAGTTCAGTCTTCTGTGTGGGAAAGGCAGTTCGCCTTTTTTGGCGGGCAGCCTCACTGTGAGGAAAGATGGGTAGTGATGCTGATCTTTTCTCTGTTCTCACGTGGGAATTGGAACATTGCTGACTTCAGAATTTTGTTTTACAAACAACAAAAATAAAGTCACGGCCTTGTTTCTGCTTCACATCTGCATCTCATCTCTGCTAAACTAGAAGAGGATGATAGTATAATTAGAGAATTGCTTATCTGTCTACTGGATATTTAAGCATGAGTGCTGTTTTAGCGAATGTCTTCACGGCTGCAGGGAATGCGTAACCATAGGTTAAATATCAGCACTCCTGGGATGCTGGTTGTCCAATCAAATTTAAATACTAGATCATTGTGTTGAAATCAGCAACTTTAACTGCCAATAAACCAGTGTTCCTCAATCCTGCTTATCTCAGCACATTTTGGACGTCTGATTTCACTCATCAGCTCATTAGTACAGAGCTCCATGGCCTGGAGACATTGTGACGGTCCATCAGGTTAGTGAAACGTCTATATTGTAGGCCATTAGCAGCACGAATAAGAAACACAGTACTGAAGTGGAAAATACTATGATTTGATTGTTATTAAAACTAGTTCACTCTTTCCCAGTATAGAAATTAGTTCTCACAAAAAAATTAAAATTCTGTCATTAATTACTCAGTCTCATGTAATACCAACCCTATAAGACCATTGTTCATCTTTGGAAAATAAATGAAGACATTTTTGATGAAATCCGAGAGCTTTCTGACCCTGCATAGACAGCAACGGAACTACCACGTTCAAAAAAGCAAATGTCTGCAACATACTTTGGTTAAAATTAGGGCTGCACGATACATCATATACGATAGCCATGTGCATTTGTCAGTAAAACTGGTTCTGTAATCAGTAGTAAATCTCCATCACATGTGTGCTTTCAGATGGAGCAGCATTTACTGTACAGAGCCGTAGTTCACTGACAAGCTACGCAAAACCATGTTCATAATTGCAGACGATATCATCGATATCATGAAATCGTGCTGCGATAATAAAGCTGTTCGCGTAGCTTCTCAGTGAATCGCGGCTCTGTGTAGTAAATGCTGCTCCATCAGAAAGCACATGAAAATACCACATTTAATAACGTTTTTAATCCAAACTCACTTTGTTACATCAGTCAAGTGTTTAAAATGTATCCTTCTGTGAGATGATGTGGCTTCTTACACAGAATAAGGCATGCAACATATTTCATAGTATTCTAAGCAGTGATAAATGTCGATTAGCATTGCATTATTACATTCTTTATTAGAATGAACTCAGAAAAATCATATATTGCTATAGACGTGCGTTTATTAATCACGTTGAATCAATAAAAGCAGTTACATTTTCTGTTTATTCAGCTGCAGCGATGGGGATTTCCTGGATTTTATTCTGTGGGGCGTATTTGGAGTTTCCACGTGAGAAACTCCAATGACTTCAGACAGAGATTTACTATTGATCACAGAACTGTACTTCACTGAAAAGATGTGCACATGAATATCGCAGCTTTGCCTAATATTGATTGGAATATTATCGCGGTTTATCTTGCAGCCCTAGTTAAAATTCCTCAACTGTCATGTAAAACAACACCCTTTTTACCTTGTCAAAAACAGTTCTGTTCACAGTGACCCATTTTGGTGAATGTCTCTTTAAATGATAATGAGCTATTGCTCACCCCGCCCCTCTCTTTCATTTTTGTATTCGGTGGTGTGTTACCTTTAAAAACAAAATGGCGAAGAAAATGGCGGACAGCATATAACTGGCTGAGGGCAGAAATATGCTAATATGGGACAGTCTGTCAATGGTCATGGGTGGGGCCTGAGCAGTATGATGTCATATTGCCCAGAAAATCAAAACGACTTAATAATTGAAACTGTTTAGATTTTCAGGGATTAAAAAAGTGAATGGATTTATATCATTGTAGGGTGGTTGTGTTCACACACTCCTAAAACCAGTTTAAATATCCCAGGTTTGGTTTAGTCACATGGCTAATGCGGTGATAAAAGAGGATACTCATTTTCTTTTGTTTGGAATCTGTTTGTGGATTCTCCTCTTCTTTTCCTGAGCACTACCTTCCTTGGAAACTGGGGTAAAGGCCATTAGGCTTGTTTTTGTGATAACAAGCGGAGTACTACTGGAACTAGGGGGGTTTGACCTCCTCGAGCCCCCTTGTAATTACACATGGAACAGAGATGGAGCACTTACGTGTGACAAAGTTGGCGATGACGGTGCCACTGGTGAGAGGACCTTTAGTGGCATAAAGAGCCACTGAGTAGGTGGTGCTGGGGATGAGCTGACTCAGCTGGTACTCCTGCTTGTTACCCTCCACTAAGAAGGTGTCTGCTGTAACTGGAAAGATAACACCCATTAGTGCAGAAGCAAGTGAAAAACGTCCAGAGTTTATTTGCAAATATTTTTGGAGACCTATTTATTTTAAAATAGCATTTCAAAATAATATTATAATTTTGAAATTCAATGTACAAAAATATGTGGACCACCAAAATTAACAACTGTTACCATTAATGACAATTCTGGTTCACACCAGATATATCAAGTGTAATGATAGCTTTAACTATAAACAGTTAATAATCATTCTAATTATGCAAGATTGGGGATGTCCACACTACAGCACTTTAAGAACATTTTTTCCTGATGAACCAGAATCCACCCTGGTGTAAAGAGCTTGTGCATTTAAAACATAACTATGCATATGCTTGTAATAAACAGAACATTAACATATTGGTTATTTCTGTTGCTGTAGATTTTTGCTGTTGCTGCTGCAAAGCAAGTACAGAAACACTCGCCAATACACATGCAGAGATGGTGCTGTGAGTATTGACGACATACTACTTCTGCACAAATGGCATATATAATAACCTGTAGCAGATCTATACAGGTGGAGCTGGGGAGGTGGAGGGTTTCAGAGGAATGCAGCAAGTTCACTGGCTGCCTATGGAACATAAACTAAAGTAGTTTAACGCTGTGAATATCATCCGTTTGCATTAACGACCCATCAGTCTGCACCGTCTAGAGTTTCACAAGAGAACCTGGCATTTTTTGGGGCTCATTCATTCATGAAACGCGAGCAGAATTTTTTTTTGTGTTAATTGTTTGTAAAGCCGTTCTGACGTAAACTTTCGAATTCATGAAATGTTCGTATTTTCAAAAATGTTAGTTGGTGTCGGTACCGATAGCCTTGTTGTTAGTGCACTGACATGTTGCACAACTGTGCCAGCGGCGACCCGAGTTCGAATCCAGTCTTGAGGTCCTTTGCCGATCCCACCCCCCTCTCTCCACCCAATACTTTCCTGTCTGCTCTCTACTGTCCTATCTAATAAAAAATGTTAGTTGGTACGAAAGAAATGTACACCTGTTCCCCCCTACCACGTGTAAATGGTGCTGAATTTTGATGCACTGCCATAATAAATACAAGTTCATTTCCCCCTGCCCTCTTTTTTATTTATTTATTTTTTAATAGCTAAGTTAATAACTGTAAAACACAGCACTGGTCACTGTCACTATTTACCCAGCCATAAACAGACGAAGGGCGGGACAAATATGGACCAACCATCCTACAACAATGGAGAAGTCAATAGAGCTTTTTTTATATTTAGTAACATTCATAAAATTAAATACTAAGTAATACGTTGCCACCGTGGATATTCAAAATCATAGCAACCAAAGCTTCACAGCTGGAAAAACGCTGTTTTCAAGCGTCACCAGCTGGTCGTTTTAGGAAGAGCACCTGACATTTTTTCAGCTGGCTAAAAACTCTTTGGTGGACACATATTATTGAATATTTATTTTCAAGCATATTAGATTCGTTTTTTTGCATTTATAAATATTTACAAATATTTCACTGAGTTTGCATAGCTGTAATTCATAGGTGGGTTTATTTACGAATGATTGGAATTCATTAACATACACGTTTAACGCTCAAATTGGACATTTACGAAGCATTTGTGAATCTGGAGGAGAGTTTTCGGGAAGGTCTGTTTCACGTGCAAATTACTCCGAATTTACTTATATATTTACATGTTTAATGAATGAGGCCCTTTGTGTGAACGACCCTTAAATGTACTTTTTGGATGTTCTCAGAAAAATTCACTAATGCATGTTTACCCTCACTGTAGAAACTAGTCTAGGTTGCATTTTTATTTTTTTTTACCTTGTACAGATTTGCTAATGATATGTGAGGACGCCAAAAAAGTCCATCTTGGCTAGCATCTACTAAGTTACAGATGCATTCATGGGAAAAGTTTGACTGGATGTGCATCTTTGATGTCAAAAGACAAACTACATGAGAAGCATTCTCTTCACCCGTTTTAAAAGTCTATAAACCAATTCATTTTGCTATCCCAACTACGCATGATAATATGGTTAATTGCATTTTATTATTGCCATTTAGCAAGACCCATTTGCATATCTGCATTGCTATGCCCCTGCCGCACACAGACCTGAAATTGCAAAGCAGCATATCTTTGTCCAGTGCGAAAATGTTACATTTCATTTAGTATTTATGGCTGCTGCTTTCAGGATGTGATTTATAGAGTAAATGATGCTGATAAAAGACTGAAGAGAGTTGTTTCTCTTCATCAGGTCTCCACATACCTTGGTTCCGGGTGAGGGTGAGCACGTAGTTATCAACACTGGAAACAGGGGGGGTTCCAACGTAGCAGAGCCCCCTGAGGTGTAACATTCAACGCAGTGAGCTCCATAGGCATGTCCATAGCTGCGTGGAACAGAGGATTATGTGCAAGTTACAGACAGACAGTCTAAGATAGGCTCAGCCAAGGTAATTGGCAGCAGTCTCATCCTCGCCCCCTTTTTTTTTTTTTTCCAAGCGATATTCACCGGCAATTTAAAAATAGAGCACCTCAGCAGCTTGGAACTAATTTGTTGTGATTATCTGGCTGGAGAAGATCACAATTTCCTTAATTAGCCGACATCGAGGGGGAAATTAGACAGTCAAATGTGTGCAGAGCTCATTCTCAACAGCATTTCTATGCAAGTGAGTAATGAGAAATGTTGTTCTCCGTAATCCTCTATCCATGCTGTGACTTTCACAGATGGTCTTTCTGTTTTCAAACAGGAAAACTCTCACTCTCCTATTCGCACTATGGCGTATGTCCTCTTAGATGAGGTCAGCGGACCGTAATCGCACATTACCATCTTCCCATCCTGTCCCATGTGTATTTTTGTTCTGCCAGGCTCTTTGGCAATAGCCATATCAATTCTACAGCTGTAGAGAGCTGACCCTCCCATTAGGCGCCATTGACTTTGTTCCAAGAAATTCTAGGCCCACTCACAACCTTCCAGAGAAGCTGATCTCCACTGTCTGACAGCAGTTCAGAAGCAAATCCCCCAATTCCCCATCGCACCTTCCCTTCTCTCTGCTTTACCAAGTCTTGACATGCCCTACGCTGACAGACTAGGAGGAGAATATCAGTTTTCCCTTATGCAGTGAACGTGAACTTGATGATCCTCAGCAGGTCATTAGGCAGAGCTGTGAACCAGAACACAGCGCTGAACCAGATCCATCATGTTTCATCAACCCCTCTTGTCACCCTTTACATAACAGCTGAAATGAGCCACAATGTTTTCTATATCCCATTAATAATAAGCCGTTTCCAAAAGATGCATTTTTAAAAGAGCCGCTTGTCGCTTTGCATTGTTACAGCATTGGCAAGAATGCTGTCAACACGGGGAGCTTGAGATTGTTTGCCTGTCATATTTTTATTAGCTTTGAACAAAACTGTCAGGCTTTAAGCTGCGATGGGGAGTGTAGCTCTGCTTTGATGTATAGGCAAACACTTCCTACCTAGTTATTAAGCAAGTCAGCAGTGTTTAAGCAAAGGCCAGCATCTGTTTATTCTATTGTACTACATCAAATGATATGACTAATTAGTTAACTTCCTAGACTCGAGACAGAATAATTAATTCATTTCAGTGATATAATGCACAGCTGGAACAAAGACTGTTCCGGGAAATTTGTATATTGAGACGCAAAGTTAAATATACCTATATTTAATGTAATTCTGAAAATAAGCTTTTAACAATAAGCCATTACACTGAGAAAAGGATCACTTGGCTTTAGTAATACTGGGTTTCATTCTCTAACTGCCTTTGTTTTTTAAAATGTATATTGTGTGTTTATTTATATCTTATTTATGCTGTAGAAAATGAGTTTAATTTTAACTGTACAATAGTCTAAAAAGCTCCAAAGAAATATTACTGGTTATAGGTTAACAGTAAGTTCCTGTACTATATACAGGCAAAATCTGTAAATGATCCAATCAGACATTTCATGTAACTTCACAGTAAAATGCTGTCAATTGTACAGTTTTTTAGAAGTAAAAAAAAAAATCAACGTATAATTTGCAGCCAAAACTGTAAATTCCCTGTGTGACACTTGACATTTAAAGGTTTCTTACTAGTTTTTGTTTTGTTCTGCACATTTGGGTTTTATTTTACAACTTCTGTTGTTTAATGAATGTTTATTGCATAATTTAAGTGTTATGTGTGTTACCATGATGATGTTTTGCATTTGCATAAATGACTCTGTGCACCATCTGTATATTATACTTCAGCTTGTGGAAAAGCTGCTTACGATCACTTTCGTCATGATTCTTCACATGGATTTCTTATTTGCCACCTGCGTTATTATGGTGGCTATCAGCATATGTTAAAGGTGGAAAACAGATTTTAGTAGGAGTGTGCATTGTTGAATCTGCTGGTTTATTTTTATTTATTTTTTTATCTTGTTTTGTATTGTAAATTTTATAGACAGTTTTACTATATATATATATATATATATATATATTTTTTTACAAAATTATTCTGGCAACCACAGCTTTTTATTAAAAAAAAAAAAAAAAAAAAAAAAAAAACCCTTTTCTTTTACAGTATATTTTTTACATAGGATTTTTTTTTTTTTACAGTGTATTTTATCATATTTATTAATTAATTTTTATAATTATTCAAATTATAATAATAAACATTTGATATATTATTAATTCATTATGAAATACATTGATAATTGTTATTATTCAGTTAATTATATATGTAGTTAATATATGTAGTTATGTAACTTAATACAGACGATTATACTTATATACTAAAATATATTTCTTAGAGACACAAATATATTTTAAGAATAATAAAAACATTCTACATATTGACAAAAATTTTTACACTACAGTACACTAAAATACATTAAAACTTGTACACAACTTAGAATAAACCTCATTAGAATAATAAACAGC
Organism: Labeo rohita; assembly: GCF_022985175.1. Taxonomy (NCBI): domain Eukaryota; kingdom Metazoa; phylum Chordata; class Actinopteri; order Cypriniformes; family Cyprinidae; genus Labeo; species Labeo rohita. Next base: position 24,061,312 of record NC_066870.1, on the reverse strand, counting down.
ATTAAAGGAGAAGTTCACTTCCAGATCAAAAATGTACAGAAAATGTACTCACCCCCTTGTCATCCAAGATGTTCATGTCTTTCTTTCTTCAGTCGTAAAGAAATTATGTTTTTCGAGGAAAAAAATTCAGGAATGTTCTCCATATAGTGGACTATGGTGCCAGTGAGTTTGAACTTCCAAAATGCAGTTTAAATGCAGCTTCAAAGGGCTCTAAATGATCCCAGCCAAGGAAGTAGGGTCTTATCTAGTGAAATGATCAGTTATTTAAAAAACTGTACAGTTTAGATACTTTTTAACCTCAAATGCTTGTCTCTCTTGTTTAGCTCTGTTATGACTGAAGAAAGAAAGACATGAACATCTTGGATGACAAGGGGGTGGATGAATTATCTGTAAATTTGTTCTGGAAGTGAACATCTCCTTTAATCATCAAGGTAGAGTCTTTATGCACAGCATTTTGTACATCTGATAGAAATTTTCTGTCAGCACCTTGTTCGTGCATTTACAAACACTCGTTCACAATTAGTGAATGAGACACAACCTATAGTTCTAGCTGCCTGTCACCACCGTGTGGTGCTGTTCAAGTAAGATGGCAGGTGAGTGTCTCTGCTGGTCTTTGATTCCATTAGTAAAATTTCATTTCACTTCTGCGAGATGGCTGGCAGCCTCCCAGAGGACGGGCGGAACGCACAGGGTGAGAGATGGTACTCATCACATGGTAAATGATGTGCATCATTCCTCAGACTGTCATCCATATTTCTATCAAATCAAAGTTCTGTGACGAACGAGGCTATGAGAGTGCATCCTTCACCAAATACCAAAAGACATTTCCTAGGGTAAATTAGAACACCAGTCTGCAGAATATACAGTAGTGTCTGATTAGTAACAGAAGAGAACGGAAATACCTGTGAAGACAGTAGAGGTGATGACCTTGCTCTCTTGGCTTCCTCTCACTGCGTTCAGCTTGATCTCGTACTCCGTTGCTGGATGGAGGCTGGTTAGGGTGTGGTTGGTGACGTCGTTGTCAATCACCACGTTGTCCATCCTACCTGTGATGACAAATGACGAATAGTAATGCTGACCTATTTGTTCAAATTAGACATGCTTTAAATATAAGTCAAAGAAAGTACCTTTTGGTGATTGGTAAGACATTTTGTAGTAATCGAATGACGCGAGCGGCTGAATCCATGATATGGTTACAGATTCCTCTGTGACGTACAGTACAGTCATATCTCTGGGAGGGTCCATTCCTGTATTATGAAAACAATGTATCTCAGTTTTCACAAAATATTGAACAGCAAAACTATTTTCAATGCTGATAATGTTTCTTGAGCACCAAACTAGCATATTAGAATGATTTCTGAAGGATCATTTATATTAATATTACAAAGTCTCCATCAAGGGCGTAAATTTTATCTAACAGCAGGAGGGGACAATAAACATAAAATTCTAAGTAGCAATTTTTGAAGAGGACACAAATAAAACAGTCAAAATTGTACTTGTAAGGATAGATATGTGTACGCAGTATGTGTACATAGCATGGAGACCGTGTTTAAATATGAGTTCGGTTCATAGGTTCACCAAGAGGTCATATTATAATTATTGAATTATTTTGTGTCCTCCAAATAGTTTAGGTTTCGTCCGGAACTGAGGACGTCTCTTTTTTAGATATTAAACTGTAGCAAGCCCACTGATCTGCCACTTAACATCATATTGAGAAAAACCCAACACATCGGTAGGTCTACAATATTAGCCTAACACACAGGCTTAGCCGTGCTAGTTATTATGGGTGACAAGCCACGGTATTTAAAAAGCTAAGCTTGGTAACAAATTATAATCACTCACAAAAAATACATTGGATATCATCATTTTTTTGTCATGACTAATTTATTAATTATCCAGCATTATTTGTATTAAAGAGAAATAATCACTTCACCCGATGTTTAAAGTGAATAAAATAGCCTTGACAGCCTAAGTTACTTACACATAACCACTGAGAAACTTTGCTCTCTCCCACCGGACTTCTGTGTGTCTGTGTCGGTGAAGGGGGAAAGCAGGCAGTGGACCAAACCACTGTGAGGCAAGGGAGAGGGGACTCGAAACATTTCTGTTCCTAAAACGCTTTTTTCCGTTTATATTGTTTTACTACTTACACAATTATTTTAAGTATATTTCCATTATATTATTTACAATATAATAATGCCATTTTTAGGCAGGACAACCCTCAGATTGGGTCCTGTCCCTCCTGTCCCCTACGCCTACTGTCTCCATTATATTGTTTAGGGCTGCAATGCAGAAAACATGGACAGAATCACAGAATCCAGTCACAAAAACAGAATTTACTGAATTTATGTTAAATGTCATGTAATTTGCCAAATTTTGGATGAATAAATCAAAAGTAGGTCAGCACACTTAAATCAAAATACAATATGAAATAGTGTCTATGACTATTAAGCCACAAAAATACTATTTAAATATTCCTGCATGTTCTGCGTGTCTCTGTGTGAATAAATGGTGCAGACGCCCTGTTGCTCGTGGCCTTTTCAGCCTTTGCCACCTCAATATATGAGTACATGAACACATAAACAATCTCTTGAACTGCTCTGAGAGTCACTTCATGAGCATTTTACCCAGGGTTGCCAGGTTTTCACAACAAAACCTGCCCAATTGCTACTTTAAACTAGCCCAAAACTAGCCTAATCGCATTTGGAGGGGGATCCCCCATTAAAAATCGTATTCAGGAGGATAAAATACACTTTTTTTGTCGGGTTCCATTGTTAAATTTGCATTTCAGGGGCTAATTATGACTTTATTGGGGTCAACCCGCAGACATCAAAAACAACCTGAGGCAACATTGTAAAAGTAGCCCAATTCCGTGGGAAAACCGCAGACTTGGCAAATACAAACAGTAACTTAAAGGTCTTCACAGCGACCCATCAAAACAAAAGTTTGGTTTAACTTGAAGAAACTGTGACAGAAATACATTACCTAATGTAATGATAGTACTACTACTAAAGCAGAATCTAGAAAAATTACAATGGAAATGGGAAAAAAAAAAAAAATCAGATTTCATAGGACCCTTACTGTCATTCATTTTAGTGGAATAGTCATTGTAATTCTTTTGTACTCTCATGTAAATTATTTCCTATTTGTGTTTGCAAACAGGCCCAAGAGAGGAAGAGTATGAGTATGCTGGACACATGACACTCTTCACAAGGACATTTGCATTGTTATTGTCTGCTGCTGTTCAGGAGGGACTCTTTCATGATTTGTTTATCTGTCCCAATAGCTCTTAGCATTGCAAAAGCAAAGGTTACACTGCCTCTGAAAACAGTTAAACAGACTAACAGTGGTTCTGGAGCATTCTGACAATCAAGAGGGAAATAAACTGATTTACTTTAGCCATTATTGAAGTGGCCAGTCCTTAAAATGAGCGGAAAGCCATTCACACCTCCCCACATTCATTAGACTAATGCATTCAATTCATAAACTATGGGTGGCAATTCATAAACAGGTTGTCAACCTCATTTAAATGCTTTCAGGGTAAAATATTCCTCAGTAAATGAGTTGTGATTATTCATGTATGCATATCTTAATTTATTTTCCACTCAGCAGAGCAGTCAATAAATACATTTTCAGACTTTGTATAAAGGGCACCAAGAACAACTTTTTTTAGCCCGTTCCATCTGCATTTATTCCGTTTCTTATTGTAGAGCATATGGTGACCTCTTTTTCACTTATGTTAATGTAAAGGAGCGTTAATGTGTGAAAACATGGTTTCTAACTAAAGCGAGAAGACGCTGAAAATGTACTAAACACATTTCTAAGCTAACAGGCTTTATAAAACATCAGACGACAACAGGTGCAAGTACTTGAAGTGCTCAAGCACAAATCACGTCATTAGAATAATAATAATATGAAGCGAAGTAAAAGTTGGAACTTTTTTTATTTAACTAATCAAGCTGCTGTGCAGGTGGCCTGCTGCAGAGTTAATTTCTATGTTTAGAAATAGCTCCGAGACAATATCTCCTTTGGCAACTGCAAATATCAGTTCACTGACAGAACAGCTGAATAATTCTTGACACCTCCACATTGAGAGAGAGGTAATTAGGGGAGGATTACACACTGTTGAATTAATTAAGACACAAAAGGGTGAAAAATCCGCTGTGCAGCTGTGTGCAGGAATCATAATGAGAAAATCCAGCAGGTATAGATGAAATCTTGTTCTGCGCATGTTCACAAATAATTGGTAAATGACTGACACAAATGCAAAAACCTTTAAGGGAAGAGTCATTGTTTACTCATCCTCCACTACTGTTGACGGCAGCCACTGACTTCCTTTGTGTTTTTTTCATACTATAGAAGTCAGTGGCTACAGTAAACTCTCTGGCTACCAACATTCATCAAAACATCTCCTTTTGTAGTGTTAATTTCATTAACATTAATGAAAACTATGAAGAAAAATGCTCATCAGGAGCTTTTTTCCTATGACTAAAACGAGACAATGGTAAGTTGACACTACAGTCAATAAACGATAACTGTGACCATATAAACATACGGTATTGTTGGCGATAATAGATGAAAGTGTATTTCAAACAATAAAAACAACCAAAAAGAGACAAAATATTACTGCGGACTGCTGTGCATGCCTCTACTATGTGGGCTTTAGTATGTGGTTGCCAGGTATCAAGAGTAAATCCCTAAATCAAAGCTTCTCTGTTAAACAGATAATTTTTCTGCCCAGTGTTTTTGCTGTATTTTTGCAATCTGGCAACCATGCGCACACGCTTGCTCTCCAGTGATTTGAAAACACTGATAAACAAGTACGCTAAAGGTTAGCGATCTCCATGTGAGATGTTTGGCTTAAATGAAAGTGTCAATCATCCTGTCTGTGTTCTGTCATGAGATCTTGACTATATTTTTTGCGATTATATTAGCAGAATATATACACATATTCACCCGCTGTTGTTTTAATCGAATCACATTATTGCAATTTGTAATTACTGGAATTACTATTATGCTACAGTAAACTTTTTGGATATTGGCTTTTTTTGCAGTGTTAATTACGTTAATGAAAACTATGATGAAAAATGTTCATCAGCATTTTTTTTTCCATGACTAAAATTATACAATGGCGAAATGGCACTAAAATCAATAAATGCTAACTGCATTATTTTTGACAATAAAAGACAAAAATGTATTTCAAACAATAAAAACGTTACCAAAAAGGAGACAAAATATTATTGTATAATATTATTACCTTTCATGTGTGCGGTTGCCAGATTTCAAGAGTTCAAATCCCCAAATCAGAGATGCTCTGTTAAACAGAAATTTTCTGCCCACTGTTTTTGCTTAATATTTGCAATCTGGCAACCATGCGCACATGCTTGCTCTTCAGTGATTTGAAAACACTGATAAACAAGTATGCTAAAGTTTAGCGATCTCTGTGTGAGATGTTCGTTTTAAATAAAAGTGTCATTCATCCGGTCTGTGTTCTGTCAGGAGATTTCGACTGTATTTTTTACGAATATGGTTTCAGAATAAATACTCTTACTCAGCCGCTGTTGTTTTAATCGAGACATATTATTGCAATTTGGAATTATTGGAATTACTATTAGCCTACAGTAAACTCGTTGGCTACCAACATTCTTTAAAATATCTTTTTTTTGCAGCAATTTAAAAAAATTGACCCTTATGACTGGTTTTGTGGCCCAGGGTCACAAATCAGTACACTTGACGAGATGAATTAAACCGTGTGTATGAGTATTATTTGTAAAAGTGCAATAGGCTTACTTGAAATGTAAAAATACATTTTTCAAATGTAATACAATTTTGAGCAAAAATATATTTTTTATCAGTTTAACCATTATACAGCATGACAAAAATGTGAAAAGTGTTCATTGACTAAAACTACACTAAAACGCTCATTTAGTCGACTAAAACTTGACAAACAAAAGCAGGACAAAGTTAACTAAATATGATAACTAAAATGTACATTTGACACAAGACTAAGGCTAAATTAAGAAATGGCTGAGAAAATTAACACTATTCTTTTGTGTCCAACAGTGAACAACTTGAGGGTGAGTAAATGATTTTCATTTTTGGGTAAACTTTTCCTTTAAATTGTACCCTAGCAAAAATGCATGTTAACTTGTTTTATGATTTCCCCAAACTAAAGCCAGTGCTCTCAAATGAATCAAAACAAACACTCAAACAGATTCTTAATTTAGTAAAATGGTTAATTTTCAATAATATTTGCACTATTTTCAGTACAGCACTTCAGTGTGAAGTATGATTTTCATTTTTCTTTTTAATGAAGATCGTTCTCTTTAAATTTCTATAAATATGCATATTTATTAAGCCTCTCATTTCTGTTAAGCCAGAAAATTCCATTCACATCAAACAATATAGGCTTTCTCAAGTGGTGGACTTAAGGAAAGAGCAGTGTGAATGCTGAATCCATGAATGGCACAAATGTAGTTTAATATCTCTGCAGGTCTCTTTTATTGCTTGGAGAAAAGTTACTTTGTCACAAGGCTGCGGTTGAACACTTTTCATATCTTGAAAGAAATGGCGAACAGGCGAATGGAGAATAGATAGGCCACCAACACAAAATAGGTTTTCACAGATGACTCTATATAAATGGCAAAGTCATGATAGTTGTGTGTGCAATTTCATAAATTGCACTTCCTGTGCTGTGTGCATTACAAACCCAGCAGGTATCAACATGATGCTATTTGACAGCATGCCATGAATATGGCATTACTTTAGTTTCTCCATGCTAACTGTTTTTTTTTTTTTTTTTTTTTTTTAGCTAACTGAAATTATTCATGATGCATGCAATATGCATTAGCTCAAGAAAAATGTACTAAATGTATCTGTTTAATAAAAGCATTAACCATTTTGAGTACACTGGCCTCAGTTTGGAAAAAAAGTGTAAAATCAATTTAGAAAACCCTATTTTATACATTAAATAACCACGTTTATAATATCCTTGAACATCACATTCATTAGTATTAATACCTGTTGCGATTGAGCCTATAACTGGCTTTGAGGTCACATTGCCGTGCATGGTAACCAAGGTAACGGTGTACCGCCTGGTGGGCAGGAGACCAGTGAGGGTGATTCTGGTTTTGGAGCCGTCTAGAGCAATCTCAGAATCATCACTGGAGTCCTGAGCGTTGTAGTTCAAGATGAATGCGTCAGCAGGCGGTGCCGGTGCACTCCATGCCACAGTCAATGAATCAGAAGTGACATCGGAGAAGAAGAGCTGTGTGATAGGGCGGAACCCTGAAATTGAATGACAACAACTATATTACGAAATGCAGGCTCCCGTGATTAAAGATCTCTTAGTTGATTGGCACATCCTCACAGGGAGGAAGAAAGAAGAATGCAAGAATGAAGAACAATGAGGTGATTGGATGAAGTTTGCAGAAGAGATGCAACCAGAATGATGGAAACTGAATGAAGAAAAGTGGGAAATGGTGATGAAATATGATAAAATCTTGATAATGTAGATATAAATGTGTTGATGCGGCATGCCAAAACAAGTGAGTGATAAAAACAAAGATGAAATGCGCAAGGAAGATGAAGTGTGAAGAGTTATCACTTTGATAGAACTATGAATTGAAGCAGTTTCCCATTCAAGCATTCTCAAACCCCTAGAGGCTCATAACTGCAGGGGGGTTCTAGAAAGTTTGTGAAAGAAATGTTACATTCAATCACATTAATGTGTTAATTTAGAGCATTAATAATGGAATAAAAAAATACAGAACTAATCGCACTCTGACTTTAAAGGGATTTTTTCTTTTTCTTTTTTGCTACTGGAGCAACTCAAGCATTGAAGTACCATTTTCACACCACTACTAGTGCCAACATGCCTCGCCAAACCACACTAGTGAGAGCAGACAGTGCCATTCTCACAGGATGCACACTTGGATTCAAAAACAGCTGGACAGAGTGCAGAGTGAAACCAGAAAGTAAATGAGACAGAAAGCAGAGGTCGCACAACAAATTCTGTCATAAAAGTCATAAAAATGTGGCGATCAAGACATGATGCGACAGCCAAAGATGTTAATTTGCATGTTTACATAAGAGCACAGAAATATACAGTTGAGGTCAAAAGTTTGAATCTCCCTTTCAGGATCATTAACTATTTTATCAAAATAAGAGGGATCATACAAAATACATATTATTGTTTATTTAGTACTGACCTGAATAAGATATTTCACATAAAAGATGTTTACATATAGTCCACAAGAGAAAATAGTAGTACAAAAGTTTACATCCCCTTGATTCTTAACACAGTGTTGTTAACTGAATGATCCACAGCTGTGTTTTTTTATTTAGTGATAGTTGTTCATGATCCCCTTGTTTGTCCTGAACAGTTAAACTGCCTGTTGTTCTTCAGAGAAATCCTTCAGGTCCCACAAATTCTTTGGTTTTTCAGCATTTTTGTGTATTTGAACCCTTTCCAATGATGACTGTATGATTTTGAGATTCATCTTTTCGCACTGAGGACAACCGAGGGACTCATATGCAACTATTACAGAAGGTTTGAATGCTCACTGATGCTCCAGAAGGAAAAAACCATGCATTAAGTGCCAGGGGTGAAAACTTTTGAACAGAATGGAGGTGTGGTTTTTTGTTTTTTTGCCTAAATATCATATTTTTTCATTTAGTACTGCCCTTCAGAGGCTACAGACGATAGTTACATGTTTCCCAGAAGACGAAATAAGTGAAATTTACCCTGATTTTCACATTCAAAAAGTTTTCACCCCCGGTAAAATAATTGACATTTTTAATGATTCTGAAAGGGGCATGCAAACTTTTGACCTCAACTGTATATACATTTTACAACAGTTCTGGTCCTCAAATCTGATTGGCTGAGAGGAGTGTGATATTCTAGTGATATCAGAACTCCAACCATTTCACCAATTGTATCACTACACTTGCAGTATTCTCACAACGAGTTACGGTGGATGCCCAAATCCACCACAATTTTGTTTTTGTGTTTTTGTGTCACGGAATGTTTTTGTGTCACGGAATGTTGTTTTAAGAGTTTTTAGGCAAGAATGTACTTGTTTAGACTTCAAATATGCGGTTTGGTAATAAAGATAACGTCTATTTGAAAATTTGCTTTTCGTAGATCTGAGATTGTAGATCACACTCGCTTAGTCCATCTCGTTCTCATAATACTCTACATAATACAGTGAGTTTTTCAATAAAGCAACTCAACGTTCCTTCATTACAACTGTAGTTCTAAGGTGATGTTTTCGAATTAGTAATGGAACTAATTAGCAACTGTCACTCGTGCCGTTGTGTTGTTGCAATATCACAGCCATAGCCGTACGATATGACTGTATATCATTTCATTATATGCAATTTAATTGTGTTCAATTAAAAAAATGAAAAATGATAATTCATTGATTGACAGCCCTATAAAGATGTCCTATTTGATCATTTTAATTTGCTACATTTGTGACCCTGGACCCCAAATCATAAGGTTCAAGCTGAATAAATAAGCTTTCTATTGATGTATGGTTTGTTAGGATAGGACAATATTTGGCCGAGATACAACTATTTGAAAATCTGGAATCTGAAGGTTCAAAAAAAAAAAAAAAAAAGTTACTGATCCAAAATTAAGTTTTGATATATTTATGGTAGGAAATTTACAAAATATCTTCATGGAACATTATCTTTACTTAATATCCTAATGATTTTTGACGTAAAAGAAAAATCGATCATTTTGACCGATACAATGTATTGTTAGCTACTGCTACAAATATACCTGTGCTGCTTAAGACTGGTTTTGTGGTCCAGGGTCACTTTTTAGGGCTATAAATCAATTACATTATCTTACTACTAGTTATCAAACAAATGAAACTGGATTAAGTGGATATTAGTGATGAAATATGATAAAATCTTGATCCTGTAGATGCAAAAGCAACAGAGCGATAAAGGCAAATTGCATAAAGAAGAAAAGCAAAATGATTAAATGCATTTATTTTGCTGATAAAAAAGGTTGGGAACCCCTGGAGTAAAAGACAGATGGATGGCTGAATTTTAATGAAAGATGATTAGAAACAACTACAAATGAACCTGCTGGAAAAAGAGCTACAGGAGCCTTTGTATCTTCTTTGCACATAACAATGAATTAAAAGTCTTACATCCACACCATGTTGAATCCTCATGCAATTATCAGAGAGATTAACGAGATTTCTGGCCAAAACTGACATGATATGTCACGAGGCGGAGATGAGGCAATGCTTTGGATACTCAACAGTGAATCCTGTACTTGATTTCCCAAAAGATCAAATTACCTGTGAAGGCATCAATAGTAGCTGCAGTGCTCTGCTGCCTGCCTCTCTGTGCTGCAACTGTAATGGTGTACTCGGTGCCCGGCTCTAGATCTGTCAGTGTGGTGGTGTTGACGTCCTTGGGCACTGTTAGCTCAGTTGTGACTCCAGTGGAGGAAGTGTAGGTCACCCTATAGTGATCAATAGGCCCCTGCACTATGCCCCACAACAGGGTGATAGTGTTGTCTGTGGAGGCTGTGACAGTCAAATCCAGGGGGACATCCAAACCTAAAGATCAGAGTACACTGTGGATGTTTCTAGGCTTGTAATGGGAATATTAAGCTGTGGGGTTCAGTAAACCTTCAGCATATTTTTATGCCATCACAAACATCATATATCAGTTCTACTGGCAAAAACAGATTTGCACGAGTCGGCGACAGGAATACAAACTCCATGCAATTGAAAACAAATTTATTTCACTGCGAACTGGCAATGGCAGGCCTATAATCTTATCCCTTACCCGTTCTGGCATTCATCGTTGCTGGGGTGCTTTGGTTGGCACCTAGAACTGCTGAAATTCCTATGCCATACTCTGTGCCAGGCAGTAAATCTAAAGAGGAGAGAAAGTAAAATAGCAAAACAAAGAGAGTGATTTAAAAAATGAGCAATATATTTTGCTGTCATTCATACAAGTATAAGTTTTTGGTAAATATAGATGTGTGGGCACTCACAATTAGTACATAATGAGTACATTAAAAACATAGTGAGAGACTGAGTCAAACATCTTGATTTGACTTGCACTGTCTTGTTGCTTACTTGCATAAAAGCTATTAAAAAAAAGTCTGTATGCCAGCAAATTTGAAAGTGTAGTTGTAGACAGTGAACCTAGACTGAGGATTTAGAGTCTTAAAGTTGGCTGTAAAGTAAAAACTGTCTGTATCAGTGCATATACAAACTTTATGTATGAATACCTAAGAATATAAAATAGATTATGCTTACAAATCACAAATCTTGTTTTTTGGAGAAAATAAATGCCTTATGATGTGCTTCACATAGACCTCAACTCATTGTACAAACACTGTGACAAAGCAATAAAAATAACAAATGAAGACCTTAACCCATTATAGTGACAAAGCAATGTAAACTAATGATATATTAATGTATTTAAAAATGTTATGATTAATGTGAATGTGTGATTATGTACTTTTATTATAAATAAAATAATTTTCAATCTTAAATGTCATTTTTGAAGCAAGAATTGTATTTTAAAGCATTTTTGAAAATGTTAAGAATTGTAAATGGAATTTACAAGAAACAATTTTATTAAGAATAAAATATTAATATTATATTATATAAACTGTCGTTCAAAATTTGGAATTAGTCAGATTTTAATGTTTTAAAACAAGTTTCCTATGCTTGTCAAGGCTGCGTTTATTTGATCAAAAATAGAAAAAAAACCAGTAATGTTGTGAAATCTTTTTGTAATTAAAATAATGGTTATCTATTTTAATATACTTTAAAATATAGTTTATTTCAGTGATGCAAAGATACATTTTCTTCAGTGATTATTCCAGTCTTCAGTGTCACATGATCCTTTAGAAATCACTCTAATATGCAAATTTTTTATCAATGTTGGAAACAGTTGTGCTGCTTTTTCTGGAACCTGTGAAACTTTTTTTCAGGATTCTTTTATGAATAAAATGTTAAAAAGAACAGCATTTATTTAAAATAGAAAAAACAAAATACACTACTGTTCAAAAGTTTGGGGTCAGTAATTTTTCTTTCCTTTTTTTTAATAAAAATAATACTTTTATTTAGTAAAGATTGGTTAAATTGATAAAAAGTGATAGGAAATACTTATATTGTTAGAAAAGATGAAAAGATTTAAAATTAATGCCATACTTTTAAACATTTATTCATCAAAGAATCCCAAAAAAGTATCAGTTTCCAAAAAAGATTTACTTTCCAACACTGATAATAAATCAGCATATCAGAATGATTTCTGAAGAATCATGTGACACTGAAGAGTGTATTAATGATGCTGAAAATTCACCTTTGCATCACAGAAATAAAATTTTATTTTAAAGTATATTAAAATACAAAACTGTCATTTTAAATTGTAATAATATTTCACAATATTACTGTTTTTTCTGTATTTTTAAACAAATAAATGCAGCCTTGATGAGCAAAAGAGAGACCTTTAAAAACATTAAAAATCCCAAACTTTTGAACAGCAGTGTATATGTCAGATATTATAATATATTGTATATAGGAATTGTATAGAATATTGCAGTACTATGAAATACAGGAAAAAGTCTGAGTTTACCAGTGAGAGTTGTTTTGGTGGTGGCACCATCATTGCGTGGGACAATGACTTTGTCATACTGATCACCAGCCAGTGTGCTGTAAACCACCCTGTAGCCTTCTACATCTGCCTCACTATTGTCCCATTCCAGCTCCAGGCTAGTGGAAGTTTTCGACAGCACTCTCAGGTTCTTTGGTGCATCGATTTCTAAAAAAAAAAAAAAAAACATGGTACAATCGATTATGTACTAGTCACTTAGATGAATCACAGAAAGCTGGATTATCAAGTTGCATTTCTAGAATCAAATAGAAATGTTTATTTCAGAAGCAGACCTCCAATTGAAATAAAGATGTTAGTATAGCTAAAATAAACAGTGTGACAACTAAAATCAAAAGCAAATGGGGAAGAACTGCTTTCTTTTACCTGTGGTAAACTCTGTTGTAATGGCTCCACTCTCAGTGCCGTTCCAGACTCCACTGACTGACACTTCATACATAGATCCAGGCCTCAGGACTTGGAGGGAGTACTGGCTTAGAGTGGGCTGCAGGCGAAAAGTGGTCTTTGGTCCATCCACCCCTACCATCCCGTACCGCAATATAATTTGGTCCACTTTAGCCTTTGGTGGGCTCCACTCCACAAAGGCAACCGTGTCTGAGACGTCTCGTACAATAAGCTGTGTTGGCCCATCGATCACTGAAAAAACATAAGAGACCATCACTGATATGAGAAAAGTCAGAGCTTTGCAAAATGCTAGAAGGGTTTTCAACCAGAGTCTGCAGACCCCAGGTGTCCATAAAAGCACGCTAGGTGGTCCAAGGAGAAGATATAGAAAACAAACTAAATTTTCGTTCAAAATGTCAGAATTTGAAAAGTAATAATAAAAATCTGATTATATAATCTAAAATATAAAGTGATACTGAAAAAATCTAGCAAAGGGTAAAGATCCTTGGCTCTATAAAGGTTTAAATATATAGAATCAAATAATATAGAAGTTTCTCAAATATGATATCAACTGCATAAGAAGTTTTGTTTTGAGTTATTTGTGCCTTAAGCTGTTTATTCAACGATCTGAGTTTAATATCTGAAACAAACATGACAGTTTTGATTAATAAATTCTCTGATTAATGATGGACATAAAAAACATCCCTTTTTGTACCATTAAATACAAATGAAGATATTCAGATTAGCAACTATGTGAATTAGCTTGAAGCATATTTTTCCACAGAAAACCATAGCCCTGAGCTATAGAACTAACATGTCTTAGAGGATTCTGTGTCAAAAATACAAAAAATTGAGTTGTTTTTCTTTATTTTGTATCGGTTGTATCATGAAAATATCACCAAGGTAACAGTGCAGGGTCAAAAAGTGGTGGCAAAACTTATTTAAAAATAAGGAAGCACAATGTTGTGGGAGTGTGCAGAACCTGATAACGCTGAACTTGCAAGTTAAGCTTGAACTTTAAATATAGTGAACTGTGACTGTGTCTGAGATTTTAAAAGGTGAGGTGTGTAATTTATGTGGCACAAAAAGTACCAGAGGAAATTGCAAAAATAACTTTTTTTTTCTCAAACAGGAACTCATTGTAATGCCTTCCTCCATCTATAACAGCTGCTCAGTTCAGCTTGGCAGAACGTACTATAACCTACTAAAAATATGATGATGTATATGTTTCTTGCAAATAAAAAAGCCACTCTGTCAGAAAATTGGCAACATCAGTTAAGCAAAATGTTTTTATGGTATAGTTACAGCTAACTAGATCATGCAGTCAAACACTGAATCTTGGGACAAATGCCACTGGTTAAGCAAGAAGTTGAACCACTCAAACCAAACAATGTTTGAAAACTTAGAGCCACAGTATGTAGCTTAAACTGGAAATATACAGTGCCTTCTGAAAGTATTCATACCATTTTGTTTGTTTTTTCACATTGTTTTTCACATTTTATGTTGCTGCCTTATGTTAAACTGTTTTAAATTACTTTTTTTCCACATCAATCTACACTCCATGCACCATAATGACAAAGCAAAAACTAGTTTTTAACGTCTTTGCAAATGTGTTAAAATTAAAAACTTTAACAATTCCATTGCATAAGTATTCATACCCTTAACTCAGTACTTAGCTGAAGCACCTTTACAACCTCAAGTCTTTTTGGTTTTAATGCAACAAGATTTGCACATCAACATTTGGCAATTATCTGCCATTCTTCTCCTCACCTCTTCACCTCTCAAACTCTGTCAGCTTGGATGGGGTCTGGCAGACATTTTCAGGTTTCTCCAGAAATGTTTGATTGGGTTCAAGCCCAGGCTCTGGCTGGGCCACTCAAGGACATTCACAGAGTTGTCTATAAGCCACTCATGCTGTGTGCTTAGTGTCATTGTCCTGTTGGAAGGTGAAACTTCTGCCCAGTCTGAGGTTCTGAATGCTCTGGACTGGGTTTTCATTTTCATCTCAATATTTTGGTGCATTGAGCTTTTCTTTTGTCCCTCAGTCCCTGCCACTGAAAAACAGCCCCGCAGCATAAGGCTGATACCACCACACTTTACTTTTGGGATTGTACTCTGTAGGTGATGAGTAGTGCTTGGTTTCCTTCAAACATGATGCTTGGAATTGAGGTTCATCAGACCAGAGAATCTTGTTTCTCACAGTCTGAGGGTGTTTTAGATGTTTTTGTTTTTTTTGCAAATTCCAGGTGTGTTTTTATGGGTCTTCACTGAGGAGAGGATTGAGTCTTCCCACACCACCATAAAGCCCAGATCAGTGAAATGTTGCAGTGATGTTTGTTCTTCTGTAAGAAGAAACATCACAATGGCCAAGGCCCTTCTCCATAAATTGTTCAGTTTGGCCAGGAGGCCAGCTCAAGGAAGAGTACAGGTTTAAAACTTCTTCCATTTAGGGTAACAGAAACTACTTGCTTCTGTGAACTTTCAATGCAGCAGAATTTTTCTGAACTCTTCCCCAGATGTGTGGACTGATGCAATCCTGTCTCTGAGCTCTAAAGGCAGTTTAGTTTTTTTTTTTAAACCTCAGGGCTTGGTTTTTGCTCTGATATGCATTTTCAGCTCTTGCACCTTTTATTAAGAGACGTGTGCCATTCAAAATCACACCCATTCAATTAAATTTGCCACATGTTAACTTCTCTTGAAGTGTAGTAACATCTACAAACACAATGAATGCTCCGGAACTAAATTTCAAATGTCCCAGATAAGGGTATGAATACTTACTGTATGCAATGGAATTTATTATTATTTATTATTTATTTAGTTTTTTATTTTTAATACATTTGCAAAGATGTTAAAAACCTGTTTTTTTGCTTTCCCATTATGATGTATGGAGTGTAGATTAATGTGGAAAAAAGTAATCGAAAGCAGTTTAACATATGGCAGTACCATAACAAAATCTGAAAAAAATAAAGGGGTATGAATACTTTCGCAAGGCACTGTATGTTAATATTGAAAATTACACACTTCACCTTTAAGTTATCCCTGGTTTCAAGTACATGAGAAAGTATCAGTAATATTCGCCAGATATTGACAGCAGGCAGTCTCATAGCAAACCTACACTCAAGCGACTGAATCAGGAGGACATGCTGAGTTTCCAACAGGCTCTTTTAATAAGACGCTAACTGGTTGTTTGAATAATTAACCTGCTTCTTTATATAGGGCAACATGACCATCTGCTTTAGAAACAGGTAGGCATTATGAAGGTAGATGAACATCTCTAGTACTTTTGACCTGAAGAGTTCAGCTCATCCCCAACCTTGACCTCATTCTGCTGTGATATGCAAAACACAACTAATTGGACCAGTTGAGACTGCAGTGAATCCAACATTTACCTTTCTAAAGATGAGCCTACAACATATACTACGCATGATGCCATTGTGACTCCCTAAAGACCATTACAACTACATAACGTGACCCGTTAATCAAACACGAGGGTTTAAGAGGAACCCCGAGTAAATGAGGAAATTATGTCGCCTCAGGTTCATGGGAATATTTACTTTAAGTTCTCTGCACAGCCTATTCAATCCACAAGGGTGATTTCTTGGTTTTATTCAAGGCACACCAGCACAGTCTCATTTTTAAGTCTAGTCACACCAGAGACTAGGCAGTAGATTACTGTTTATTTTTTTCCTGAAAATGTTGTATTTTAACGCTTAAGCATAATTACTGTGAAGCAAACTCAGGAGGCGCACTCACACACGCTTAGCGAAAGCTCGTCTTCCCGGGTTTTCTCTGGGGATAGATAAATCTTTGCACGCATAAATAATTAACTGACATCAAATTTGTCTTTCTTTATCCAATAAGGTATCCGCAGTGGACGCGTGAAATATTAATGGACTCGCATGCATAATTAATGCCTCTTTAATTATGCTCAACAGTGAGGCCCGTAGAAATTAATGGCGTTTTCACAGCCGACATGCAATTTCAATTGTCCAGGAAAAGTTCAATTGAATCTAATCCTCCTGTCTGTAAGTGACAGAAGAAGAATTCTTGGGTGAAGTTTACATTAAGTGCATAATTGCTGGCAGACTCAGGCATTCATCATAGTGACATTTTCCATTAGCTGAAGCAATGTGACACCTCCTCGCAGTTTATGCCTTCCCAGCCCAGCCCGGCCCCTTGCATGCCATTTGAAAGGTCTGTTTACATACCTTCCATTGTGAGTGCACTATATCACTGGCTGTATGTTTTTCTGCATGTCTTGTCAGACACATTTGCAATAGCGTCTCGTTCTGACAACACACTGTCAGCAGACTAACAGTAAAATGACTGTATTCGTAGTATAGTTTGAAGGTGAGCCCTCTGTTCAGCCTCACTGCTGCACTACTGATTTCAGCACCAAGGACAGGGGAAAAACAACAGGACATGGCAGATGGGTGGAGGAAATCACTGCTCAAGCCACTTCCAACTTGTCAGCTCCATCTACAAAAGAGACACTAGTGACTCAGCTGGCTGAGTAACCTGAAGGGAAAAACACTTCTCATTGTTCTCTCTTTCATCTTCTCTGCACACAGAAAGCAGCGGTAAACTAGATCTCCCTGCACTCTGCTTCCGCCCGAGGAACATTTGTTTGCTTTCCAAACTTTTATGTCTCCATCAATGATGAAACATCCTGTTTTGCCATTCCACACTAAGAGCATCTACACTGTCTATCACAAAACTTGCTTGGTGAGCATAGTTAATTCAGTATACTAGGGATGGCTGATACTAAATAAGACATAATATAATTATTATCAAATAATGCACACCTGATCAGGTTTGGCTCTTGTCCGACTGACATCTGGGGATTCCGGCACTGTTGTAGGCCAGATACGGATGATTTATGGAAACACGGTGAAGTTGTGAATGAGCTTTCATCTGCTTCCTTCATTGGTCTGGGTGACTTTCGGCAAACCACATTTGGGCCAACCTTGGGCCGTAATTCCATGTGGTATGTGGGCCAAACTCACAGCCAAAACTCAGCCAGATCTGGCCCAAAACTAATTTGCTATCTAGGGAGGTGGTGACACAGCCACGACATGAATCGATTCAATTATTCCATTTGCACTATGGTTACCACATCTCAAGACGTTGTTCAGATGTTGTATTTGAAGATATTTGTCAGGTTCTTGTGTGTAGGATTAAATTCTTACTCATCTCATCCAACACCTTCATTGCTAATTCCAAAACGTAATTTTATAAAACAGATAGTTTCGGTCCTTGATTCTGATTGCTTGAGCTGTGTTCGAAGCTGTTGTAAATGACTCTACAAACATACACCTTTGTTTACCTCGGCAACCACTTTGTTGCAACCACAACTGTTTCTGAGGAACTACATTGTTTGGTCGAAGAATAATTAATATCATTACACTTTCTTTGCTGTTTTATTTTGTGAAAACTAACTACGTATATGGATTAACCATTTTATAAAAGCAACAAGCCCCGTGAAGCCGTGGTTTGCAGTGAATTTATAACAGCTAAGGCGTAGTACCTAACAACACTGTTGTAAATTCACTGTAAACCATGGATTCTTGGGGCTTATTGCTTTATTAGACCTAGTAAGTGAAGCTAGAGCCGTGAATAGCAGGCTAATGCAGTTAATAATGAAGTTATTACTGAGGGAAAGAGATTAAGCGTGTGTGAATTACCTTAGTCTGTTCATCTCTCAACAGTGTCTCTACTTCCTCACTCCGTGTAATACTCAGTGTGCCAGGAACTCGGGTGTTCTATTTGACTCTAGTTTAAAGTTTGATGAACAGATTTCAGCTGTAGTCAAATCAAGTTTTTACCAACTTCATCTTCTCAGTAAAGTTAAACCTTTTCTTTCTCGGAAAAACTTCAAAACAGCTACCCATGCCTTTATTACATCTCGTCTTGACTATTTTAACTCTTGTTTTAAAGGGGTCATCGGATGCCCCTAACTTTTCCACAAGTTAATATGATTCTTTAGGGTCTTAATGAAAAGTCTCTATTATACTTTGATTAAAAATTCTCAATGGTTTTGTAAAACAACACCCTTTTTACCTTGTCAAAATGAGCTCAGCAAAAATCATCTCATTCTAAGGGGTTGTTCCTTTAAATGCAAATGAGCTCTGCTCACCCCGCCCCTCTCTTCTCTCTGTGGAAAGATGATCTTGTTTACTTTAGCCGCATTTAGCCGCTAAACTTCCTAACTACCACATTATAAGGAAAGGCGATCGCAAAGATTCATTAAAAAAAACGCTTACACACTTCTGCTGTAAGTGAAGCTGGATCATGAATGATTTGCGCGAACATAGACGGATATATGTAGATCGGGAGCCGCATTCTATTCACAAACAAATGTAATCTACTGCATCTTCAGCTGCTCAGATGTCGAGAGTAAATGACGACCACTATGTTCATTATTACATCCAGCAACACAGCACCTCAATCGCTCAATCTGAGATATTCTTGTCTACATTACATCCTTGCTTCGGCATCGAAACAAGGAAAGTTACTGAACTGTGACAGCTGGTCTGAGGTAAGACGCTCATGTCAATCAACTATCGTGGGAGCGGCATCTGAGAACGGCTCGATTTGAAAAAGGGGATATTATTTTTACAGATTAATTAAAACCACTGCATGGATTTTTATCATTATAGGGTAGATTTGTACATACACTGCCAACACATATTAATGTTCAAACAACATGAAAAAGTGAACTTAGCATCTGATGACCCCTTTAAAATAGTTCAATCCCGCGGGACAATAGCAACACAGTTTTGCTATTGTGATATCACGATACTGATAATATCGTTACATCCCTAATGGCCAAGAGTTGTCTAGTATTGCTTTTTCAATGTCACGTTGGAACACAGTGACAGATGACAGACCCCATTTCTAAATAATTACCATAATAACGCATTCAAGTTCCTCAGAAACAATTACTGAACAAAAGGCTTAAGCTGCACTATAGAATCTTTCAAAGAACTTATTGACTAAAAGTGCAATAAACTGACATTGTACTGGTAATGAGAAAATGCATGTATAGGGACGCACAAACCACTCTAGGTAGGTCATTAAAAATCAAAGATATATACAGCAAGTTCAAGAAAAACACGATTGAGTTATCGGAGAATGAAACAGCGAGGCGTGGGTGTCCCTATAGATCGGCTGGTACAGCATGGTGCTAACAATGCCAAGGTCATGAATTTGATTCCCAGGAAACACAAATACACTAAGGCTATTACTTGAATGCACTGTAAAACGCTTGGAGCAAAAGTCTGCCAAATACATAAATGTAATGTAAATGAGTGAGAGGCGTACATGTGATGACGGTTGCGGTAACAGGCTGGCTCCTTCCTTGGTCTTTCAAGGCCACCAGGTTGACAGTGTATTCTTCCCCAGGCCGCAGCCCCGTTTGGAGAAACGACGTGATGGTACTGGGTAGCTGTGCTGTCATACCTCCATCATTGTCCTTTGACGTGCACAAGACACAAAAAACATAGAAAAATATCACATTTCACAATTCTGGCATCAGAGCGCAGGCGGGCATGCAGGAACAAACAGTACACCGCTCGAATCAACAGAGATTGTTTTCAGGAGGCAGTCGGCTGTGTAAAAAGAAGAAGCTGCTGGAATTTCAGCGTAGATGCATTTCACCAGATGTTTGATGTATTGAATTGAGCCTTGTTTTTTCCCCAACTCGCTTAGCAGAGCACTTTGTGAGCTTGATGCATCGCACCCCGCAAGACATCAGCTAACCTCCCCTGGAACGCTTATGAAATCAAGCAATATCAAAGTGCGCAGGGTTTCCGAAGATGCGACTGTTCTAAAAAGCCTCTTTCCTTTTGTTCTTTGCCATTGACTCGGTGAACGCACACTTGTCCCTGCCCTCGCATCCATTACGATATTGTGGGAAATCAGTATGGCTCTTACGCTTTGTAGGATTAAATCCACAGAGGATATGACTTCCACTTCTAATATGATTTCCCTAGTGGCGTAGCAGAGTTGGCTCTCATGCACGGTACTCTTAGCAGACCCTCTCACTGACGGAAGATTGAAGTGCACCATGATCCCCCGCCCTCAACTGTCTGCTTCTTTGTATTCGCTTCCTATTCTCTCGCAAGAGGCTATTGACTTTGTTTCCAAGGTATTTTCTTCTTTTAGTCGAAAAAATGAAGGATTTATGAAACTCATGAAGCTCACTTTGTCAGGGCGTAAGCTATGGATTTTGCTAAAAGCAAAGACAGCGGGATGAGACCCAGACTTCCCAGCACAGGACAGAAAACTGTATTCTTCGAAGGGGTCCCAAAAAGTGCAGCTATTACCCAGCTGAGCTCTGAAAACCATCTTCAAACAGATTGGCCAAATCATCTCCCGGGTGAAGGAAATCCTTTGTGTGAAGCATTTAAGTAAACCATAATCCTCACTTTACCGGTTTCCATTACACACAAGCACTCTTCTGGTATGTCTTTTGTTGGACGGGAACAATATGTTTACAGATTCAATGGCTGGGTCTTAATAGTAACGGAATAAACAACGCCTCAGGGGCTCTGATGCGTATTTGTTATTATACATAGGGAGAGATGTTTCACCTCAATGTGAAATGACAGGTATGCTGCACAGGAGACATGCTGTTTTGCATACGGCGATGTCTCCCACTGCTATTTCATAATGAGGCACCGAGTGCAAGCTCCACATTTTGTTGGCATGCAGGAGCTGGACGTTTTTCTTCTTCCTGTGAGGGTGCAGAATGCACATGCTGAAAATGTTTTGTCCTTTCTCCAGATGGAACATTTGAAAGGGGATTAGTGAGAACATCTCTGCCTGGATGCATTGTGTTTCTGCCATGATGCAAAATAATTCTCTTTCAAACAAGGACAGATTGACATTTATCACGCTGAGAGGCACCTGTCAGAAACCGAATCATCTTTGGCTTCAAAAAGCATTCATTTATCAGCTGTGCGCAGATGTCTGTCAAAACCTTACATTGCAGTTTTCTTGTTTACTCTTGTGGAAATACAATGCGGCGGAAGCCATCCACAAGATTCCAAAACCTCAGTGTTGTTACGCCAGAAGCTACAGCAGGGGCAGAATCAAATGAAGTGTGACCTTCTCAGAAAAGCCTTACCTTGGGAATGAAGCTTATTTCCCAACCATCAAACAAGTAGTCTAAGGGTTGCCACTGAACCTCCACCGATGTCTCCATGATGGATTTGAAGAGTAAACCGTCTGGATTCGAGAGATCTAAAAGGTACAGATTGATGCATTATTGGCCTCCGTCCTGTGTGTGTTCAATAAATCAACATTTTTCTCAGCCAAGGTGGATCTTTACTCTCTGCTTTTAACTCCGTAAAAAGAGAGCAGTGGATACAGAGAGGTTCACTTCACTTTTTCCCAGATATTTTTAAACATGCAATGCTTCTTAAATCAGTTTACATTTATTGTATAAAGAATGCAGTCGGGAAACCCAAAGAATAGAAGTCAGGAAATAGCATTACAGTCATTTCACAGTACACACAAGTAAACCTCCAGCCTTTTCAGTGTCAACAATTGTAAGAGCCTCCAGAGGATTTGAAAATAATAACATGGAAACTGTAATAAAACACTATCTCTGCTGGGAGTGGTCTGCTTCTGCCATGTATATGATGACATATAAAGGTCTGTAAGTAAGTGATATTGTACAGTCATACATTCCAGAACAACAATTTACATATAATGTACTCACCCCCTTGTCATTAAAGATGTTCATGTCTTTCTTTGTTCATTCATAAAGAAACTGTGTTTTTTGAGGAAAACATTTCAGGATTTTTCTCCATATAATGGACTGATATGGTGCCCCGAGTTTGAACTTCCAAAATACAGTTTAACGATCCCAAATGCAGTTGTAAACGATCCCCGAAGAAATGTCTTATCTAGCGAAATGACTGGATATTTTCAGAAAAACAATACAATTTATATACTTTTTAATGTCAAACGCTCGTCTTGTCTTGCTCCCCCTGAACTCTGTGTATTCTGGCTCAAGACATTTAGGGTATGTCGAAAATTGTACTATATTGCAGTTTTACCTTTTTTGTTAAGGGTATTTGATCTTCTTTGCACGTTCATTTTGAACTCTGAACTTCTGCAGCGATGTAGGATGATTTTGAAATAAAGCTGATGGGAAATAATGCGATTGGAGTTTTTCGACATACCCTAACTGTCTTGAGCCAGAATACACAGAGTTCAGGGAGAGCAAGACAAGACAAACGTTTGAGATTAAAAAGTATTTAAATTGTATTTTTTAAAATGAAAATAACCAATCATTTCGCTAGATAAGACCCTTCTTCCTCGGCTGGGACCGTTTAAAACTGCATTTGGGATCGTTTTGCTGTATTTAAACTGCATTGTAATAATGTGAGTACATTATCTGTAAATTGTTGTTCTGGAACTGGACTTCTCCTTTAATAAACTCTGACAGTTGTCAGAAATCAAGATTTTTGATGAAAATATTCCAGGATTTTCCTCCATATAGTGGACTTCAATGGTGGCCAACGGGTTGCAGGTCCAAACTGCAGGTTCAATGCACCTTCAAAGAGTTCTACACGATACCAGCCGAGGAATAAGGGTCTCATGTAGCAAAGCAATGAGTTATTTTCTAAAAAAAAAGAAAATGTAATATATTTAACCACAAATGCTCATCTTGCACTAGCTCTGCGATGCGCATCTTTATGCATTGTGTAATCACACTGGACATGCGGTTAGTTCTTCATCTGTGTACTCCGGTTTAAAAAGATAGGGTGTAAAACTCCATCTCATTTTCTCCTCCAAAATCTTCCAACATCGTTACCTTTTTTTGTAAAGGGTGTTTGACTTTCTTTGCACGTTCGCTTTGTAAACAGGTCGGTACTTCCACCTACTTCATGCGTGCATGATTACGTAATACACGAGGTCGAGATAGTGCAAGAGGAGCATTTGTGGTTAAGAATTATATAAACGTAATTTTTTTTAAGAAAAGGTCTTTCAATAAGACCCTTATTCCTTGGAGATCGTGTAGAGCTCTTTGAAGCTGCATTGAAACTGCAATTTGGACCTTCAACCCACTGACCACCATTGAAGTCCACTATATGGAGAAAAATCTTGGAATGTTTTCTTTCTTGATTTCATTTTGACTGAAGAAACAAAGACATGAACATCTTGGATGACATGGGGGTGAGTAAATTATCACCAAAGATGCATTTATTTGAACAAAATGACAATAAAAACATTTAAAATGTTACAAAATATTTCTATTCAAATAAACGCTGTTTTTTAACTCTTAACCATTTTCAAAATTGATAATAATAAGAAATGTTTCTTGAGCACCAAATCAGATTTGAGTCATTTCTGCAGGATCATGTGACACTGGAGACTGGAGTGCTGTCATTTTAGGAAAAAAATACATTATAAAATATGTAAAAATAGGGTTATTGTAAACTGTAATAAAATTATAACAAGCTTTTCTTCTCTTGCTTGCTTTCTCTCTCTGTTCATTTCTTCCTTGCAATATGTTTCCTTTTGATAACTGAACTAGATTTTAGCTATTGCAAGCATATCGTTCAGTTGCAGAAAATGGGCAATAATGTTCGACATTAGTCTCATCTTTGTTAGATTACAGAAATTATGGCCCCACTAGTTGAATATCTCCGAAGTCTGAGCAAGCCCGCGATGCCTGCCAGATGCCGCATGCAAATAACAATTTCTTTCAAATTCATTAAGTTCCAATTATCGTTATTATCTCTGAATTACCTGCAAAAATGTAAGAAACAGAAGGCCAGGCAGTGGTGCTTTGTGATTGTCTATAGAATGCCCAACTGGCTTTTCACAAATAATGGAATGTTTGTTATGATGTGTTCTATTCTAGGCTGAGGCATTTTGCTCAAGGCTGACAGGCAGTGACTGTATACGAAAGGCCCTCTAGCATTTTGCCAATCTGGCACTGCTACTCACCAGGTGGTGGGTGTCTAATCATATCCTGTTGGCAAAGACAGCCAGTTGTTTCTCTGAAGAACTAACATGAGGTATGTGTGTGTGTGCAAATGGGACTGTGAAGGAGCGTGTAATCTCTCATCCAGGTCTATTAAACCCGGGTCATGCTTGGGTAACAATGATGCACTTACAATGAAAATGTCACATTCAAGATCTATGCAAAACACCTCAGACATTTCAATGGAAAAATAGCCTTATCAGACCAAGACACTGATGTTATTTGAATAAAAGAGCTCTCAGGAGAGAAATGCACTCACAGGTAGAGACTAAGGTGTTCATTGGGGCACTTATGATGTTGTCGATCACCGCGTACACATTGATGTTGTATTCCAAACCCGGCTCCAGCCCTTTGATGGTGGTGTTGGTAACATTTCCTGGGACTCTGATCTCTAGCTGGACTCCACCAGGGGTTGTGGGGGCGTAAGTGATGAGATAGTCTGTCAGGATCACAGGCCCCTCCCATTCAAGATCAATGGTGTTCTCTGACACTCCCCGAACTTGCAGATTCATAGGAGGTGACACTGTGTATAAAAAGAGCGACGATATCACATGAATATGAATCATTCTGATCAAAAAGCAATCATTCTGAGGAAAGTGGTATGGAAAATTCACTGATGTGATCTGAGGCAAATCACACTGCAAGCATTTTACTACTTTTGTTCACAGATAAGTTTTTAAAATCTTTCTCTCTCTCTCTCTCCACCTTTTTTCTGAATGCAGAAGTCTTGTCTGACTAGAACGATGCTTTACATTTTCGATCTCTGGTGTTTGGAGTCAAATAAAAATGTTTTCTGAGCCAATAATATAACGTTAAACCTATGAAAATGGTGTTAAAAGCACATGGTGCCATAGTTTCATTGCTTCACAGTGTCGCAATAACCAGCTTTTTGCAGTAACTCACCTGTCATTGTTTAACGAGTGGGTAAATGACATGAAGTGACGTGAGGTTAGCGGCATTGAAAACAGATGAGCGCACATATACAGCTCCCAAACTGGGCAAAGTTTGCGGGATTTTGTCCACAAAATGGTAAGAGAACACATTATATTATTTCACATACCGTATTTTAACTTTTGCGCTGCAAGCCACGCTCGTTTTCTTTTGTCATCGTTAATGCGATGCATACACTGCCAGACACGGACAGATTTGCTGGTACACAAAACAAGTACAGGAATTTCCTTAGCCTAATTGGTGTTACTGTGGCAGCCACCAACAGCACAGTTTAACCCTGAGCACATATTTATATTTAGTTATATTAAAAAAGTTTCAGTTTAATTAATTAAGTCAAACTTTTTTTACCCCGTTTGTACACAAATTGAAATGTAAACCAGAACATGTGAGCACCCAAATGGAAGTTTGTTCATATGCAACTATTACAGATGGTTTAAATGCTCACTGAAGCTTCAGAAGGAAAAACGATGCATTAAGAGCCAGGGGTATTAACTTTTGAACAGAATGCAGATGTGTACATTTTTCTTATTTTGCCTAAATTTCATATTTTTTCATTTAGTACTGCCCTTCAGAAGGTACAGAAGATTACATGTTTTACATGTTTTCCAGAAGACAAAATAAATTAAATTTACCCTGATCTTCAAATTCCAAAAGTTTTCACCCCCCCCGCTCTTAATGCATTGCGTTTCCTTCGGGAGCATCAGTGAGCGCTTGAACCTTCTGCAATAGTTGCATATGAGTCCCTCAGTTGTCCTCAAAGATGGATGTGACAAGATTGATCTCAAAATCATTGTTGGAAAGGATTCAAATACACAAAAATTCTGAAAAACCAAAGAATTTGTAGGACCTGAAAGAGTTTTCTAACAGCAGGCAGTTTAACTGTTGAGGACAAACAAGGGGCTCATGAACAACTATCACCAAAAAAAAAAAAAAAAAGCTGTTGATCATTCAGGTAACAACAGTATTAAGAATCAAGTGTATCAACTATTATCTTCTCTTGTGGACTATATGTAACAGTCTTTTATGTGAAATATCTTATTCAGGTCAGTACTAAATAAAAAAAGAACATGCATTTTGTATGATCCCTCTTTTTCTAGGTAAAATAATTAACATTTTGCAGATTTTGCAAAGTGTATGTAAACCTTTGACCTCAACTGTAGGTAGATAGTGCTGCAAAGCACAGAGTATTATCTGACATTGATGTGCTGGTATGCAGTGAACTTGAAAAAGTTAGAAAATGTAGCTACTTATAAAAAGAGTTTGGAGAATCCCATTTGGGCTGCCCATGAGACTAAGAAACAACCCGGGTCTCCGAAACACATGAGACTTCTTCCTGATACTGGGCTCACAGGAGTAGCTATAAGTGGCCCCTAGGGAATTACTAAGGACTTGAGAAAGCAATTCAGCTCCTTCCACACGAACAGGACAGACTGGCATTCCTTCTGGTCCTCCTCTACAACAGACCCCTCAAAATAAAGAAAAAAAGTCCCAGGGTGCATACTTAGCAAAATTTATCACTCCAGCATCTGTGCTTTTCACCCAAATCTAGCTGCCAAGCTCCTCTTTTTATTTTCAAGGAGGAACAAGAAACCAGGAAGCAGAGCAGATACAGTCTTAGACAAAAAAAGGGAGCAACGGTCTTTCCAACTGGATGCTTCTCAGTTTCCACGTCTCTCAAAAAAGTCTCATCACTTGCAACTTGAAAGCTGACATCAATTATTTGAAAAATCTTTCTGTTACAAGAAAAAATATTCAGCATATTATGTACTGTATAATCAGAATATATACTAAGCATAATCTGGAAAAGCATGCAATACATATATACTTATATAAAATATTGTTTACCACAGCATCAAATTCTAACAGTTATTTCTGGATTCATTCTCAGCTTTGTACGTGCATTAGTATTGGCAGCGCTGCTTGTCTAGATTATCGATTGCCATGTACCGAAGCAACAATATGTCAACGAACAGTCTTTCAGAATAACTTAAAGACTATGTTTTGGCAAAGTGTGTAGAGTATAATTTGCTATTCCTAATTTCATGATTACTTCTGCTGAATTATAGTTGAAAGACTTGTTAAGAGCAGGTGCTACAGTATGTAAGAGTTTACCATTCAATTCCTTCATGAATGCAAAATCTGCTGAATGCTGAAAATTTATGATTTTCAAATATCATTTCATTTTAAGCTATCTGAAGATTTCAGAAAGGAACTTCTCATCACCTCTTATTTCCTTCATTACTTCTCCCCCCCCATCGCTACCTGCGTGCAAAATACTTTTTGCTTATGTTTTCATGGGCCTAATGAAACGAGAAAATTGGATAGAGTAACTGAAAGAAAGCCATATCCTAATTCATTCCCTTGATAATATGAAGACCTAAGAGAGCAGAGAATCTTCAGAAGCTGTGTGGAGAGTAATAATTGAGCAGCCACTCGCTGTATTCCACCACCTCTCGCACACAACACCCCACTATTTTCTCCTAATTGCAATGAAATAAGCAATTTTGCCTCCACTCAGTCTTGCAGAAAATGAGAGGGAGAAAACTGGGCTGGTAATATGATTTGCCCTTCCCTCTCCCACTCGTGAGATGACAGCTGTCTTCAGCGATGTAGGGCTTCGCCAGCCTTTTGCACGAACTGGCTGTGAACCTGGGTAAGCGTGATGGAGAAATTGCTTTGGCCTGGTTAATATGACACATCTTCCCCAGTGAATGTGACTTTTGACAAATGAATGGTGTTACACTGTGAGTTGTCACCAGTTTTACAGCTATGACTGGAGGAGCGGGGGGCCTACCGTGGGGTTTAGCATCTGTTGTGTGTGCCGGTAACTGGGGGAATGGTTACACTCTTTCCAGAGAGGATTTATATTGGAAGAAAGAAAATGTACCAGTTGCACATCGCTTAATAAAGTGGCTTGTTTATCTACAATTGGCTTAAACCACTTTGAGAGAGAATATATACTATGAAAATGATGTTCGTATTTTCTCAAACAAGCTTTCGCTGTAGCTTAATTTCTTCTTTGATGGATTTTAAATGCTTATAGAACACCAAGCGAGTCAGACATTAAATATTCACTTGCAATATATAAGGTTGAATGTGGGAATTATCCAGCACAAACTCATTTTCCTGGGGAACGGTTAACTACTCTGCTTAACTACATCTACTGTGTCAATATAGCAAGCTGTAATAAGTGTTTATAATGTTAAAACAATAAAAAAGGCTGTTTTTAAATGCTAACTACATTTAACGTATATACTATAAATAGATTTAAAATATATTACAAATATTTTACATTTAACAGAACAACAGATGTAATTTGGCTGCAAACTGTAATAGTACGAATTATCATATAAAGACCATGATAATGTGTTTCATATTTAACAAGACAATAGATGTACTGTCTCCTTACAGGAAAAAAAATATGGTTATAGTACGGATATAAAAACAGTTGCCTTAATGTCACAGAAATGTCTGTTTAACAAATCACATATGATTATATTTTAGTCATTGTTTCTTATTTATTATAATTTACGTTAATAGGCTTTATGTTGTAGCCGTTTGAACAAATCAGTTGAATAAATAAACAAATGAATGAGTAAATGAATGGTGGTTTTAGTTTCATAGAGTGTCGCTTTTAAAAAATCATTTTATATTTCTGTATTAAATAAAAAATCAATACCCATTTATTTATCATTATTTATGCAATGTTGAATCAGCATATTTCTTTCTAAAGCTACTTTTTTGTACTGTCTATTCAATGAATTTCTCATTTAACATAATAATGACTTTATCTTTTGGAGGCACATAAATTTCTCAGCCAAAATTGATGTGCAATTAAAATGTGATTACTTTAATTAATTACATGTGCAGATTAATTTGTCAGAGTAAAAATGATAACTTGACAGCCCTAGAAATAACTCTAAAATATACAGGGAATAAATGTCTGAAACCCTTAAGTCTACAAATTTTCTGGCCACAAGAACTACAAGGGTGTTTTTACACATTGAACACTGACCTGAAGTGCAGTCATCTCCTGTATATCCTTCTTGACAGGCGCAGAAACCATCCTTACACACCCCTTTCTGGCTGCAGTTATTAGCACAGAAGATGAGAGAGCAGTCTTCCCCCAGGAAGCCGGGTCGGCACTGGCAGGTTCCGTTCACACAGGTTCCTTGATCTGAGCAGTCATTCAGACATCTGCCCAGCGAGCAGTCCTCCCCTGCATAGGCTTCCTCGCAGACGCACTCCCCATCAATGCACAACCCCCTGTCAGAGCAATCACCTGGACATCGAGGCTCTGAGCAGTTCTCACCGCCAAAGTTACGGTCGCATACACACTCGCCTTCGATGCAAATGCCCTGGCCGGAGCAGTCATCTGGGCAGCGGGGTTCAGAGCAGTTCTTGCCAATCCATCCTTCTTCACAAACACACCCACAAATCTCCATGCTGAACGTGCCGTGGCCACACTGAGGGACGAAGTCCAAGCGACCTAAGATTGAACAAATATGTTAAAGTTATTTAAAGAAATTAACATTTCTGTCAGCATTTACTCACCCTAATACAGATGCTCGTTTACACCACTGAATAAAAAATAAAAATGGTATTTGTGAGTTTTTATCTCACAATTGTGACGCTTTTTCTCAAAATTTGTGAGATATATACCTATATATTGTGGTTTTTTTCTTGAAAATGCAAGTTTGTATCTCACAATTCTGACTTTTTTTTTCACAATTCTGAATTATCTCTCAATTCTGACTTTTTGTCACAATTGCGTGTACACATCTTGCAAATCTAACTTTTTTCTCGCAATTGCAAGTACACATCTTACAATTCTGACTTTTTTTCTCACAATTCTGAGTTTATATCTCGGAATCCTGAGTTATCTTGCAATTCTTACTTTTTTCTTGCAATTCTGAGTTATCTCACAAATCTGAATTCTGACTTTTTTCTCGCAATTGCGAGTATACATCTCACAATTCTGAATTTTTTTCTCGCAATTCTGAGTTTATATCTCAGAATCCTGAGTTATCTTGCAATTCTGACTTTTTTCTCGCAATTGCAAGTACACATCTTACAATTCTGACTTTTTTTCTCACAATTCTGAGTTTATATCTCGGAAACCTGAGTTATCTCGCAATTCTGACATTTTTTCTCGCAATTCTGAGTTATCTCACAAATCTGAATTCTGACTTTTTTCTCGCAATTGCGAGTATACATCTCACAATTCTGAGTTTTTTTCTCGCAATTCTGAGTTTATATCTCAGAATCCTGAGTTATCTTGCAATTCTGACTTTTTTCTCGCATTTCTGAGTTGTCTAGCAATTCTGACTTTCTTGCAATTCTGAGTTATTTCGCAATTCTGACTTTTTTTCTCACAATTCTGAGTTGCCTTGCAATTCTGACTTTTTTCTTAAGTTTGTGAGTATACATCTCAATTCTGACTTTTTTTTCTCACAATTCTAAGCTATCTCACAATTCTGACTTTCTTGCAATTCTGAGTTATCTTGCAATTCTGACTTTTTTCTCGCAATTCTGAGTTGTCTTGCAATTCTGACTTTTTTCTCGCATTTGTGAGTATACATCTCAATTCTGACTTTTTTTCTCGCAATTCTGAGTTTATATCTCGGAATCCTGAGTTATCTTGCAATTCTGAATTTTTTTCTCGCAATTCTGAGTTGTCTTACAATTCTGACTTTCTTGCAATTCTGAGTTGTCTTGCAATTCTGAATTTTTTTCTCGCAATTCTGAGTTGTCTTACAATTCTGACTTTCTTGCAATTCTGAGTTGTCTTGCAATTCTGACTTTTTTCTCGCAATTCTGAGTTGTTTTGCAATTCTGACTTTTTTCTCGCAATTCTGAGTTGTTTTGCAATTCTGACTTTTTTCTTGCATTTGTAAGTATACATCTCACAATTCTGACTTTCTTGCAATTCTGTTATCTTGCAATTCTGAGTTGTCTTGCAATTCTGACTTTTTTTCTTGTATTTGTGAGTATACATCTTACAATTCTGACTTTTTTTCTTGCAATTCTGAGTTATCTCACAATTCTGACTTTTGATCTCACAATTCTGACTTTTTTTAGTTGCGAGTTTATATCTCGCAATTCTGAGTTATCTCGCAATTCTGACTTTTTTCCCCAGAATTACACAATACAAACTTGCAACTGCAAGCTTTTTCTCACAATTCTCAGTTTATATCTCACAATTCTTACTTTTTTTTCTCAGAATTGTGAGATATAAACTCAGAATTGTGAGAAAAACCTTGCAATTGCGAGTCTGTATTGCGTAATTCTGGGGGGAAAAGTCAGAATTGCGAGAAAAAAGTCAGAATTGTGAGATGTATACTCGCAATTGCGAGAAAAATATCACAATTGTGAGATATAAACTATTCACTGCTGTAAGATAAACACAGTTC
Source organism: Labeo rohita (assembly GCF_022985175.1). NCBI lineage: Eukaryota > Metazoa > Chordata > Actinopteri > Cypriniformes > Cyprinidae > Labeo > Labeo rohita. Next base: position 24,028,903 of record NC_066870.1, on the reverse strand, counting down.
TGAGAAAAAAAGTGCAAATCCACTCTACTATTTTAAGGGGATAGTTCACCCAAAAATTAAAATTCTGTCATCATTTACTCACCCTTATGTTGTTCCAAAACTGTATGATTTTTTTTCCACCCGCTAAACATAAAAGAAGACATTTTGATAAATGTGTGGAACCAAACAGTTGTTGGTCCCCATTCAAGTCAAGTCATCTTTATTTATATAGCACTTTTAACAATACAGATTGTGACAAAGCAGCTTTACAGTATTAAATAGGAAATAGTGCATCAATAATGCAAAAAGACAACAGTAAACACTCAATTTTCAGTTAAAGGCAGTTCATCATTGAATTCAGTGATGCCACAATCCAGCTCAGTTCAGTTCAAAAATTGACTTTCACAGTATAAAAAAAAACAAAAAACTATGTAAATCAATGGGGACCAGAAAATGTTACTCACCCATTCTTAAAAATATCTTCTTTTGTGTTTAGAAAAAAGAAATTTCTGAATGGTTCGGAACAACTTGAAGGTGAGTAAATGATAGAATTTTCGTTTTTGGGTGAACAACAACCTAAATTACAGCCTGTTCCTCACACAAGCCTATCATTATGTGTTCTGAAAAAAGTCACACAACTTTTATCATAATTTTATAGTGCTCTTTTTTGTTATTTTGGTCTTCATTCACCTCACTTTTTTAACAGTCTTTTAAAAATATCCTTAAAAAATGACTGAGAATTTACCTCAGAGGAAACCAAGTCTAACAGGTTTGAAACAAAATGAAGGTGAGTAAATAATAACAGAATTCACACTGGGTGAGCTATTTCTTTAATTTCCATCAGGTTGGTCTAAAATTAAACTTAAGTAAAAAATAAAAAAATAATAATTCTGAGGCAATATCTTGCAATCTTATTAGCTCCAGCACATGCAGCCTGGTTTGATTCAGCAAACACAGGACTTATCAAAGGCTTGAGGGGAAGACCTCTCCAGCAGCAGTGCTGTAATTAATCTAGTTCACAATCTAACCTCATTTGTATAGCTTAATATGACTTTCCCTTTACTACTGCAGTGTTTCAGCTGTTTTTAGCTGCCCTGGAGGGGCTCCACAGCCAAGGTTTGCAGGTGTGAATCCACTCGAGTGCCCCTTTGAGACGTTAAACAAGCACAACACTACCACCGTCCACAGTTCTGTTGTCCCTATGGGTCAATGCACAATATAGCCTCTACTTCACTTAGCACTGCAGTCACATCATAACCGACAGAAGGACCAGGATGCACTTTGTTTTATCTACCAGCTACAATGAGCCAAAAGCCACTTGAAACGGATTCAAGATTAAAGAAGATGAGTTTGATTAATCCATTATAAAACATCCAGAGGTGGTCGAGACACAGCCTGCATATAATATATCCATGATATTCTATTATAAATATTTATCAACAGAAAGACAGTTTAATTTTTCATTTGTTATGCATGTTATAGCTTGCATTTTAGCTACATCTAGCTACAACTTGAGATTTCTAAAATGAAAATGGATCTATGGGTGACACAACTATCCCCGGATAACCCAGTTCAGTTGCCTGTTTAATGGCAACATGAATAGGTACACGAAAAATATTAGGGGTAGAAACTGGTTAAAAATAGTTTCTGAGTTTCAGTGAATTATTCTTAGATGTTACTTTATTAATTCAGTGCTATTTGAGTCTGACTGAGAAGAAAGTTTTTAATTAAAATGAGTAAATTACATTTTTTAACCTTAATTTAAAGTTTTAGATTTTTAAAGAGAAAGTTATCAGCAAAGAGCCACCAGTGATTTTCTCTTTTTATTGTCAAAATTGCTGATTAATAACCTCTGTTTACCTATTTTGTACATAAATGTAATCCAAAGTCATATGATAAGTCAAATTAATACAATACTCTTCAAAGTTTTGTGGGTGGTATAAAAATAAATAAATAAATAAAAAATAGAAAATCAAAGAAAAATAAAGAAGATAGAAAAAATAAAATAAATAAATAAATACATTTAAAAAAGAAAAATACAAATTTTCTTTTTTAAAATATATTATAAAATGTAATTTATTCCTGTGACGAAAAAAGCTGCAAAAAGTCATTACTGCAGTCCTCAGTGTCATTTTTCAATTATTTTTAATAAAGCATAAAACTATAAGGCTTTATTAGCTTTAGTAAAGAATGTGTTGTGCATACACTCTCCGTAGGTACAATAAAGAGCAAATAATAAAATTAAAAAATATAATTAAAATTAATCCCTATTTTGTCTCCTCTCATCCTTGACCTGAAATAAGTTGGAAATACTTGATTTAAACTCTTTGAATATTTTTAATAAACATTTATATCGATTATTATTAGTTTTATATTGAAAATACCATACTTTTTTATAATACTACAGGGTGTGCAATCAAAGTTTATCCACACCAAAATCTAAAACTTACCCATAACGGAGCTCTCTCCACAGCAGCTGGAGCTACACTGCGCTCGAAGCAAGGACACCTCCCTCTCCAGCATCTCTATGCGGCTCGCCAGCTGTTCCATGGCGGTAGCCGCAGGACAAGCGCAGGCCTGCTTTGGGATATTGATGCGATGGGTGAAGGTCACCTGGCTGTCCGAGTCCACCGTCTCTTCTGTGTACTCTGTCGGCATCTTGTCACTCCCAGCTGTACCTTTGTTTGTCCCTGGTACCGTGTCTAGGTCCACTGAACAGAGTGACTCCCATGGTACGTTGATGTTGTATACATGATTGAAGATCATGGCCTGCGTCTGGTTGTTAGAGGACCCCCCGCCTTCGGGAACCTGTCGCCTCACCCTTGTGGTCCTCACTAGTTTGCTGGTGGGGTTAGGAACAGCTTGAATCCCAAAGAACAGTAAAGCCAGGCTCACCAATGAACCTTGCATTGCCATGGTGCACCCCCACATCACAACTCGGGCACTAGGGCGAGATCATCAACTCCACAAATAGACCTCTGATTGGCACTGTGAACAAGAAAAGACATTTTTTATTACTAGGGAACAGGAAAGAAAATAGCAGTGTTCAACAATAGCAATATTTTTACAGGCCTCAATCTCCACACAAATACAATAGTACACACACACATACACTCTGAGGATTGTGAATATTATGAAATATCTGACTGCTAATTGACCAATCAGATATTCCAGAGCAGTGTAATGATAGAGATGGGCATGGAGATGTACAAGTAATGCTTCAAGTGAGGAGATTCAAGTGATTTCAAGTTGACTTTGTTTTAAAAGTGACTGATAGTAGTGATGTCTGAATGGGTATGTTGTTTAAATTGTAATTAGTCCACCTGTTTCTATCAATCTGATGCATTGGAAACTATTTTCCATAATTATTGCCAGCATGAGGGCTTGTCCAAATACTCATACTTGCATTCTTTGCACTTGTCCACTTGTCTACTTACATAATGTATTTCCTGTATTTGGCCCAAGTGTTCAAATAGAATGTTTTATTACCCAATGGGACACACTTATAGAATTCTTTAGACTTTAGGTAAAAGCTTTAGGTAACACTTTAGTATAGAGACCAATTCACACTGTTAACTAGCTACTTACAAGCATGCATATTACTAGCATATTGGCTGTTTATTAGTACTTATACAGCACATATTCTTGCATGACCATATTCTACATCCCCAATCCTACCCAATACCTAAACTTATAGGAGAAGTCCACTTCCAGAACAACAATTTACAGATAATTTACTCACCCCCTTGTCATCCAAGATGTTCATGTCTTTCTGCCTTCAGTCATAAAGAAATTATGGTTTTTGAGGAAAACGTTTCAGGATTTTTCTATATATAATGGACTTCAATTGTGCCCCTGAATTTGAACTTCCAAAATGTAGTTTAAATGCAGCTTCAAAAGGCTCTAAACGATCCCAGCCAAGGAAGAAGGGTTTTATCTAGCGAAACGATCGGTCATTTTTTTCCGAAAAGCAAACATTTGTATACTTTTTAAGCACAAAAGCTTGTGTAGCACAAGCTCTGAGATGCGTGTTCACGACACTACATACTATTGAATCACGTTGAAAGGTCACGCGGAACTACTGACCCAGTGTTTACAAAGCGAACGCGCAAAGACTAACAAAGTGCAAGTAAGTCAAACACTGTTTACAAACAAAAAGCTACAACGATGTCGGACGATTCTGAAGTTGTAGGAGAAAATAAGATGTTTTTTGCCATTCTCTAACTTTTTGAGCCGGAGTACACAGACAATGAACTTAGACGTGATTCGTAGTAGTGATGGGATGTTCGGATCATTTTACTGACTCGGACCTTTGAGTCTCGTTCAGCAAAATAAACAAATCTTTTTTCGAGTCATTTAATTCATTTTAGTAAAATATAATTAAAATGTTATGTGGTACTTCCCTAACACATCTACTGCTTACACAAACGTTGATCACACTACAAACAATACAAAACTGTAATGCTATAAGAAACAGAAAAGATTAATTCATTGTTTAACTGGGTCTTTAGTCTATGATTAGCTCACCTCACCTCTTATTTAACAAGTTTTCGGTTTCAAATCGTTCGTTCATCACGGGACAGCCCCATAAGATGAACAAATGACTCGAAAAACCCGAAGACTCGAAACAGGTGAACTAATTCCAGTACAGAACCTAATAGGATGTTGCGAATGCGTGACTGAATGAATCACACCCCGAGACGACTCGTTCTTCCCGAGTCACATTAAAGAATCATTCAAAATGAACGAATCATTCAAGAATGCGCATCCCAGAGCCTGTGCTACACAAGCTTTTGTGCTTAAAAAGTATAAAAAAAATGTATTTTTTGAAAAAAAATGACCAATCGTTTTGCTAGATAAGACCCCTCTTCCTCGGCTGGGATCGTTTAGAGCCTTTTGAAGCTGCATTTAAACTGCATTTTGGAAGTTCAAAATCAGGGCACCAATGAAGTCCATTATACAAAGAAAAATCCTGAAATGTTTTCCTCAAAAACCATAATTTCTTTACGACTGAAGACAGAAAGACATGAACATCTTGGATGACAAGGGGGTGAGTAAATTATTTGTAAATTGTTGTTCTGGAAGTGGACTTCTCCTTTTTTATTCCTAGAGTAAAGTAGTTTTACTTTTCTGTAGTTTTTCATTAGCTCTCATTCATACCATTGACATTACCTGAGCAGTTGAAGGCTTTGCGGAGCAAAAACAATGTAAGTGTCTAAAAGCATATGCACAATTCCATAAATGACTTTTAACTTAATGTCGTTAAACCGAAAGTACAAAGGAAACTGTTAAAATAACCACAGCATTAACAACAACCATTAAAATAAGAGGATGAGGTTTATCTGTCAATCAGGTGCATGAAAGTTGCTTTTGTTACTACATCATCAGAATCATCATTTGTCGATAGAAAGGAAAAGTTTAAATGCTGTAGCATTTTATTTTGGAAAAATAAGCTCACATTATGCAAAGGTGTGACATAAAATGTTACCCTATACCACAGTATGCTACACAACATGATAGCCTACTTTTAAAGCCTTTCTTTTAAAAATCTTGGCTTACATGTGCTACTCTATTGATAAATAAACATCCTAAAATGTTTTTGAAATAAATGTATTTAACGCTAAGTATACAAATACATTTACATATTTATGTTCTTAAGAAAAAATACCTTGCAATTGTACTTTTAGTAGCCTATACTAAACCAGTATAAAGTGTGCTAAATTGGAAGTATAGTGCTTAAGTCCAACTAAAGATGAACTTAAGTATATTTGATTGTGCTAAAGTAGAACTATTGCAAGTAGATTTCTGATACACTTTAAATGTCTTGCATTTAAAGACCTTTTTTATTCAGCGATCATACAATCCTCAGCAATTGTGACATTAAAACCCATTTTAGGCTTAATATTAAGAAATGTGAATTGTGCATGTAGTACTCCAAATGAAGTTTAATTATAATTTTTAAATCAGTACTCTAGGGATATATTTGTAAATATGTTAATAGATTTGAACTAATGATTTGACATAAATGTATTTTAAATATATTGTATTACTTTTCACTATATGGTAAAGGCTGCAGTGTAATTTGCCCCCTGACTAACCATATAAAAAATTTAGGGGAAGCATTTAAATAATCCTGTGAATACAAGTTAAGAATGCAGAATCGAATCGTTAATCGAATCTCATTAAATTTTATTGTGAATTTTATTGGACTGGATCCATCAGATCCTTTTACAGCTGGGTTCTGAAATACAGTCAACACAAAGCCACACCTAGTAAAGCAGAATTTATATTGAATCAATATTTCATACTTCATTATTTTCGGATAATTGCAGACATTAATCCCAGAAGTGTTCCCTACAGCATGAGAAACATTTAAGTAATTCGACTGGGAATTTTGTTGATACAGTTCAAAGACCCAGGTATGGAATTTCCTTTAAATCTTCCTTAATCCCTTATCAGCAACAGAACTCAGGACAAGAGCAAACTGTAAAATGAATCACTGAGTCAGACTGACACCTGGGCTTTGGGGCTATGGTCAGAGTGATAATCTCCTCTGACATTTTCTATTTTTAATGGACTGGCAGACATAGACTACTTCCCTACCCAAGAAACACTTTTGTGTTGCTGCTCAATCACCTGGATAAAAGTAGGAGACTTTAAAGTAAATGTATAGTGCTCTATAATTTCTTATAGGAGAAGAATTTATATGTAGAGAACAAAGCATCAATCCATCCAAATCAATCCTAATCACTTTAAACTAGCAATGTAAATGTACCTTTTTTGATTAATTACTAAAATCTACTGAATATATGTTACAGAAGAATGAACAGTTAACTATAGGATTGTGTAATCATATATTCCTGTCACATTGTGACATCTTATTTCTATCTGTCAGAGCCTGGAGGTGTGTCTAAGCGGGTTGCTCTCGTTTTATTTGTGGCACTGGACCCTGGAGCAGCTGGCTCGTTAATTCCGTCTCCATCCTGCCTCTTACATTATGAGTGGCAAACTTCGCACAGAAGTGGTCTGACATTACAAAACCAATTTTGCCCTCACATCTTCCACATCTATCTATTCTGATGAAACACAAAATCTAAATCTGCATAGTACCAAAGTCTACTTCACAAATATCAGCCAAAACAATGGCAGTTTTGAAATCACAAAGCTTTTAAAAAAGTAGTTCACCCAAAAAATAAAATTTGCTGAATTTTTTCTCACCCTCAAGGCCATACAAGATGTAGATGAGTTTCCTCATCAGACCAAAATTAGAGAAACTAAGTATTAGTATTACTTGCTCACCAATGGATCATCTGCAGTGAATGAGTGCCGTCAGACAGCTGATAAAAGCATCACAATAATCCACACAACTACAGTCAATCAATTGTCTTGCGAAGTGCAAAGATGTATGGTTGTAAGAAACAAATCCATAAATAAGACTGGAGTCATACATTCTAAAAAAATGCTGGGTTAAAAACATCCCAACTTGGGTTATTTGGCATCCCAGCACTGGGTAAATATTGGACAGAACACATGCTGGGTTATTTTGACCCAGCTGGTTAGGTTAAATGTTTTTAAGGCAACTATTGTTTAAAAATTATTACATTGCTGGCATAAAATAAACTGGAACTTATTAAAAAACACACACACAAAATTACTGGAGGCAACAGCAATAAATCAAAAGATGAACATTTATTATTAAGTAAGAACACATAGACAAAACACAAGACAAATTGAATTTACTGGGTAAATACAGCATAGTTTACAATATTACATACATTTAAACTCGTTTAACAAGCATTTTAGACATAAAAATATAACATTTAAAAGTAGAATTTTCATTTTAGTGTATTTAACTGTTCTCTGTAATCGCTTTTTACAGAAATAGCACAAAGTCTCGTGCCAGTGTGTCGCTGAAATCTGAGCCGGTGAAGGGCTGCTGGTCACTGGGTTAACTGCGAACTTCAGACCGCAGCCTCGTGTTTCACTCGTAGCCGAAAGATGCCGTGACTGACTCCAAAAACTGCCCATAAACAAACAGTACTGACATTAGACAACATATTTTAAGATTAAACATAAAATAATCCATTTATTTTATGCAAGGCAATGTGAAACAACTGCTGCTAACGCAGCTGACTGACATCTCGTCCTTATGTTGCGTTGCATTAAATAATACAATTTCCAGCACAGTAAAGACTTTATAAATGAAATAAAAGGTATACAAACCTTTATTTCGCTGAAGAAATGCAAATCGGTGGGGCTGAGAACCGCTCTCTCCTGTAGAGGACTCAAAAAGCCCACGCTCTGACTAACTCAGCAGCTGGGTTGTTTCGTCAGCAGGGTTGCCAGGTTTTCACAACAAAACCCGCCAATTGCTAATCAAAACTAGCCCAAAAGTAGCCAAGTCTCATTAAAATCGCATTCTGGGGAGTAAAATACACGTTTTTTGGTGGCGTTCCCCTGGTAAAATTAGCATTCCAGGGGCTAAATATCACATTATTGGGGTCGCTTCAACCTGCAGACATGAAAAACAACCTGCGGCAACAGTGTTAAAGTAGTCTAATTCCGCAGAAAAACCGCAGACTTGGCAACCCTGTTTGTCAGAGACAGGCTCAGCTCAGTGACTGGGTAGAAAAAAGTAACTCAGCGTTAAAAATGAGCCAGCAACTTACTTGCAGAAAAACTACCCAGCACCTGGGTAAAAAAATATTAAACATAACTCAATAAAATGACCCAACAAGCTGAACTCAGCATTTGGGTTAAGAAAATAACCCAGCACCTGGGTAAAAATATTAAAAACAACCCAATAAAATGACCCAACAGGCTGAACCCAGCATTTTTTAGAATGTATGGATTACTTATCAGCTGTTTGAACTCTTCTGATGGCACCCATTCACTGCAAAGGATCCATTTGTGAGCAGAAAGTCGTGTAATTTTAAATTTCTCCAAATCTGTTCTGATGAACAAATAAACTCATCTACATCTCGGATGGCCTAAAAAGTAAATTACTTAGCAAATTTAGATTTTTGGATGGACTATTCCTTTAGTTGTGTTTCCTGTGCTCTAGCGTTTTCTCTAATGGAGAAGATTAAAGAGACTGCAGAACTATAGGGAGACTACAGACCACTAAAAAGACTGTCGCTATCTCTCTCTCTCAGTTTTTTTTTTTTTTTTTTACCCACACCGCCTTCAAAGGAAAAGTCAGACCAGGTCACGCAGACAACTCTGTATTTCTCCTGTTATAATGGGCTGATGGGAAACTTTTCTTTGACTGGAGATCTTGGCAATGCTAAGCAGCCCGTAGCCTTTGAAGAGAATGAGTGCCATCACACTGAATAACGACGACGCTCAATTAGGAGAGCTCTCAATTAAATACGACAGGGAAGACCACAGGGCCCTTTGACTGTGCACTTTCCCCAATTTCCTAATTTACTTTTGAACAGCACATGTTTCATGCTGGGATTTTTCTTTTAGTCACTTAATGGCTGTCCACATGGTAGAACCGCAATCAGAACTGACAGTGCAGTGAATGAAAGAAGTGAAAGGAGCACAACTGTTTTCATTAGTAATAATAAAAAATGTTTCCTGGATTATAGTATGTGACACTGAAGATTGGAGTAATGGGTGATGAAAATTTACCACTGCCATCACAGGAATAAATTACATTTTAAAATATATGAAAATAGAAAACAGTTAGTTTGAATGCAGAATTGGGGAGAAGAAGAAATGTCTTGTAAAAACATAAAAAAACATCTATACCAACCCCAAACTTTTGAATTGTAGATTTGTGAAAGGAGTCATAAGATTACTTGAATTGAAAATTTATTTTAACATGCCAACTCTGGCAACCTTTCTGGATCCCAATAACTATAATTGAAATGTATGTGTTAAGTTAACAAAAAATTATACAAATTATTAGATGAATCATGATAAAAATATTAAAAACGATCACTGTTAATATTTATAACTAAAACTATTAAAAATATCAGATGAGAAACTTAAACTTAAAAACTTAGTAAGCACCAAAATTACTAATACTGAAATAAAAAATAAAAAAGCTAAATAAAACTATTAGGGCCCTATGAAATCTATATTTTTTCCCAAATTCTGTTTCATTTTTTTCCAAATTCCTTTTTTTCACGTTTTAATTTTTCTCAACCCTTTTTTTAATGGTTAAATTAAATTTTATTAATAAAAAAGCATGTCTAATTAATTGAATGCATACTTAATTTATTCAAAAATAATACATTTATTCTTAATTTATTCTTAAAATAGCCTTATGAAAGGTTTTTTTACAATTCTGTGTTGTGTATTTAACATGTTCTGGTTATCAAATAAAGCAAACGTTTTTTGTTTTTTTTTGGCAAACAAAGGGGAATTTACTATTAAAATTAAAACGGAAGAAATGCTGTGTGATTATACCCTAAAAAATAATGTTTGTTTCATTTTAGTATTAGTAGTACTAGTAATATATATCTGGCACAATGTCTTCAATCAGACTTTTATTCTGACGGGTTGCTGTGTCTACCTTTACATTTCTGTGTGTATATGATATAATGCTAGTTTTTCGGCGTAATATTTACAGATACTGGTCCATATTGCGGTTTGATTTAAGTGTAACAACCTACTTTTGATTAATTCATTCCAACTTTGACAAATTCCATGACATTCCGCATTATTCAGTAAATTCTGTTTTTATGACTAGATTCCATGATTCCGTCCGCATTTTACGCACCACGGAAGTCAATGTCAAAAGTGCATAAAATTACTGAAACTTAAAATGCTACAAGTATTAAATATAAGCTAATTTAAATTATTAATAAATACTATAAAAGTATACAATTCATTCTAACATAACACTGAAATTCTCCCTGGAAACTAAATGAAATATTACAGAGCCAAGCAAATAAATTAAAGATTTTTTCAAAGATTGGTCTGTTTCAAATGAATGCAAATGATCCTGCAATTATATAAAGGAAGAATACATGGTGGAAAGAGATGGGTTATAACTAAGAACAATTGCATCATTATTGCCTGAATTTCACATTAAAAGAGCTGATGTAACATCCTGTATTGTATAACCCCTGTTCCTAGGTATTTAAACAGCATTATCTGCTTTGTGTTGAAGGCTCTGGAGTTGTTGTTGCTGATGTTGAGCATTGACCTCCTTTAGAACTATGGTAAGTTATACAAAGAGTTGTGGCTGCTAAACATAATGGTATCATTTTCTATTATTTGAAGAGATAGAAAAGATATTTAGAAAGCAAATCAATATCTTCTCATTGCTGAAAAGAGCTTTAGCTTCATTCGGAGATATGGCTTATTCTGGTTCTTTAAAAACAAAACCATTTGCACCACCATTGAGATGATGACAACATAATTTTAGTATTTCAAATCTTTATCTTTCTCTTCATTGAGAGTTACCTTTGACTCAGTAAACTGAGACATGACAAGTAAAGAGTACACTCAAAAACAAAACTAAATAGTGAGGTAAAATTATTTTACTCAGAAAATGTAAAACCCCTTTTAAGTTTGTAGTGTTTTGAAACATATACTGTATATATACTGTACTAGTATAAGATCATTTACCTACTGGATGGAAGTCCGTTTCTGCCACTGAATAAAAATTTTTAAAAAGTTAATTGTGACTTTTTATCTCACAATTCTGACTTTTTTTCTCGCAACTGCGAGTTTACATTTTGCAATTCTGACTTTTATTCTCAGAATTGTGAGTTTATATATGTGAGTTTATATATGAAGTCATAACTGTGATATAAACTCGCAAATCTGACTTTTTTTCTCAGAATTGCATGATATAAAGTTATAACATCAAAATTTTGAGACAAACTCACAATTGTGAGAAATAAAATCAGAATTGCGAGATATAAACTGACAAATCTGACTTTTTTTTGAGATTTGCGAGTTTATTTTGCGTGTCTGAATTGCGAGTTTGTATTTTCCAATTATGACTTTCTTTCAGTTGTGAGTTTTTAAGTCAGAACATGAGATATAAACTCTCAATTCTCTTTTTGTCCCCATCAAAATTGTTCTTTATAGCTCACAATTGCGAGTTTATATTTTTTTTAGAATTGTGAGAAAAAAGTCAGAATTGCGAGATATAAACTCAGTCAGAACTGCATGTTTTTATCTCACAATTTTTATTTTTTGCAATTGTGAGTTTATAATCACACAATTTTGAGGAAAAAAGTCAGAACTGTAAGTTTATATCACACAATTCTGACTTTATAACTCGCAATTGTGAGTTTATATCTCACAAGTAAAAAAAGTCAGAATTGCAAAAGACAAACTCACAATTGCAAGAAAATAAGTCCGAATTGTCACGATTTTATTAAAAGTCTATTAGTTTATTAAAAGTCAGAATTGTGAGAAAAAACTCAGAATTGCGAAATACAAACTCGCAAAAATGAGAAAATAGGAATCGCAAATTTTTGTGAAAATTTTTTGAAAAAAGTTCAGAATTGTGAGTTTATATTATGCAATTCTGACTTTATAACTCTCAACCGCAGGTTTCACACAATTCTGAGAAAAAAAGTCTGAATAGTTTCTGACTTAAATACTGATTTAATTTTTGACTTCTCTTACAATTCTGACTTTATTATTCTCAATTAACAGGCGATCTGACCAATCATAATGCCAAATCTTCCATCCTGTCCGACAAACAAATCATACTTGAAAAACTGTGTGAATTGACGTCTTTCCGCAGTTGATATAAAATTGTTCTGATGTTCATTCATGTTTTTTTTGTGCTTTAAGTAAAGAAGAAAAAACGATCGGTTCACATGTCGATCGATCTAATAAGGCAATACAGTGATCTGTCACAACACATTAAAGAGCCACAAAATGATATTTATTATTTGAATTTCTAAAAAAACAACAACATTTTAAAGAGACCTTGTGTTATACCAGAAGTAACATGCTCTGTCTTGTCTGTCGGTGTGTTGTCAGTTTTCTCTTTGCTCCACAATGTATTTTTCACTGTGTGAGAACATGATGTGTAGTGTGATAGCGTGGCATTGCGTTTTGGACAGCGCAACAGTAACTATGAAGGGTGGGTTTCTACGAAGGGTCAACTGCGAGTTTAAATCTCACAATTCTAACAAAAAAAGTCAGAAATGCGAGTTTGTATCACATAATTATGAGGAAAAAAGTCAGAATTGTGAGATAAAAACTCGCAATAACCTTTTTTATTCAGTGGTGGAAACAGGACCAAGCAACTAACTTGGTGTATAACCTGCTTCAGGTGTTTAGGCTGTTTTTTGTCAGTCAATCAGCCAATGGCCAGGACCAAAAAAAAAAAAACCTTCAAATACCAGCCTAAGCTGGATTTTCCAGCAGTGCACATGTCTGAATCTATTGAAACCTTGTGATGAGCTCATTTTCACCTGCAAGACACATCATCCATTCATCATCCATTCTTCAGAGAACACAAACACACCACTGATTGAAATGTCAGGACTGAAATGTGAATGAATGCATTTCATGATATCAGATAATTACGGCTCTTCCAGATGTTCTGGTGATATGACTCCAGCGATGTGGCGTATTTGCAATTTTCAAGCAGCAACCTGACGGATGCCTGCATGTCTTCAAGGAGTGCTGGTAATTCTCATGTGTCCTGGAGGACAACTCTCCTATGGTTCAGTAAATGCTTGTTGTGTTCTTAAGCCATGATTTGTTTAGAGAGAAAAGCAGGGGACTTAAAAAACAGAGCGTGCACAGCCGAGTTGTGATAAAGACATGTAGCCCACATGATGTTAGGGCATCAGAAGGTCAACAAAAGCATTAACCTCTCGCCAAGATAACAGATGGGAATGTTTGTTGGCTTCGCATTGAATTTGGAAACGCCTTGTTGATAATGGAAAGATAGCAAGGAACATTACTGTGCAACGTCGCTTTAAAAGCTACAGCGCCAACGTGATGTAAACGGTCTCTAACTGGCCTTAAAGAGTGAAAAAGCCATAATAGATGAAACTGGATAAGATAACTTTGAAAGAGTGACAATGTCTGCCTGGCACAGTTTTAGTCAAGAGTGAAAACTGCTGATTTTCCGAGAAAAATATCAGACACAAGGCTTCAGTGAAACCCTTTGCCTTTTTGCCTTCCTTTTTCTCAGCTTTTCATAACTTTCAAGTCTGTTTTCTAGTTCACATTAAAATGAGAACAAGGTTTCACGACCTAAACACGAGTGTCTCTGCATCAAAGCATGAGTCAGTGTTTTATCATTCATTTTAAGTGTATTCAGTGGCAGATCCTGGCAGACACAGTTTTCAGATCAACATTCACTTCTCTATCCCTTATCAAATTTCTCTCTGTTCTGCTTGGTGCTTAAATTACCTGTGTACAAGCCAGTACATTTATTTATTTATTTAACGGCTGTTGGCACATGCTTCAGTAGTCTGCACGTTTAAAAAAACGACTCCTTATTTGCTAAAAGTCAGTATAGGTCAAGTTAGTTAAATAAAATGTGCCACAGATACATTTTATGCTGTTGCAGTTTCACTTGGTTTGTTAAAATGTACGAACCTCCAAGATTTGAACCCAAGACCTTTATCGCACATTATAGCAACATCTCACTGTTGTACCAATGAGCTGTGCTGTCACAGACATTTTTAAATAGATTAACTGTATTATTTAACTGTAGACTCTTAAAAATAAAGGTTCTTTATTGGCATTGATTTTCCCATAAAGAACATCTATGGAACCTTTCCATTGCACAAAAGACCCTTTATAATGGGAAAAAAACTTTCTTTAGATAATTAGAATGTTCTTTACATTAAAGGGGTCATCGGATGCCCATATTCCACAAGTTGATATGATTTGTCAGGATTTTAATGAGAAGTTTATAACATACTTTGGTTAAAATTTCTCAGTGGTAGTGTAAAACTACACCTTTTTTACCTTGTCAAGATCAGCCCTTTTCAGAGTGAGCTGTTTTGGTGCATTTGCCTTTAAATGCTAATGAGCTCTGCTCACCCCGCCCCTCTCTTCTGTGGGGTACTGTATACTTTAGCCGCGAAACTTGCTAACTAACACATTATTAGGAAAGGTGATTTGCAAAGATGCATTAAAAATCCCTTATACTCACTTCTGCTGTAGGTGAAGCTGGATCACAAATGATTTACGCGAACATAGATGCATTTATGTAGATCGCTGGGTGCATTTCCTTCAAAAACAAAAGTAACGTTAATCCTCTGCGTCTTATACTTTGCGAAGTATTGCCAGTTTGTCTGCCTTACCGAGCGTTGTGTTTACTCTGTTGGATGACCTGTTGCTGTTTTGCCTGTCTCTGGATTTACGAGTTTTCGGATTACCCTTGTTTGGATTTGGTTGCTTGTTTGGACTGTTATCACGTTTGGACCTCACGCCTGCCTCTCGACCACGATCACCGGTTAGCCCTCTCTGTTTGTTTGTCTCTCTGGACTATTATCACGGCTCTGAACCCAAGCCTGTGTCACGTTGTCGATTACTGGATTACCCCTTTACTCAGTTTGCCTTTCTGGACTGATTACCTGGCTATCGACCCGTTGCTTGCTGTATGTTACTGTGTTTGTCTTTAATAAACAACTGCATTTGGATTCAAACCCTGCTTCAGCGTCCTACGTTACAGAATACTTCGCCTCCCCTGAATCCAGCGGAAGCTTATATTCACAACACACCATGGACCCAACTTCTCGTCTCCTCTGCCTTCGCCAAGGTAACCGGTCTGTTGAGAATTATGTAATGGAGTTTTGTGAGCTGTGCTATCTGGTGGCTTTTAATGATGTGGCTCTTAAGGACATTTTCCACCACGGATTAAACGACCCGGTTCGTTCCCGCCTACCTGGAGGGAAAATTCATTGGTCACTGGAAAAATATATGGATTATGCTCTGCTATTAAGTGGATCACCTTTTACTGTTGGGATTGCGGATGAGGGACCCTGCAATCCCACAGTAGCCCCCATATCACAGCCAGTTCAAGCCACATCCACCAAGCCAAAGCCTGTTCACGCCATGCCTGTCAAGCCAAAGCCGGTTCAAGCCACATCCACCAAGCCAAAGCCTGCTCACGCCACGCCTGCCGCTCCAGGGCCTGCTCACGCCACGCCTGCCGCTCCAGGGCCTGCTCACGCCACGCCTGCCGCTCCAGGGCCTGCGCACGCCACGCCTGCCGCCACGCCAGAGTCTGCACGCAAGATGGCTGCCGCCACGCCAGAGTCTGCACGCAAGATGGCTGCCGCCACGCCAGAGTCTGCACGCAAGATGGCTGCCGCCACGCCAGAGTCTGCTCACAAAATGGCCGCCATCCCAGAGCCTGTCCACAAGATGGCCGCCATCCCAGAGCCAGTCCACAAGATGGCCGCCATCCCCAAACCTGTTCACAAGATGGCCGCCATCCCAGAGCCACTCGACAAGATGGTTGCTGTCTCCAAGCCACGCCACCTGATGGCTCACGTACTGGACTCACCCCTCATGGCTGTATGGGCAGCTAAAATGGTAGCTACCCCTGGTTCCAGTCAAGTCGCAGCTGCGTTTCCTGAGTCAAGTAAAGTCACAGCTGCCACCCCCGAGCCAAGCAAGATTACAGCTGCTGTTCCTGTGTCAAGTCAAGCAACAGAAACGGAGTCAAGTCAAGCAACAGAAACGGAGTCAAGTCAAGCAACAGAAACAGAGTCAAGTCAAGCAACAGAAACAGAGTCAAGTCAAGCAACAGAAACAGAGTCAAGTCAAGCAACAGAAACAGAGTCAAGTCAAGCAACAGAAACAGAGTCAAGTCAAGCAACAGAGTCAAGTCAAGCCAAAGCTACTGTTCTCCATGAATCAAGCCAAGTTACAGCTGTTCTCCATGAGTCAAGCAAGGACACAGCTGTTCCCCATGAATCAAGCCAATATACAGCTGTTATTCTCCACGAGTCAAGCCAAGATGCAGCTGTTGTTCTCCACGAGTCAAGTCAAGATACAGCTGTTGTTCTCCACGAACCAAGCCAGGTTACAGCTGTTCTCCACGAGTCAAGCCAAGACACAGCTGTGGTTCTCCGTGAGTCAAGCCAAGTCACAGCTGTGCCCCACGAGTCAAGCCAAGTCACAGCTGTGCCCCACAAGTCAAGCCAAGTCACAGCTGTTCCCCACGAGTCAAGCCAAGTCACAGCTGTTCCCTACGAGTCAAGCCAAGTCACAGCTGTTCCCCACGAGTCAAGCCAAGTCACAGCTGTTTCCCACGAGTCAAGCCAAGTCACAGCTGTGCCCCACGAGTCAAGCCAAGTCACAGCTGTTCCCCACGAGTCAAGCCATGTTGCTCCTGAGTCTAGCCATGTTGTTCCTGAGTCAAGCCAAGTTGCAGCAGATCTTCACGAGTCAAGTCAAATTGCTGCTGTCTTCCCTGAGCCAAGTCAAGTTGCGGCTGTCGTCCATGAGCCAAGCCAAGCCGCGGTTGTTCTTCATGAACCAAGTCAAGTTGCAGCTGTTGTCCAGGAGCCAAGCCAAGCCACAGTTGATCTTCATGAGTCAAGTGCGGCCACGGCAGGCCTCCCTGAGTCAAGTGCGGCCACGGCAGGCCTCCCTGAGTCAAGTCAAAAAACTGTTGTTCTACCAGAATCTCACCAGGTCCCCTCTGACCTTCTCAAACCACCTCCCATATCAGCTGACCACGCAGAGCCCACGCTCCCAAGCCACGCAGAGCCCACGCTCCCAAGCCACGCAGAGCCCACGCTCCCAAGCCACGCAGAGCTCACGCTCCCAAGCCACGCAGAGCCCACGCTCCCAAGCCACGCAGAGCCCACGCTCCCAAGCCACACAGAGCCCACATTCACAAGCCATAAGTCCATAGCATCAGCACCCTCAAGGTCAACAGACACCCCACTATCTACTGTGCTGCCTGTAATGGCCATCGCCATTTTCAGTGTGTGGGCAGCACGCTGTGCTCTAGAGGCCTCATCTGTCCACAAGTCTGCTCCAGAGACCTCGTCTATCAACGAATCTGGTTCAGAGGCCTCGTCTGTCCATGAGTCTACTCCAGAGGCCTTATCGGTCCACAAGTCTGCTCCAGAGGCCTCGTGTGTCCACGAGTCTGCTCCCGAGGCCTCGCCTGTCCACGAGTCTGCTCCCGAGGCCTCGCCTGTCCACGAGTCTGCTCCCGAGGCCTCGCCTGTCCACGAGTCTGCTCCCGAGGCCTCGCCTGTCCACGAGTCCACGCCAGAGGCCTCTTCTGTCAAAGAGTCTGCGCCAATGCCCCCAGGAGCAGCAGCTCCGGCTGCAGAACCTCCTAAAGGGGCGGCGTTTCCCCAAGGACTCTCTGCCCGTCCTGTCACGGCCATGAAGGCCATTCATGACTTCCCTGCCTCACCTGCCCAAGCATCTGCGCCCATGCCCCCAGAGGTGTCAGCGCATGCTGTAGATCCTCCCATGGGGGCGGCGTCCCAGGATGAACTCTCTGCCCGCCAGGTCGCAATCAAGAAGACCCATATGAAACTCTCTGCCTGTCATGCCACGGCCAAGAAAATCATGCAGGAACACACCGCTCTGCTATGCATGTCTTTAGTCCCACTGTGGATATCTCTGCTCCTGTTTGCTCTGCCTGTTCTGCCTGCCCTGCAATGGCTCCCTGTTATGCCTGCTCTGCCTGCCTCGCCATGGCTCCCTGTTATGCCTGCTCTGCCTGCCTCGCCATGGCTTCCTGTTCTGCCTGCTCTGCCTGCCCCACCATGGTCCCCTACTCTGCCATTGCTCCACGGCCCAGGCCCTCCAGTACTTCATGGCCTGCTACTGCTCCACGGCCCAGGTCCTCCAAGGTTCCACTGTCTGTCACAGCTCCATGGCCCTGGTCCTCCAAGGTTCCACTGTCTGCCACTACTCCATGGTCCAGGTCCTCCAGTGCTTCACTGTCTGTCCCTGCCCAACGATCCAGGTCCTCCAGTGCTTCACTGTCTGTCCCTGCTCCACGATCCAGGCCCACCTGCTCTACATGGACCTGGCCCTCCGTCCCACCCCCTGTTTTGCCTCTGTTCCCCCACCCACCTGGACTGTTGTTGTTTTGAGCGCCAGGAGTCGCTCCTAGGGGGATTCTGTAACGCCAAGCCAGCAGAGGGAGCCCTCACCCCAGTACTGCCTGCATGCTCCCTCTGCTGCTTCTACTGTCACTTCCTGTTTGACACTATTTAAAGACTGACCATGTGCTCTATACTTTGCGAAGTATTGCCAGTTTGTCTGCCTTACCGAGCGTTGTGTTTACTCTGTTGGATGACCTGTTGCTGTTTTGCCTGTCTCTGGATTTACGAGTTTTCGGATTACCCTTGTTTGGATTTGGTTGCTTGTTTGGACTGTTATCACGTTTGGACCTCACGCCTGCCTCTCGACCACGATCACCGGTTAGCCCTCTCTGTTTGTTTGTCTCTCTGGACTATTATCACGGCTCTGAACCCAAGCCTGTGTCACGTTGTCGATTACTGGATTACCCCTTTACTCAGTTTGCCTTTCTGGACTGATTACCTGGCTATCGACCCGTTGCTTGCTGTATGTTACTGTGTTTGTCTTTAATAAACAACTGCATTTGGATTCAAACCCTGCTTCAGCGTCCTACGTTACAGACACTTTTTTTTAAACGGGCAGTTATTGCCACTTCCTGGCGGAAGAGGATAAGCGTTACAGTACATACAAGTGTTAAGATACTTTCGTTTTGATTGCTACTGTAGACAATAAGTGTTTATACCCAAACTATAAACTTTTATCCCAGTACTTCTATTATTTAAATGCCTGTAACACAGAAATAATGATTATAATGTGGTTGAAAAGACTGTTTGTGTTGCTCTTTCTGCGTTCACATTTACCCCGACCCTCTGATTCATTAACATGGCCAGCTACAGAACGTGCTTCTTACGCTCTACTGACACTCACAATGTGAAACAGCAGACATAGCTAAATCGTTGTCACTCAAGAATAAGATCGCGTGGGTGTTTGAATCGAGATCTGGAAATTTTATGGATTAATCGTGCAGCTCTAATGTAAACACTGCAAAATGTTTTGCAAGGATATTGTCATGAGATCTCGCGAGGCACATTGGATCTCACGAGATCTCGTGCCATGAGATCTTGTCACATCCCTACTATTAGTATTAGTAGAAGTATTAGTAGAATGTCTACTGTGGGACCATCAAAATAAAGTAATAGCAAAGTTACTTATGGTTAATAGAATGTCTACAGTGAAATTAAAGGATTAGTTCACTTCCAGAATAAAAATTTCCTCAAAAAAATTAAGGTTTCTGAGGAAAACATTCCAGGATTTTTCTCCATATAGTGGACTTCAATGGGAGCCAACGTGTTGAAAGTCCGAATTTGCAGTTTCAGTGCAGCTTCAAATGGCTCTACACAATCCCAGCCAAAGAATAAGGGTCTGATTTAGTGACACAATCAGTCATTAAAAAAAAAAAATACTAAATTTTAAACTTTTAACCACTGCAATTTAAACTGCAATTTGGACCTTCATCCCACTATGGAACGTTTTCCTCAGAAACCCTCATTTCTTTTCGACTGAAGAAAGAAAGACACGAACATCTTGGATGACATGGGGGTGAGTAAATTATCAGGACATTTTTATTCTGGAAGTGAAGTAATTCTTCAACAGTAGTTCTAAGCAGTAATTTCTTTCAATCATGACTAATTTCTAACTTTACAAGCTACAGTTTGAATGCAGTTTCCTGGTCTTAAGTCTACCTCTTCCCTCATTTGACAAGGTGTTTCCAGCTGGTTAGCGTGTCTGGCAGCAGGTTAGTAGAGTTCTTCCTTTATTTCAAGTTCGTCTAATCTAGTATCACTTTGTCATGTCTGAGAGAACATGAGGAGCAGTTCCCCTAAGAGACAGCTACGCCTCATCCATCTCTTTATCCCTCTCTGGAGAGTCTTCTTTCTCTCTCTGTCTTTCTCAGTCTCTCTTACTTCGGCATGTTTGCTTCCTGTGGTATCTTCCGCTTGCACTGGCTAGATTGACATGAAGAGATGTCTGTGTTGCTTTTACTAGCAGCCGTACTATGACTTTGCAGAGTGAGTGTTACCTTCAGTGAAACACAGACGCAGGCAGATGATTGGGGGTTCTGTAACCCCTATTTATGTAGGTTAATGTGCGAACACCTCAACGTGGAGACCGCCCCACACGCTGGCCTCGGCAAATGCCCCCGCAACAGAGCTCAGCCCCGCAACATTACCATTCTATTCTCATTATTCCGACAGTGCCTGCCAAATTGCCTTGTCTTTCAGGATCATTGGACACTGTTCATTTCCAGCACCTGCGACCCAGCGGGTTTTACTTCTCAGTCTCCTTCTAGCTCGCACTCTTAGAGTTCCCAAGGCAACGTGGATTTAAGCATGTTGGGACACAAGGAAACCGTGTTTAAAGAAAGACACAATGTGAAGGCCACACTCCTTTTCACCAAAGGAGGTGTTAAACGTCTCTACTATTTTTAGACTGTCTCCAAGAAATAAGCGTTTTTTAAAATTCCATTATTAAAAGAAAAAAGCATTTGATTTTGTATTATTAGAAATCTATTATTTAATGTAATTACTGAACAGTCTAATGCATGATTTATTGAAACTTAAAGGTAAAAAAGTTTCATTTTGCTTCAAAATAAGAATATATTTATTCATAACATCTTTTTATTCCATTTTTCCTGTACATCGGCCATGCTGAATTTATATAGTCATTAATAAATTTAGTTATAGGTACTAAATAAATAAGGGTCAAAGGTCAAACGTGATGTTTGCATGCAACATCACACACTAAATGTTTAAAATGCTTTTTAAAAGTCTGTCCATTTTAAGAGAGTACAGGCAAACAGAAGACTATTTTTTAGCTGTACTTATAACTTATTTTTATTAAAATATAGTTGTATTTAAGGTTTGGTATAACTAAAACAACTAAAATATAGCTCACTAAAATAAATACATAAAAATTAAAAAGGGAAGGTTTTAGGGAAAAAAACTAGTTATATTTATAACTTGGCACATTATATTTATAATTTAATAAAATACTGCTTTAAGTTCTGGTATAAGAAAAATAACTGAAATATATTTAAAAATACAGAAAAAATGAGGGAAGTAAAACATTTATTTAACTTGCAACTTAAGTGAAATATAGTTATTTTTTAGTTTTGGTATAACTAAAATATAGCTAAATGAAATATACTTTTAAAAAACATGAATGAAAAAGGTAAGGTTTTATTTTAATTATATTTATGACAATTTATATTTAAATATAGTTATATTTAAGTTTTGGGATAAGTAAAATAGCTGATATATTCAAAAATGTAGAAAACATGAGGGAAGGGAAAGGAAGGTTTTAGAAAACCTAGTAATTTCTAATTGATTGAACTTACAACTTAAGTAAAATATAGTTATTTAAGTTTTGGTAAAACTTAAATAAAATAGTTAAATAAAATATACATTTAAAAAACATGAATGCTTAAATATAGATATATTTAAGATTTGATATAAGTAATATAACTAAAGTATTTTAGTAATAGTTTAGTTTTAGTATAACTAATAACTAACTAAAAGTGATTAATTAAAAGGCAATATTGTTTCTTTAACTTGTTTGTTTATTTTAATAAGGAATCATATATAATATAAATAATATAATATAATATAATATAATATAATATAATATAATATAATATAATATAATATAATATAATATAATATAATATAATATAATATATTGTTCTAAAGAACGAATATACCAAACTTAGAAGAAACAGCTGTGCTTTTGTTTATGGCAGTTTTGTTTTTTTTGTTTTTTTTTCAGCTGTCCATTTTGTCCTTGCTCTGTTTGCGCCTGCCAATTTCTTGCTTGGCTGAATTGTGAATAGAGAAATGTGTTTGACTTAATTTTATGCTTGAGTTTTCATTTTCATTTCAGAACAAAGTGGGAAACTGTTGAGTTCAGACGTGGCTTGGGTTTAGTGATTCATAATAGAAAAAAATTATTCAAAAGGTGTGTATACTGTCATGCTGGTACAATTCTGAATGTAAAAGGGAAGACTAAAGGGTGTTTTCAGCCACCCTTATGAGAAACCGGGAGGTAAAAAATGCATGTCATCAGACCAAATCCTTCAAGTAAAGGGAGAGAGAGATGTTCAAAGACTTCATTTACATTCTAGAAGCTTCCTGTGCACAAAAATGTCAATCCAGTCCCTCAATCCACTCAGGCCTCAGAATAATTGCTCATAAAGTGCTCCACTATTCTCAGCATGCAGTGCTGCTAGTTCAAGACAACCACCATTCAGAGTCAGACAAAATTTTAAATGGAAGAACTGGCTTGATTTCAATTCATAGGGTAAAAGTGAAACAGAATTGGCCACACCTTAATTCACAGATCTAATATAAACAACCGTTTGCCTTCACAGACAACTTATGTGTGTTTTTAACATAAACTTGTGTGTATTTGACGGTTTAAGCGCAATACGACATAAAAGAAAATTTAGTTTAGTACTCACATGCCGTGTGACATCCGCTTTCAGTGCACGTGCTTCGGATGTGTGCGCTTAGAAAACCCTATATCAGACGTTTAAACTCATATGGTTTAAAACGTATGATTTTATCATAATAGACATGATAATCAAAACCAAACAGAGGTTTTTTGTCAGAGTATCTGAGGTAGGAGCTGTAAAGGCACAGCCCTATTCTGGAAAAGGGGGCGGGGAGCAGCAGCTCATTTGTATTTAAAGAGACATGCGTGAAAACAGCGTGTTTCTGCTTCGACTCAAAATAGGCATTTTCAAAATGATATAATAAATGATCTGTAGGGTATTTTGAGCTGAAACTTCACAAACACATTCTGGGGACACCTGAGACATATTACATCTTGTGAAAAGGGGCATAATAGAAGATCACTCATTGGCTGCAGCTGCCATTTCCAACTCCAACTCCCATATTTTTTTTTTTTCACGTCTTGCTTTTCGATCTATTAAAAAATGACTAGTGTAACAAATTTGAGTACTTTTACTGCACTGAAGTATATAGTATAGCAAGTGCAGAAAGTCATTAAAATAAATAATTAACTAAGCTTAGACAGCCTCTAATGGTGAATTATTTAAATACTTATATATAGTTCACTACAAATTAAATAAGTTAAATATCAGTGGTATACAAACTAAATAATGCATTCGAAATAAATCAATATGAATTTGAAATATTTTAGATTTAATTGAATAACTACATATTTTTACATACATTTAATAACAGTTTTATCTTGAACTGTAAAAGCTATTAAATAGCACAAACTTGTTACTGCTGTAGTTTTTGTTACTCTAAATTTAGTCTATTTCTCTATTTCTGACATCGGCTTGTCAGATGTTTTGTTCGGTTATTACATATCGGTTATGAATGTTTAGAGGATTTACTCGCGGAATTTTTTACGCTCACGTTTGTCATTCTCGAAATGGTATACATGGAGGTTTGGTCCTCTTAGACAAACAATGGATTATGTAGAGAAAATGAGCAATTACATTTGACCGGAAATGACTGAGCTGGCTTGTCTAAAACAAGGAAGTATTCTGTGCATGGTCAATTGCACAACCATAAAACGATAGCTATTAACAATAAAAAATAAAATGACATTTCTTCACAAGAGTTTTCTGCTTTTTTCTAAGTCACACCTTGAATTATTGCAGAGTACAATGAAAGTCTTGCTACGTATGTAGTTATTGTGCATAGCGAGTTTTGCAAGATATGTATTAATAAATCTTTCATAACTTTTCTGATATATCCGACGCGTCTACTACCTCTCAGGCAGAGTATTTATGGTGCTATCATTCCCTATAATGTTTCTCTCTCCAATATATCAGTGAATCAAATAATTCATCAGGGGATATGTTTGACAGGAAGTATAATACCTTCTTCCCTTTAAGTGCAACCCCCTCTGAAAGAGCTATTCTCTGCCATCCCTCTCTGAAGAATATTTACCTTTCATCTTTTTCTCTCACAGCCCTCTATTTCTTTTACTCCCCAAACTGACAGTTATTGTTGGGCTTTCATAAAAGACAGAAATGACTCTGTTCTAAGATAGGCAACAAAATACAAGCTAATTTCAGGGAGTATCACAAAGAGAACAAATTACCTAGAGGTCAAAGTAAACTTGGGTATTTTGATTATATATTTCCTTTTGAACACTGACAGTACACTCTGTCAAATCTAAATAATAAGTATATTTTCCGTGTATGTAGCACTGCTGTGTCATGTTTTTATATTATTACATTAAGTATTGCGGTTTTATTGCGTCCTTGTTTAGGGATGTTTTTTTTCCTTTCGTTTTTTGTTTTTTTGCCCTTTATATCAGATTTCAACCAATATAGCACATTTACAGCCCTGCTACATAAGATCTGATAGGATGAACTTCATACAGTTTCAGTGAAGAAACCATATCCAGCAGAATTTATCTGATTTATGATATAAATCTTGAGGTTTTTAAGTAAACATAGTGTGGTGGATTGAGGTATCCACAACTCAAAAGTAAGACTACAGAGGTTATTTTGTGTAATTATATATTTTTCTTAATATTACACTACCAGTCTAAAGTTTTTGAACAGTAAGATTTTTAATGTTTTTTTCTTCTGTTCACCAAGCCTGCATTTATTTGATCCAAAATACAACAAAAGCAGTAATATTGTTAAATATTTTTACTATTTAAAATAACTGTTTTTTCTATTTGAATATATTTTAAAATGTAATGTATTCCTGTGATTTTAAAGCTGATTTTTTAGCGTCATTACTCCAGTCTTCAGTGTCACATGATCCTTCAGAAATCATTCTAATGTGCTGAGTTACTGTTCAAGAAACATTTTTTTATTATTATTATTATTATTATTATTATTATCAATATTTAAAACAGTTAATTACTTTTTTTTTCAGGGCTCCTTGATTAATAGAAAAATCCAACGACCAGCATTTATCTGAAATAAAAAGATTTTGTAACATTCCAAAGCTTGGAGTCAGTATATACACTACCGTTCAAAAGTTTGGGGTCAGTACATTTTTATCGTTTCTTTTTTCTTTTTTTTTTCTTTTTTTTAAGAAATTCATACTTTTATTCACCAAGGATGTATTAAGTTAATAATTAAAAGTTTATTAAAAGTTAATAATAAATAATTTACATTGTTATAAAATATTTATATTTTGAATAAACACTGTACTTTTTAAACTTGTTATTCATGAAATAATCCTGAAAAAAAAAAAAAAAAATCACAGGTTCCAAAAAATATTTGGCAGCACAACTGTTGATATTATCCAACATTGATCATTCTAATAATAAATCCGCATATTAGAATGATTTCTGAAGGATCATGTGACACTTAAGACTGGAGTAACAGCTGATAAAAATTCAGCTTTTCATCACAGGAATAAATTCTATTTTAAAGTATGTTAAAATAAAAAACATTATTTTATATTGTAAAAACATTTTGCAATATTACTGTTTTGTTTTTTTTCTATATTTTTAATCAAATAAATGCAGCCTTGATGAGCATAAGAGACTTCTTTAAAGACTATTACAAGTCTTACTGACCCCAAACTTTTGAACGGTAGTGTATTTTTTGTTTTATTAATGATAGACATTAATTATAGAAATTAATACCTTTATTAAGCAAGGATGCTTTAAATTGATCAAAAGTGATGATTAAGATATTTATGTTACACAAGATTTCTATTTCAGATAAATGCTGCTCTTTTCAACTTTTTATTCATCAAAGAAACCTGAAAATATTCTTATAATAGTAATAGTAATAATAATAATAATAATAATAATAATAATAATAATAATAAAATGTTTTTTAAGCAGCAAATCAGAATATTAGAATGATTTCTGAAGTATCATGTGACTGGAGTAATGCTAAAAATTCAGCTTTAAAACCACAGGAATAAATTACATGTTAAACTATATTCATATAGAAACCAGTTATTTTAAGTAGTAAAAATATTTCAGAATTTTAGTGTTTTTGCTGTACTTTGGATCAAATCAATGCAGGCTTGGTGAGCAGAAGAGACTTATTTTGAAAACATTACAAATTTTGCTGTTCAAAAACTTTTGACTAGTAGTGTATACAGTATATTAGACAAATAAATGCATTTTAACTGTGTTGTGCTAGAAAAAATATGTTTACTTATATTACTTATATAAAATACTTATAAATATAATTGCCATTATATTTCACAATATTTATGTTTTTATTATATTTTTGGACAAATAAATAGAGCATTTGTGCACATTGCATATGAGACACACTTATTTAAGGTAGATCCTATTGAGAGAGTGCACATTTGGGACATACAGATCCATCTGAAAAATGTAATGTCTCAGTGATGGTCCAAAGATTCACAAACCTTTTGTTTTCAGCACTGCCAAACAAAGTTAAGTCTTTGATCTCTCTAACATATAAACATCTTTGTATGTAGCTGTGGTTGTGTAAACTGTCAGAAAAGATAAAGCTGTAGACATCACATGAAGCATAAGGAAAAAGACAGGACTGTCCCGAGTGGTGTACCTGATACTGACAGATATCGAGACGCTGATGGATTAGAGGCTGAAATCGGACATGCATTTCAGATTATATGACTCCCACACATTCATTATTGAGTAGCTTGGGTTCAGATTGATCAGGGATCTCGCTGCTGTCTTTCTCAGGTCACTGGATTTCGATCTTCCCCTGAACTCGAAACATACCTGTCTGAATAACATTACAAAGCCCTCGGGCCTCCGCTGTCAGTTCTCACATTCTAAACCATCAATATGAAAACTGATATATTATATCACGTTTATATAATGTGAGAGAGACACGGTAAACACTTGAAAATATCTCCTCCGGGACCTGATTAATTACATTAAGGTAAATATAGGATGGCAGTGAGATGCTCTGTTGCAAGTTGCACACTTGATGTGGATGGCATTGGTTCTGCTAGATCCTATTTAGGGGGCTTTAGCTTCCTTGTCTTTCATGTGAGCTCCTATAAAAGATGCCTGGGAAAAAATCTAGAAAATTTTGGTGTTTGATCTCTCTTCTTTCTTGTTTTTTTCTTCACTTCTTCCACAAAAAGGTATGGTAAATAGTGAGAGTATAGCAGGTTTATGCTTCAGAATTAAGCGAAACACTTGTTTTTTTTTTTTTTTTGAAGAGTTTTTGAACCAAATCAAAAAGATTCAAATTCATATAAAAAGATTCAAATATCAAGAAATAGCCTATCCAGGTAAAATGTCGAACCCCATAAGAAATACTGAAATCTCTGAATAACTTGTGTTGCCTTTGATTATGAGTGACTCAGCTGACAAAAATATGTTTTAAGAATGTTTTCTGAATGTTCTCTGAATTTTTTTTTTTTTTTTTGGTTATGCAAACATTAAAGGTATAGTTTGTCATTCCAAACCAATAAGACCTTTGTTTATCTTTGGAACACAAATTGAGATATTTTTGATAAAATCTGAGAGCTTTCTGATGATTTCATCAAAAATATGTTCATTTGTGTTCTGAAGATGAATGAAGGTCTCACGGGTTTGGAACGACATGAGGATGAGTAATTAATGACAGAATTTAAATTTTTGGGTGAACTATCCCTTTAAAGGAGAAATCCACTTCCAGAACAACAATTTACAGATAATGTACTCACCCCATTGTCATCCAAGATGTTCATGTCTTTCTTTCTTCAGTCGTAAAGAAATTGTTTTTTGAGGAAAACATTTTAGGATTTTTCCCCATATAATGGACTGATATGGTGTCCCGAGTTTGAACTTCCAAAATGCAGTTTAAATGCGGCTTTAAACGATCCCAAATGTGGTTGTAAATGATCCCAGCTGAGGAAGAAGGGTCTTATCTAGCGAAACGATTGGTTATTTTCCTAAAAATAATACAATTTATATACTTTTTAATGTCAAATGCTTATCTTGTCTTGCTCTCCCTGAACTCTGTGTATTCTGGCTCAAGACAGTTATGTCGAAAAACTCTGATCGTATTTTCTCCCTCAACTTCAAAATCGTCCTATATCGCTGTTTTACCTTTTTTGTTAAGGGTGTTTGATCTTCTTTGCATGTTCACCTTGCATAGACTAGGTTGGAACTTCTGCAGCGATGTAGGATGATTTTAAAATGATTTTTAAAGTTGAGGGAGAAAATACGATTGGAGTTTTTGACATACCCTAATTGTCTTGAGCCAGAATACACAGAGTTCAGGGAGAGCAAGACAAGACGAGCGTTTGAGATTAAAAAGTATTTAAATTGTATTTTTTTAATAAAAATATCCGATCGTTTCCCTAGATAAGACCCTTCTTTCTCGGCTAGGATCGTTTACAGCTGCATTTGGGATCGTTTGAAGCCGCATCTAAACTGCATTTTGGAAGTTCAAACTCGGGGCACCATATCAGTTCATTATATGGAGAAAAATCCTGAAATGTTTTCCTCAAAAAACACAATTTCTTTACGTTGATCTGGAAGTGGAGTTCTCCTTTAAGGGAACATATAATTTCCCAAACATTATGGGAACGTCACTTTTGATTGTTCTCTGAACATTCGCACACAAGTTTAGGCTGAGGGCATCATTTGAGAGGTGCGATAGGAGTTGATTATATATCTTTGTGTTG
The DNA here is from genome assembly GCF_022985175.1 of Labeo rohita. NCBI lineage: Eukaryota > Metazoa > Chordata > Actinopteri > Cypriniformes > Cyprinidae > Labeo > Labeo rohita. The sequence goes on along the minus strand of NC_066870.1, from coordinate 23,999,327 downwards.
CAATCAGCGTAATTAAATAAACATGCGCCTGCCATCCTTCATTTTGCTCTCCTTACAGATTAAAGACGCTATTCTTAGACGACTTGAACTGACTAACTGATCGACAACCGCAGGCAGCATGAGCACGAGTTATCAGTGTCACCCTAAAGTGCGCTCTTATCCACAGAGATCTGTGAACTGGTATCTCTCTTAATTCAAGCCATGCTAATGGCTCATTAATATGAGAGTCATGGGGCTGTCAAAGGCATGGCGCAGCATAGAGCTAAAGGACACTAATCCCCATTGATTAGAGTTCCCAGATCAAAGGCTTCCAACGCTGTCACTTCACCTCTATTCTCCCCTACCCACTCGCAACGCAATTAGGAGCCCTCTCAGCGTTTCATTAAGATGTTAAAAATACCAAGTCGCCTCCCCCCAAGGGACCTAGTCACTGAGACACATACCGAAATCCTCATTTACCATTGTGAGAAACAAACCGTGGCATCTCCCTGAACATTTCAATCAGGTGGTAAGCCCCACTCATGCCTGCAATTCACAGAAGCAAATGCTGAGTCCTCAGTAACCCTGGACTCTACTGCGCATACAATATGTGATAATGAGCTCATCGTCCACCAGGGATAAAAAAGTACATTTAATTAGCAAGAGAAAGGCTGTTTTTTTCTTCTTCTTGAGAAAACACATAGACTACAGGAAAAAAAAAAAAAAAACAAAAAAGTGGGCTTAGCACTAATAATTACAGGCTTTAAGTAAGGAGTGGAAATTCACAGGGCATCCCTTGATGTGTGAGTGAAAAGTGTTAAAGGACATTTTTAAAAATACACTTTTGACACAGATGAGATAAAAAAATTATAGGGAATTATATTTAAATTGGCATGTTAAAAAACACTGCCTCATTTATTTTCTGTCACTTTTTATAAATATCAGTTAAAGGATACTGTCATATTGTGTTTGTGTGTGTGTGTGTGTGTGTGTGTGTGTGTGTACTTGTGTTCGCTATGTTATGGGGATAGTAATTCCAGTAATTTCTGACCTTAAGGAGACATATTTTTGGTCCCCATGAGAAAGCAAGCTTATAAATCATAGGGAATGATCTTTTTTGGAAATTTTAAATAGCAGAAAGTTTTGTGTTAGGGGTAGGTTTGTACAGTATAAAAATAACAACCTGATCTCATGACGAAAACGTACTTGTGTGGCGAAATGAGAAATACATACCAATAAGTACATATGACTGCAAAGAGTGTTTGTTTTTTTTCCCGGAAGAGATGAAAGTACATATGTGACCCTGGACCACAAAACCAGTCATAAGTCGCATGGTTATATTTGTAGCAATAGCCAACAACACACTGTATGGGTCAAAATTATCAATTTTCTTTTATGCCAAAATTTCATTAGGATATTAAGTAAAGATCATGTTCCATGAATATATGTAGGAAATTTCCTAACATAAATATATCAAAACTTAATTTTTGATTAGTAATATGCATTGCTAAGAACTTCATTTGGACAACTTTGGCGATTTTCTCAATATTTAGATTTTTTTTTGCACCCTCAGATTCCAGATTTTCAAATAGTTGTATCTAAAACAAATACTGTCCTACCCTAACAAACCATACATCAGTGGATGTTGTATAAATCTCAATTTCAAAAATGTGACCCTTATGACATGGTCACATATGGTACGTTTTATGTGACGTTCGTTCTGTACATGTTAACGCAGGTGCAATAACTCTATAATGCTCTGAGACGTTTAAAAATAATGTCCCATCTGCACTACACCTAAATCTACCCGATGGTATGAACAAAAGCGAATGTGATGCAAAAACGCAATTGCATGCATCGATCATCTTTCAGCTCTTTCATCATGAGTCATGTTTTTCACAGGATCTGTACCCAAGGATTCTGCATCCTAAGTCTAATTCAGCGATGTCAAACTCTTGTTCCAACCCTGCTCCAACACACATACTATGCAGTTTTCAGTTAAGCCTGAAGGACTTGATTAGTTGGATCAGGTGTGTTTAATTAGGGTTGCATCTAAACACTGCAGGACTGGTGTTTGACAACCTTGGTCTAATTCTGTGCTGGCTGAGCTACCCAGCCATCTTGTTACGTCCGGTGTTGTGTCCATTTTCGACCCCCTGACAAATTATTACCCCCTCTCCTTAAAATCGCTACATGATTGCTTAATCCTAGCCCCTCCCCCACATCTTACCCTAAACCTACCAAAGCTAGGGGGCCAGATACTAGTAATCTGGTGGGGGTCAACACCGGAAAGCAAAACATATGAAGCTGTAATGAAGTGTTCGAAAGTGATTACAAGTGCTCGCTGTTTTACCGCCTTTAGTGTTCATTTCTTTTGGAAACTGCAGTGATATGTACTGTACTTATTGGTACGCATTTCACGTCTTGCGGAAAAGTTCCCACAGGTACTTTTTTGTCATGAGATCAGGTATAAAAATCATGTCTATGAAATGTCCCCATAAAACATGGAAACCCAACGTGTGTGTGTGGAAGAAATACAGCTGGGAAAGATATATTAGAACTGCTCCCACATACTGAGTCTTATCTTACCTTAAGTGCCAGTGCTGATGCTTTTCCTGTCTCACCACACAGAAGGATAATCTGCACCTGGAAGAAAGTGGAAGCACATCACTGAATTGAGCCATATATATGCATTCATGCACACTCCCAGCAGGCATTCATAAATTTACTTGTGCACATAAAACACATGCATGAAACAATCGCATACTACGGTAATGTTTTTTTTCCCCTGTTGGGTTCTGCAGTCCCAGAATTTCAAATCTTAAAACCCTTGAATTGTAACACAAATATCAATAAACAATAAATATTATATTATATAATATTATGAGAACCAATTTGTTCAAATACAGTGATTCATTTAAGAATGAAACAAGCGTCTGCATTTTTAAACGAGTCATTGAATAATTCAGTCAACCAATTTGTTAAAAACAATTTCATTCAGATAATGAAACACCACAACTGTGCAGGGCTTAACCACCATAGACATTAATGTGGGACAAGTCCCATCCAAGAATCAGGCTAAATTTTCCCCTGGAGTATTTGATATTTTTTGCTGCTTTATTATTTAAGCCCTGAACCCCAAAGTGTAGAGTTTCAAGGTGGGAAAAAGTAGTGTCTTAGATCCCCAAGTCCAAAAATAAGATTTTTTTTTTCTTACACACTGTTTTTTTCCCTCTCTTTTTCACTTCATTTCACTTCATCTTAAATTTTTTTTGCTTTCTCTGTCCTTTTTTTTTTTGAAAAAAGTTTTTTTGGTGAAAGAAAAAAGGTTTTGGAGAGAAAATCCTAGGACTTAGGCAATATGTTTTTTCCACCTTTTTTTTCATGTTGCGGTTCAGCGCTACCATACAGTTTATTGTTAGGATGGCAAAAAGTTGTAAAAGTTAGCAAAACCGCTATTTTTTTTTTCTTTGCGTACAAAAAGTATTTTCGTCGCTTCATAAAATTCATATTTAACCACTAATGGCAGATGGACTATTTTGACGATGTCTTTAATACTTTTCTGGGTACTGACAGTGGTATTTACCTGGAAGTCAATGGGACAGTTAACAAGCCTCCCGGTTTTAAACAAAAATGTCTTAAATTGTCTTCTGAAGACGAACAAAGCTTTTACGGGTTTGGAACGACATGGAGGTAAGTGATTAAAGACAAAATTTTCATTTTGGGGTGGAGTAACCCTTTAGAGCCGTTCTTGATGTAAGATCAAGTGAATGTGTGCATATATAAAGACATTTTATTTGCACATAAAGTGGATTAATTTTACTGTTTTTCTTTCCCTTTTTTTTGATGCTTATTATTAGTCAGTAAGGTAGTAGCTTAGGTTAAGTTTATGGGGTAGGTATAAGGAATCTAAAATATGGTCATGCAGAATAAGGCATTAATATGTGGTTTATAAATACTAATAAACAGCCAATATGCTAGTAGTATGCATGCTAATAAGCAAGTAGTTAATAGTGAGAATAAGTCCTTAAAAAGTGTTACCTTCCTATATTATCCTTAAACTTCTTAATATACAGAAAGTAACATGTGTAAAATGTAACCTACTCAATGCTAACAACTTGTTTATTGGACTGTTGTATAGGCCAGGAGCATTTCTGTTTTGATCAAAAGCTATTTTCTCATCAGTGTGGCCATAATCTTTGTATTTCTTCCTTAGGGAGGGATGTTGTTCACCAAAATAAAGCCAATTTATTCCTGGCTTCGCTTGTCAGCAGTGAGGTTGAACAAATGTGAAAGATTATGGTATTTAATTTTCTTTCTGACTGTAGCACGATGTCATTACAGGGATGGCTTTAGGGTAGACTGGGGCTTAATGCTGTTCTGGAGAGATGTAAATTAAGCGCATACTTCCTATAACACAATTCTGCCAATATGCATATGGATATTGATCAAGTTTTCCGAATGAGAAGCCACCGTGCATATTTCCCCTAAGGACACACAGCATGTCGGAACTGATTTGAATATTTAGACCTCTACGCAAACAATTCAGGATTTGTGTAATGAAAAAAAAAAATTAATAATGAAACAATATGTATAAATAAATAAATAAATATATAAAATACAAATAATGCTGTGTCTCTTTCCTCAGAGGCAAAACTACTGAGGCGTTTTCGGAAGAGCAAGTAAGCAAACTTTATAAATGTAAATAATTTCCCAGAGAGCAGAGAATGCAGGAGGCAGGCCGAACAAAAATAGTGCTGCGTAGGCACAAAAAATGGATCCACAAAATGAATACATGAATAAAATAGAGCATGCTCGAAACAAATCTGCTCTATCCATTCAACGGTACGCCAAAAATCTATGTGAACCAAAACCGTTCCAGCTCCAACACGTCATTGCTCATTTTCTGGCTCACCTTCCATCACAACCTGTGAAGTGCTACAATCAACAGTGCGGCCAGTTGTTTTGTTCCTAAAAGGAAATGTAAAAAATTCATGAAGGACCAATATGAAACTTGAGCTTTTGTTTTCCAACTCACACTTTTCTTCCACTGTTTGAACAGGACAAACAGTGTGCAATTTCTGTTGTTTCCCCAAATGATTCATGGGCTTCACTGTTTGCTGCAGCCTAAACATGACAGAAGTCCAGTCCCCCACATCCAGTCCCTGCGCTGGAAGTTCTGTCAGTGAAGCATCAGTGAGAAGGATCACCATGGCACCAGTTCTGTGTGAATCACAGCAGACTTGGTGTAATTTGTTATCTTTCGGAGATCCCATTTCCGATGTGTTGATGCAGCAGATAGATTCCCATACCGTAACCATTTATCACCTGTCACTGGAAACTGTTGTCACACTTTTTTTTATCTTTCTGCAGGTAAAAAATCAGCTTTGAGACATGCGCTTTGCAGAAGCCAAGAATAAAAAACTCTGACAACATACAGTATGAAAATACAAACAAGATAAACACACCATTAACATTTATTAATCTCAGAATAAATGTAAACACTGTAGTATTGTATATTATCTAATGTTTGCAGCACAACGTCCATGATGGTTTGAGCTCAGTTAGTCATGCACAATGAACACAGATAATTAGCCGTTTTAAAAGCATAACAGTTCCTGATAACTCCTTGACAGATTATAAAATGAGTAATCCCACAAGTGTCCTCATGTCAGAGTATTTTAAGTTCAACCAGAAAATGTTAGTATTGGTAATTCAGTCTGGAAGTCAGTTTAGAGATTTAAATTGTTATTCTTTACTTTTTCTCTTTGTAGTCTTTCTTTCGTTCTATTCCTTAGTATCATAATTAGCAATTGGTTTTGTTCTCATTTTATTATTAATTTATTAAAGTAATGTTTTGCCTGCTGAATTTAGATGTCTATGTCTACACAATAACTAAAAAGTTCACTTGCAATATAATGTCACAGTTTCATGGGAATGCAAGTTTTTTTTATACAATTAAAGGGAACCCTGGGTATTAAGACTTGTATTGCTTAATATAACATAAATTATGCCTCTTACTAAAATATATAGTAGAAAATCCACATTGTTTATTTCGTTAACGTGAAATGGTTACAATCGGTGCGCTACTGGCGCTTCCTGTTGCTATTTTTACCTCAGCACAACTCGGAAAATAAAATACTGATACGATGACTACAGCTACTGAAAGAGCTTACAAGTGGCGATGGACATAAGCATAGTCTTAAAATGTCGTACTATTAATTTTCCCCACAAGGAGTCCAAATGCCCCTGGATATTGAGTGAAATCCACACTGAGAAACTCCTTCAGTGGCTGTGGCATCTTGACAAGCGGCGGCTGTTTATATCCTGCCAGGATGGCATCTAGCGTTTCTTGTCTCTGGCGTTTGCAAGCTTTCTCAGTGGCTTTAACATTCTTAAAGGCATCAAAGTGGTCTTTAGGAAGTTTTATTCATCCACAGGCATCTTCCCTGTCTTTTCTCCTCTTCTTATCACTAGGAAAGCAGTGAAGACTTAAATAGCTTCTCTTGTTGCCCATCGACTGAAAATTACAACCAAAGCCACACAATGTGCAATCGTATCAGTATTTTGTTTCTGAGTTGTCTTGCGGTAAATATAGCAACAGGTACACTATTAAAAATAAAGGCTCCAAAGGGGTGTTTTTGCAGTGATGCCATAGAAGAACCATTTTTGATTCCCCAAAGAACCTTTGAGTGAACAGTTCTAAAAGAACCATACTGTGCATTATTTTCTAAGAATTCAACGGCTCGTTGTCAATTATTCCTTACTTAAGCCATACAAGTCTTAATACCCAGGGTTCCCTGTAAATTCAACAAATTGGTGCTCATTAAATTAAGTCAAAAATTATAATTAAGACATCTGTTAGGTTTTACAGTGATTAATTGAGTATTGACTCTTGCTTAAGTGTCATTGCTTAAATGTTGCACAGTAAAAAAAAAAGATAATGAAAATGGCACATGTTGTTCATATTGCTCTAATTGTGTTTTCAGAAATGAAAAATGATTCGCATATGGAATGGTGATGTTCAATTAAATCTGATTAGGATTAATTGCTTGTCTTGGAATTAAAAGTGAAAACGCTGTTTTGCCCACTGAGTTAACAAAGTCTCAGTGCCCCATTGCTCACTGATTTATGAATCCTTATTTATTTAAATGTTAGATTTTAGAAGTCATCTTTCAGCAAAGCTATGCCACGTCACATAATTGTGCCCTTAGCCTTATTCTGTTTGGACAGCAAACTTACCTTACTTCGGTCAGTATGTCTAATGGTTAGAAATGATTAATGGAAGTGTCCTCTGTGCCTTCATATAGATGATTAAATAATAATGAAGTTATAAGAATGAAATTGAATTATCGGAGCAGCAAATTCAACAGGTCGAACAATGTCTTTTGTTGCATTCGGGTATCTGATTAATCTATCGCCACACCCTCCCGTTTAGAAAGGTCTCCTGCAAAAATGCCAGAATCAGCGGTCTGTCTGCAACCATTGCCACACCTCAGAGCTTTGATATAAAACCTGTCAAATTTTAATTAATATTAGTTTCATGGCTTGGGTTTTTATGAACGATACTTCTTATAATGAATTTCATTCACCAGTTACAGACTGTGAATAAGGAATGTTTCCTGTGTAAGAGACCGGTTAATTTGTATGTTTTATGTTCTTCACTCTTTAGTCAAACACAACAAATCACAGGATTTTCCTTTCTTGTTAATTGGCAGTTTCTTGTTAAGAAGGTGTTGTTTATCAAATGAGAAAGAATTGGCTTACCTACATTCATAGAAACCTTCCCACATGCCACCGAATCCGAAACCAGTGCTTTAGTAAATGTATAAACTACGCATACATTCATCCTTCTGTTGGAGTCAAAGACTTTTTATGTGAGGAGTAAATGTGCACATACAGTAGTAAATACACATTTGCAATAAAAAAATTCACTTGCTATCTTTAGCCAGGAAGAAAAGCATACAATGTTAAAAAAGAGCTTTCATCCTAGGAAGCTGGATTATTTTTTTTCCTTTTTGCTAAGGCCTCAGGATCTTTTTGGAGGGCTTTTATCTATAACATTTTTCTGAATTGTGTGACTGCACCCTTCACTAGGCAAAGTGTCAGCCTTCACCTGGTGAAGCTATATGACATCAAAGAAAGCCAAAATGGTTTTAAACTTAAAACCTGAAAAGTAGAAAGTAAAAAGTTTTGACCTGCTCTTTGCATTCTGATGAGAGTGCACTATTCAGAGTAACACATAAGAACAGCGTAAACCTCACGAGTACACAGGCTTATTCTGTTCTTCCATTGCATTCATCGGAAAAGCTTCCATCAAAAGAGTATAAAAATGGCCTGGGATTCTGAAAATAATGTGCAGGGGGTTTGCAGTATCTTATTAAAAGCACTTTTATGCCTCTTGGCTTAACCAGCATCGGCTTTATTGTCTAAGGAGGTCAGAAACCCTTTTCCATCACGCATCACAGAATCTGAATACAGAAAACCACAAGTGCGGTTTTATCTCTCAGAACTCAGCAGACACCAAATCTGATACTCATTCCTTTATGCTAATGAAGATAATAATGTAATAGTTTAACTCCTAGCGTAGGATTTATTATGCAGATAATTAATAATGTAGAGCAGTGCTACGTAAAATGCCCCCAAATAATGCATATCAGGGGCGCTTTCTCTGAGGAGACAAAAAAGTGGATGAGAAAAATTCAAACCCCCAATGCAAATATATTACTACAAAATATGACATAAAAAAGTCATAAAAAAGGCGATGCTTCCATCGCGATAAGATTGGATATGACTGGTTATGATTGGTTCATGCAAGAAATCCTCCCTCTTGTGTTCGTGCACTTTCTGCATTTCAAGTTCGTGAATCAGTCTGAATGAACAATATACTGGCGTTAATGGGAAGACTACTTAAAAAAGGTACACAACTTACACACTTATATAACACCACTTTGTCAAAATGGCCTGAAAACTAGTGATGGGTCATTTTTGAACGATTCGTTCATTTTGAACGAATCTTTAATGTGACTCAGTACGAACGAGTCATCTCGGGGAGTGATTCGTTCAGTCGCGTATGCGTAACATCTTACTAGGTTCTGTACTGGAATTAGTTCACCTGTTTCAAGTCTTCGGGTTTTTGGAGTCGTTCGTTCATCTTATGTTACCTGATGAACAAACGACTCAAACCTGAAGACTCGAGAGATGAACTAATCAATTCTCTTTCCGACTCAGCCTGCATTGGTTAAGCTTATGGGGCTGTCACGTGATGAACGAACGACTCGAACCCGAAAACTTGTCAGATAAGAGGTGAGGTGAGCTAATCATAGACTAAAGACCCAGGTAAACAATGAATTAATATTTTCTGTTTCTAGCATTATAGTTTTGCCTTGGTTGTAGTGTGATCAATGTTTGTGTAAGCAGTAGATGTGTTAGGGAAGTGACACGTAACATTTTAATTATATTTTGCTAAAATGAACGAAATGACTCGAAAAAAGATTCGTTCATTTTGCTGAACAAGACTCAAAGGTCAGAGTCGATAAAATGATCCGAACTTCCCATCATTACTGAGAACATGATCTCTGTGTTTTTTGTTTTAGAGAGCAATGGACTTGTTGAAATTAAAGGTACATCTCTATCTGTGACCAGTGTTTACCAATCTCTGATGACTAATGATCTGAAAATAAAGTATTTTCATAAAATATATTCATAAAATATATGTTTAATAAAATGTATCGTTTAAACTGACTTGAGTTATTATTTTGGAATAAATAGGCTAAAATGCTTAAAAACACTAAATGAGATTTATACTTGGTTTTAATAAATAGAATAGTCTATTAATTACATTGTTAATGTAAAAATACAGTACAGATTTTTATTCTGGTAGTGTATGTCATATTTATTTAACCAAGAAAATGTGACTGGTACTTGAATTTACATTTTTTTTTTAAAAAAGGGAGGACTTTGCTTCATATCTTATTGCACTTACTGCTAGGCAGATTATTTTTATGTATCGTAATGGATTATTTGTGTCTTAGCAGACGTTTTAAGATAACATACAGCTAAAAATAGAAAAATGATCGTCAAACCACTAGTTTATATCAACAGTTACTTTCTTGGTCAGTATAAATACCTGCTAACCACTAACCCAGCTAATAGAAAATGTTTGCTGCGCTCTGGCAAGTTATGAACAAAAGTTCTTCCATCAACATTAATAGAACGTTTATTCAAAGTAATCTTGACTTTATAATGTTCTCAAAATGTTAGCACAAAAACATTATTTATATTGTTCACAAACAATTTCCAAAAAGTTTGCATTTAATGAAAGAGCTTTTTCCAAATTAATTCTTTAGTTCATTCAGCTTAATTTTGGATTCAGACAGTAAATCCAATATTTTATTTGACTGAGTGGGACACGGATATGATATGGGTAAGTTGTTTCTCAGTCTAAAACCAACAAAGTATAGACTTTATTCTGTTTGCTCTCAAAGTATATGTGAGTTTGCTCTTATATTTAGCGGTCTACTTTTGACTCAGTTGATTAAAATCTCAATTTCAAGCATATTGTTATTAATCAAAACACAGCATTATGTCGCTCAAACAGTACTTAATTTCTATTCAAAGAAATGTCAGTGATGCTTGACCTGAAATGTTTGACCAACAAAATATGCAAGGAGAGCTACTCGTAGTTAGTAAGATGCCCACAGAAATGTACAGAGTAAGGAAAATGTGAGCAAAAAGTCAGCCACAGATTTCCATCAGCTCGGCACAAAGCGAGAGAAAATGTAAGAAAACGGAAACCTATAATCTTCAGTCAATCTCCATAGAGCTGTTATTGCATTTGGATGATCTTTAGAGAGGTGAACTATAACTTCAGTTTTACATTTTAATATTAAAAAGTCAAGTTTATACAGGATCAGTTTTATTTTGCCTGCTGTAACGTGAGATGATATATTTTATGCTGAAAAAGAGCTGGGAATCAGGTGCATTTTTAAGAGGGTCTATTGCATATATTCTGCTCATTAATATAGACAGGCTGTTTAACAAAAAACAGAGCAACATTTGCTGTAAACATAGCCTGAGGAAACCATCGATGCACACAGATACTATCAATGTGGGCAGCAAAGAGGAAAAGCAAGCACAAATAATCTTGTTTACCATGAAGTGTTCAGATAGTTGCGTAAATCGTCCAGCTCTGCCTTAGAACATTGAATGCACATGGCCTCAGGACTACCAGGCGCTTTGGTGAATGCTAATTAAAAACTATGAAACGATCAATTGAACTGCTCGGTGCTCTTGTAAAGTGCATAGAGAAGCAATGGGATGCCAGATTTGTACTGACACAGCAACCTCTCCTCTCTCCATCTTTTTGCCCTCATCGCACTCTTCTCTTTCTCTCGATCGCTTCTTCACAACCTCTGCCTTTCACAGCTCTCCTTTCTGTCTTCATGTCTTTCTCCCTTCACTCTCCCTTGCCTTTGGTTTCTGGTTGTGCAAAGCGTTTTTTTTATAGCATTTTGTGATGGAGCCTTTGGAAAGCGACTCCCCAGAGCTCTCTGGGGTCTGACTGCAGGACAACAGATTTCGGAGCTGGGTTTTATAAGAGCCCGGAAAATGAGGGATAGCAACTCAGTGTTCTTTGGATGGACTGTGAGGTTCTGGCAGGAGTTTTGTAAGTCCCCTGCAGTTCTACTTCAAAGGGTCATACATGAGGAGAAGAGCGTCTAACTTCTCTTCTAAGAGCAAGGACAAGCTCAGTAGTTACACAATGTGCACTTCAAAGTACTGGGGAATTACTAACTAAAGGTAGTGACACTTTACACTTTTCAGTAGACAACTGTGACAGTAGTTTTCAAAACAGCATACTATAATGACAAACCACTATTTCCATTAGTAACAGTAAAGCATTTAAATGTATTCTGTCACATATGCAGCTTCACAATTCAGCAAGCTCAAGGAATCTCCTAAATAATCATCTGATTGATTGAGTGAATGAATAGGCTACATTGTGTTTACAAGCCTACCATATGTACTTAAGGGTAACAGAATACTTTCTGATTCTATGCATTTTCTGTGAAGCTGCTATGAAACAATATCAGCCTTGTTTTTTTACATTTTATGGATCTGGCTTCCAGTCTTATCCACATCCAGCTACTTTTAGCTGAACAAACAGCTCGTTTTGCTGCTTGATATTGCAAATTGGTGTATCTTACCAAATTATTTTAATGTATTATCTTAATTATAAACACAGTGATTTGTAGTGCAAACAGTTTTACCGCTTACTGCATTGATATTCTTCTCGTTATTTCCCAGCAGCGGCTAATGAACCGGTTTCACCCATCCGCGCTGAAGAATAAGGTGGATACTGTGAAATAAACTTCAATTGAATGAGTTCATTCTATGGTTCTTTCTCCTAAATGTAAACATAAACGTCTGATTGATTCAAATGAAACAGTTCACTCAAATGGTTCTGATTCATTCAAATGAATCAGTTCGCTCTAATCGGTTCTTTTTATTCACTCATATGCGCTCTATGAATCAGTTCACACTAAATGATTCTTCCTAGTTTATTTTTGTAAATTGAAAGTTATTTTTTTCATATCCAGCGTTGGAAATATGAATCATTTGTTTAATTGTTTATTTTAAAAGGATATTTTCCTCTTATAGGTAGCTCGAATTTAGTCAGCTTCAGTTGTTAGTAACTTTCAGTGTAATTACTTTTTCAAAAAGGTTTCTTGATTGCAGTTTAACTATATTTTTAAAGCTATGACCAGTTGTCTAAAGGTGATGGGCTTTGTTTTTTGTTCCTCCAAATGCTAAAAATATAAACAATATTGGTTGTGTATTTGTAATAATAGGTTACAGGTCTTCTGATATACAGTCAAACCAAAATTTATTCAGACACCTTCAACATTTCTCACATTATCACAGTTTATTCGCTATAGTTTAGAAAATGGTAATAAAATATGATAAGAACTCAGACATAAACTGTGTCAGAATAAATTTATCTTGATAATGTCAGATAACTTTGATAGAGGTATTAATGATTAGGTATGTAATGGATTACAGTCAACTGTTATGGCAATATTTACACAACTATCAATACTTTGTTGACCAATTACCAAGCAATGCTTAATTTTGTAAAAAGATCACATTAGCAATTAAAGAAAAAACACTGGTGAGTTCAAAGTGTCTGAATAACTTTTGGGCTCAAATTTTTATCAGTTTTACTGGTTGTCCACTGTATGAAGAATTTTTGGGTATAATGTGTCACAGTTTGCTTTATTTTGCTATCCTTTCTTACATAAATGAACTATAGTGTCCTGCACCCACTACTAAAAAAAATATTAAAAATTATATCGGGTGTCAAAATTATTCTTGGTTTGACTATATGTGATAAATGATAGCGAATGTGTGAATTTGAGACCTGTGTTAATTCATACTTTCTCAGCATGTAGTTACGGTAGTAGCTGCCTATCGCCTCTGAGAAACCTAATAAAAATTCAGTTTTCTGACAGCAGTCATCACTTTCACAAGCACACACACATACACACACACACATCTAGTTACTCAATGGGCTTGAAAAACTGTCACAACTGTCACAAGCTGTCTTCGGACTTAGTACTTATACAAGGTTGTCTCCTTGGAGAAAGACGGATAGATAGGCATAGCTCAATTGATTTTTACACAGACTCAAAGTCAAACTGACAGACAAAATTCAACCCAAAAAACAACCCTGGATCATGGTCATTTGCAGCACACATCTTTCTGTTTTTTTCGCAATGGGAGTGCATTAAACAGTGCCTATATCAAATACTCTATCATGCAAGACTGAATGTTGCATAAGGTGATTAATAATGTTATCAGCTTCTCCATTTGCTGTTGTCCTCTTTGATAAAATATAGATATTGCCATATGCGGATGAACAAATATAGCTCAAGCAAGACTGAGCCAATCACACCAATTACCATCTCATCCTCGATGAGAAAATCATCAAAAGAGTGGCATGCTGGTTTGAAGTGTCCATCATGGACAAGTGTAGTTCATAAAGCCGGTCCTCAATATTTCACATGACTTTAGTTGGTCAGCAGGGAGTTGGGCTGGTTTGAGAAAATCAGACAGGCAGGGTCCCTGCTGGCCTCAAGACATTCACACTCTGGTCTGTGATGGGGGATCTATTGGCCCACTTTTGTGCTGGAAAGTGGATCACAGGAGGTTGTTCATAAGGGAAAGCTGCCCAGTTCAACTGGACAGAGACCAATCTCTTCCTGCTTGCATGAGCTTCTTTTCAGTGAACAGTACAAACTGGTATAAGTGCATAAGCCTTATATGCTGTATTATGATTATATTATGACTGTCAGTTTAACGCGTTAACTTAATTAGTTATGAAAACATAACAGTTAACGCGCTGACCCCGCCTCCAGACCCCAGATTTCATAAAGTTGACTGCTGACAAATATGATGCAGGGCAACAACTTCATAAATTCAGTTATGCCCTAAAATTCAAGATGTTGGTGCAAAGAATGAGTGTATGTGTTTTGTCTCATATTTTTAAATGTATATCACTTATCACACGATATCACACGGGCAGCAAGAGCAATATGACACCAGTGTTGATTTTGTCCCAATCTATCACGAGCGTAAATGTGATTTTATACAACAGTTCAGTAAATACGAATCTGATGTTGTGTTCTTTTTTAAACATTATATTATGTGTTTTTGCTCAATTTTGCAGAGAACATATTACCTTTGAAGCCATAGCAGAATTGTTGCGTGTCTCTGACCAAACCAACAGTGTTTAGTTTCTGAATGAATCCACGTTTTGAACGAATCATGTAAATCAATGATTCAAAGGCCCACTTATAAAGAGAGCCATTTACTTCATTTCTAAATGAACTAGCTGTGTGAACGAATTGAATATGTGTGAATGACTCATAAAGACATTTACCGCTGGCTGCTGGCAGATTTAGTTTCTTATTTAGAATATCATTTCATTAAAACAAACAAAATAATAATATTAATAATAATAATACAAAACATTAAAGGGATAGGTCACCCAAAAACATTTCAAACCTTTCTTTTGTGGAACATAAAAGAAAGTATTTTGACTGCTGGTAACAAAGCTGTTTTGGTTACCATGACTTTCATTATAAGAACAAAAAATACTGAGATGTTTCTCAAATGATCTTCTTTTATGTTCCATAGTTTACGTTAGGCCATTGCAGCCTAAAGGTTTATGTGCAATACATTTTATGTTGAATCCAATAAAATATTTCTTTCTAAAGATACAATTTGTAATGTGTACTTGATACATTCTCATTTAACACAAAAATAGCTTTAAATAAAATTTATTTTGCGATTAATTAAATTAATTAATCGACACATCATGTAATAATTACATTTAAAGTTTTAATCGACTGCCAGCCTTAAATTATATACAACAGTAGTTCTTGAATTTGGCTTTGCATTAGTAGTGGCACAGGTTACACAGTTTAGCCAGCAGGAGGCTACAAGTGATTGTTTTTATGACTGAATCACTGAATCACTCATTTAATTGATTTGTTCAAACAGACTGAATCTTGCGTCTCTGAGCAAAGGACGGTGTTTACTTACTGAATGAATCAGCTTTTTGAACAAATTGGTTGACAAAAATGATTCAGTGATTCACTTATTAACACATTCAAATGCTTTGTTCTGAATGAATCAGCTGTTTGAATGAATCGGTTTAATCTCAATGACACTCACTTCTGCTACCTACTGGCGTTTTTAATTTACATGTAGACATATATTTGTTTCTTTATACACCACTGATTATGAGTGATTTTGTGAATCATTCACTCTATACAACACAGCGTCATTCTGCAACAAAACACCAATACCATGTGGTTCTGGCACTGGCCACGGTTGATTCATCTTTGATCTCAGTTGGAAATATTTTTGTTGGCGAGGCAAAAATACACAAGGTAAATGACAGTATTGTGTTTAAAATGTAAGTAACTCAATATCATATTTTCCATTTAGTGAATTGTTTTATAAAAGTAAAATCAGGCTACTTACACTTGCTCGAAATCGTACTTTTGGTGTGAATATCAACACTGCTTTGTAACCGAAGGTGCTCTTCTTGTTGACACAAATTATTACAGCATAAAATAGTTAGTGGTTTAGTTGTGCATTAAATTCAATTTGATGTCGGTTTTCCGACATGTTTTAAAACAGTTCTTTAAACCAAACATTTCTACTTCAGATTTACAATGTGTACATCAATTGGTGACCCAAATGCATCTTCATTTACAAAATGACAGATTAATTTTGTGCATCTGAATACCGCATTTGATGGGTGCGTGGCTTTTGATGTTAAAAGTAAAAGATAGGGAAAGCGTTTTCACTTCCCATTAAACGTATTAAATAGTCATGTCGTTTGTTGGATTTTATTATTGCATTCACCATATCAGAACCAAGCAAGCTCTTTTGTTGCAACCCACTAGCAAGACTATCAATCATCTCAGTAAGAGATAATTTCAACATCAGTCCCTAAACACAAATCACAAGCTCAAAGATTTTTTTTTAGTGTTTAAATCTACACTATCTTTTAGAAAGCATCAGAAAACGTGCAAGGTCACCTATCTCGGCATGCAGTAATTTCTTAGGGGCGTTTTTAATTGCAGACCACCATCTGATATTGAAACACAGGAGAGTAGCTCAGTGAGATAACATTGTCTGTTCTCCTACAGGGGTGGGTCACATAAATATGCTCTCCTCTCCCATCAGCTCTTCATTAAAGACTGAATAATGTCGAACTGCTGATGAGACTTTATTTGCATCTCCACATTAATTCTAGTCAGCTCCTTTGTTCCAGCCAGAACAAGAGGGTGCAACAGCTTAGTAGCAGCAACAAAGGCAGACCCTAAAAAAAAAAGAAATTACAAGACCCCTGTGTTCGTGTGTGCATTGCACACTGCGATCGCTGGTATCACGGCCTGCTACTTTGGTATATCATCCATCATGCTTGGTTTGGCGTGAAAGTATGAGGAGCGCATTAATCTATTTTTAGAAATTTAAATGAGGAGGATACTTTGTCATGCCCAACTAAATCCGTGGGCACAGTTGATGTTTAAAGCAATGGATTACTCCAGCTGGAAGTCATTTGCAGCTAAGGTCAAAAGTAATCGAAAGTCATTTTTACTGGGGGCTGTTTTCCATGTGTGAAATACTGCATGCTCAATTCGAGGATGAGGGTTGGCCATTCACCCAAATCCCCATGAAACCGCCACCCACCAAACTCACCAAAATATAAGACTATCACAGCAATAAAAAATGCAAATAAAGGAACTGATCTCAAAGCACATTTCAGGAATATTATTACCTGCCATAAATACACTCATAAAGAGGTTGAGATTTGCAGCAGGAGTCGAAATTATAAGAGAAAGCCTTTAACAATGGTTTTCTGCTATAATAATGTCTCAGAAAATCCCTTATTAGTCACAGAAACACTTTTCATTATTCAGAATCTCTAAGCCGAAGAGCCTGACGGAGAAAGAAAACTTTTCTTAGTTCCCCTGCGGTGAATTTCGATCATTTCACAATGACATTTCGAGTTTGTCCTGTTCCTTTTCTGCAGGTCTGTTGCTGGAACGTAATGGCGAGCATTTTAGCGCAATGTCTGAGTGATTGAGTCCTTTCCAATGTAATTGGGCCATAATGGCTTGGTCATTGGCCTTCTCAGCAAAAGTGATTTTCAAGCATCCAAACAGGAAATTCACACTGGACAAAGGAAAGGCAAATAAGCAGAAATTCTCACTCTATTAACCTCCTGTGGTGGATGTGTTTTAATATGTACGCTTGTGCTTAGAGACCAGACCTGCATGATTTTCAAGCTACTAGTAAAACAGGCCCTCCTGAAATAAACACAAATACAATGGGGGCTCGTACGGATCTCGGCCTCTAAATATTCAAGGACATTTACTCCCTATTTTAAGCACATTCTCACTCTCATTCTCTTGAATGCTTAAACACGGTGCTACCGACTGACTTCCGAATGATTCATTTTCCTCTAGCTGATTAATAGGGTAGTTAAGGTAATGGAAAAAGACTGTTTAGAACAGTCTTGGTAAGCGTAACAGTTAAAATATTACAAAATTTGTCAGTGCCACTGTGGTGTCATGGCAAGTTTTGCATTGCGACAGCCAGAATCCACCATAGAAAACTGATAAAAACTGAGTTCTTGCAGATACCTGAAATTTGCAGAGCACCATGCATTCAGAAATTTTCACCCTTTCGCCTTGGTTGAGCTCATGTTAAACCAAATAAAATGACTCGGGAGAACTACAAATTGTCAATTTTCACCGTAACCAGACAACCTGAAGTAAAGAGATGATGCATATCGCCGCTTACCGCTGATGCTATATAAACATCCCCACAAAATGCCATTGCATAAAAGCTCTCAAGGATAAGCCCCTTTCCCATCTACACTAACGGCATTAGCTCAACCCGATTTAAAGTGAACCCGAGTCAGATTTTCCACCGCTGCCTATGCATCATGCTCACTGAGGGCTGAAAACATAATGGCCATTTAGTTGACAGGTCTCAATGAGATTATGAGGAAAAAGTAGAGGAAGTGTGAGCAGACTCAAGGCTTTTCCCGAACAGGCACATACCAGTTTAGGCCCCGTAATAAGATCTGAAAGCGCTGATGCACATTAAATGCTCAACATCAGTCACAGGTAGGCAGGGCAGCGCTGGGTTTACACTCACCTGTCAATGCCTATCAAGCTCTATCAAGGACATGGATATAAGTCAGTGCCTTGAGGCACAGAACGCTCCGCAGAACGCTAAAAGCAGGTACCTGTTCAATCTGTTATCGTAAGGCTACTTGGCAGACCTGAGACAAATATGTAAGCATGCTCAGCTGTAAAGGTCCATTACTTTTGACATTAGGAAGCCATTCGTAAGATTGAACTGCTGAAAAGTTGCACTCTCTCAATGCATAGTAACAAGCCGACTGAGACTGATAGCATATTACCGTGAACCTTTCGTTTTTTGCCAGGTTTGATCGCTTTAATGTAAAGCCATTATTTAGTTTATGATTACTGAGCCAACTTTAAAATGATTGTCTCATTTGCTATATTAAAAGCTGATATGCGAAAAGCCAGACGTGGATGCTGTTTGGCCACAACAAATTAGTCATATTTATTTAGGCAGCAGCTATTTTCTCTGAAAGAAGGGCAGATGCTTTTTGCACTAAGTGTTATAGAAGTAATGTACCAGAGGAAGAGAGAAAATAACCTTGCCATCAAGACTGGCTATTTGCATTTGTAAACAGACACTAGCCGTTCAGTGTCAAAGAGAAGTAGAGTTTATTTTTGTATGTGGCCTGTTTTTATATTGGCTTATTAAAAGACATCTAAATGGCATCATCATGTTGGGTTGTTTAAGCACAAAAAAACACTGAGATCGATGATTTTCTATTTCAACAAGAATGTTATTACTTCAACGATTGCATCGTAAGAATATTAAATGAAGACTGAGCAACTGCACCATTTTTATATATTTTTTAATATATCCATTATTAATGAAGCCGGTGATGAAAGACTGGCTCAAAATTTGTTTGTTTTTTTTAAGGACGTGCACCAGAAGGACAATGATAAGAGTTAATTAGCATTGTTTTTATGTCTTCTGTGAGTTTTAATGACTTTGCTAATAAGCAGCAGCAAATGCCCCAGTGGCTGGTCAGAGATTGTTTTGTCATGAAATATTCATATTCACCTAATGCTATTCCAACACTTTGGCCTGTTTTCCAGAATACACATTTTTAAGATAAACAGCAAAATATACCATCATTTACAGTGTTTAGAAACCTTTTCCGCTCTTTTAAAGTTTGTGAACCCTTTAGAATTTTCTACATTTTTGCATAAATATAACACAAAACATCAGATTTTCACACAAGTCCTGAAAGTTGACAGAGAGAACCCAGTCAAACAAATGAGACAAAAATATACTTTCTCATTTATTTACTGAGAAACATTAACCAGTGTTAAATATTTGCAAGTTGCAAAAGTATGTGAATCTTTGCTTTCAGTATCTGGTGTGACCCCTTTTTGAAGCAATAACCGCAGGTAATGGATTTTGTATCCACTGATCCACTTGTGTGGTTGTGGTCGTTGTCTTGCTGCATGACCCACTTTTTTTTAAGATTCAGTTTCTTGGACAAATGTCCTGACATTTTCCTTTAGAATTTGCTGGTATAATTCAGAATTTGTTGCAACTCTGCCATTTATACCGTGGTTGTTCAGTGTTCTTTTGATGATGGACTCATGAACATTAATATTAACCAATGTGAGAAAGGCCTTTATGTGCTTTAAAGTTACCCTGAGGTCATTTGCAACCTTGCAGACTGTTACAAGACTTGCTTTGGAGTAATCTTTGTTGGTCGGCCACTACTAGTCTTGAATTTCCTTCATTTGTAAACAATCTGTCTGACTGTGGATTTGTGGAGGCCAAACTCTTTAGAAATGGTTTTGTAAAATTTTTTGCCGGATGAGCAACAACAACTCTTTTTCTGAGGTTCTCAGAGATCTACTTTGTTCATGCCATGATTTACTTCTACAAACATGATCAGACTTTGATAGATTCCTGTTCTTTAATTAAAACAGGGCATACACTGGCACCTGATAGTCATCCTATTGATTAATAACACATCTGAACAAATGGACTCTAATTCATCTTAAAAATACCTGCTAATCCTAGAGATTCACATACTTTTGCAACTCACAAATACTTAACACTGGGCTATTTTTCTCAATAAATAAATTACAAACTATATATTTTCATCGCATTTGTTTGATTGGGTTCTCTTTGTCAACTTTCAGGACTTCTGACTTCTGTGCTTTATACACAGGCCCTGTGATATGGGGCCTTCAAAGGAATAGTTCACCCAAAAATCTCTGTCATTAATTACTCACCCTCATTTTGTTCCAAACCTGTAAGACCTTTGTTTATTTATGGAACACAAATCGAGATATTTTTTATGAAATCTGAGAGCTTTCTGACCCTGCCTTCCACGTTAAAAAATCCCAGAAACGTAGTAAGGATATTGTTAAAATAGTCCATGTGACATTGGTTCAACCGTAATTTTATGAAGCTACGAGTTTACTTTTTGTGCGCAACCTTTAACCTTTCTGGGCCTTGAATGTGTCAGCTGCGTTGCTGTCTATGCAGGGTCAGAAAGCTCTCGGAAATATCTAACAGTTTATGAATGATATGAGGGTGAGTAATTAATGACAGAATTTTCATTTTTGGGTGATCTATCCCTCTATATGTACTGACTTACTAATAAAAATGTACTAACTAATCCACTTCTTTCCAACCCTTTCCATCACAGAGCTCACTTAAACTTCTGGCAAACTTAATGCATCAACAAAAGGAAGAGAACGAACAAAGAAAATATGTTGTCTGCCTCAAAATACAGTGTTGATTTGGTCCATGCGGGAATGCTGTGACTCCCCGTGCTGTGTCAGTGAGATTGAGTTCTTTTTGAACTGATAGCACTTTTCTAGTATACATCAGTATCAGCAGTTCTCTGTTGTTGGCAAACACTGCAATGACAATAATAGATACCTTGTGTTTGCTGTTGTGCTTTGCCACTCAGGTCAAGAGTAGAGGAGACGGTTTATTCACACAGCCTGCGCCCCTCCCACCTCCTTTTGAATGATGCTTTTCAGCCGTATCTCCGGTAAGATATATGCGTACAGTCATTTTTCATTATAGATATTTGTGTGCCATCTGACAGAAAGTCGATCAATTCAATCCCATTTGAAATTTGTCTATAATGCAAAAAAGTGCTTTGTGTGTGTGTTTGCAGCCTGATTTAGAGAATAAAAGGGATAGTTCAGCCAGTAATAAAAGTTCTGTCATCGTTTATTCACCCTCATGTTGTATTATTTCCATGGAACGTCAAAAGTTATATCAGACAGAATCGCCATACTGTTTTTGGATAGTTACAAACTGACAAACGCACTATAAAAAGCATAGTTTGGGGACAATACGATTTTTTCCACAATAGAAATTAATATTATTGGTGTAATGACGAATGAATTTATTTGGGGGTCAACTGTCCCTTTAAGAAGTGTTTATTATTTTCCTCTTATCCTACCCCAGCAGGCCTGCATCATCCTGGTACATATCAGCAGTTATGTGAGCTCTGGTGAGAGACTGATGAGAGCATGTGGATTGATGGTAAGTTTGTCTTCTGACCTCACCTGCTCCTCCTTAGCCCAGCATCACTGCCTTAACGCCTCCTTACACTGCTGTGGAGCCCATGGCCATCAGCAGAATCTATCATGTGGACAGAATTGCTGACTAGCTATTACTTCTCTGCAGTTGCCATAAAACCAAGCAATTAAATGCTATTGGCCTATTCTGCTCTGTCTTAAACCAGTGAGTTTTGGTCGGAGGCAGTGAGTGGAAATGGGAAATTAAATACTGTGACAGTTACTGTGAAATTGCACCTGATGAGGTGGGCTTCTTACCAGTGCTATGGAAAAACTTTGTCGTCTTCATGGAAATTCAGCAGTCTGGGCGGATTACTTTTTTGATAAGCATAGAATGAAGAGTGCCAGTGTTTAGAAAGTTAGGTTCTGTCATGTTATAAGACTACGACTGAAATTGAGCATCAGATCATTATAATGTACAAAGAGTTGTCAAAAGGTACCAGGTTCGGTACTTTCGGTAGTGAAATTTTAAAAACGTCCATTTCCCGCTCACATTTGAGCGCTGTTGACGCTCCTCACCGAGCGCTCACACATAAGCACAGCGGGAGCATCTGTCAGCAGATCCATCTATGTGCAGATGAGTATTAGTATTAGAGTATTAGGGATCCGCTGACACACACGGCTTTCAAACGCTCCCGTTGTGCTTATGTGTGAGCGCTCGGTGAGGAGCGTGAGGTGCTTATCATTGTAGCCAATCACAGTCATGTCTGTTGAGCGCGTGAACACTATGGCCAATCAGCAGTGCTTAAAAATCGGCTCACTAGAGTTCAAATGTGAGCGGGAAATGGACGTTCTTAAAATTTCAGTACCAAAAGTACCGAACCCGGTCCCTTTTGACAACTCGTGCACCAAATCAGTATATTAAACTGATTTCTGAAGGATCATCATCTGAAGGATCACTGAAGTCTGGAGTAATGGCTGCTGAAAATTGTAATATCATCCTTATTATTATTTTTAATATTGAGCTGAGGAAATGTAAATATAACTTAATATAATATTGCGTTTGACATTTAAACAGAAAAGTTCATCCAAAAAAAT
Source organism: Labeo rohita (assembly GCF_022985175.1). Taxonomy (NCBI): domain Eukaryota; kingdom Metazoa; phylum Chordata; class Actinopteri; order Cypriniformes; family Cyprinidae; genus Labeo; species Labeo rohita. The sequence goes on along the minus strand of NC_066870.1, from coordinate 23,976,048 downwards.
GGGTTAAAAACTACACAGACAGATTCAAAATAAATAATAATAAATAAAAACTAATAAAAATGACAAAAACACAACTTTAACTAAGATTTAATTAAAAATGGGAAATATAAAAATAAAATCTAATTTAAAAATATTAATAAAAACTATAAGAACATCTCAACAGATCTAAAATAACACTGCTGTCATTTGAAACCTGTATGATTTTTTTTTCCCAAGGAACACAGGAGAGTTTTTTTACAACACCAGTTCCAGAAAAGTTTTGTGAAATGCCATAAAAATATGTTATTTTTTTATTTTATTTAACCTTTATTATACTGACTATAGTAGAAAGAAAAGATGTCTAGTTTTCACTGGCCAGCTTTATTTTATTTTGTAAATATAAACAAATTTTGATTTTAATGGCTGCAATACTCTCTAAAAAAAAATGGGGCATGTGTCACATCAACGTTCCCCTCAAATTTACAATGTTTAGTGCTTTGGAAACTGAGAATACTCATTAGTAGTAAAGTCAGTTAGTAATATTTAGATTTTTTTTTTTTTTCCAAAGAAACACTAATTTAGCAAGAATGCATTAAGTTGATCGTAAGTGACAGTAAAGACCTTTACATTATTAGAAAAAAAAGAATCCTGAAAAATATAAAATATAATATTCTTGTGCACCAAATCAGTATATTAAATTGATTTCTAAAGGATCATTTGACACTGCTGCTGAAAATTGTAATATTATTTCAAATTATCACTTTTTTTTTAAAGAACCGTTTTTGGTCAAATAAATGCAGCCTTGGTTCTATCAAAAACATTAAAAATTCGTACTGACCCAAAATGTTTTTGAACAATAGTGTAATCTGAGTGTTTAAATGGAGTAAATGAGAATGTACAGTTAAATATCTAATATAGGATACTGCAAATCTAAAAAAAACAATACTGATATGTTTTGCATTCCTTCTCAAATAAGTTTAAATTCTCAGCCCTAGCTAGGACTTTTTGAGCCATGTAATATGTTGACTGTATACATTTCATATGCTGAGGGTACCTCAGGGGTCCTAGTGGCCGGCTCACGCTATATTCGCCCTATTAGAGTTATGAATTTGTACTATGTGTGCTTAGGGTCCTGGTTTTCAGCGATGGCAATCTCAGACCACATGGCCTCAGGCTTTGGAGGCCCCTGGCAGTCCATAATTTGGCTTGCACACTCTGTACTGTAATTCACTTAATAATTTCTCAGTTCAAGATGGTGCAGTTATGAACAAATGCCAAATAATATCGAAGGCCAAAATCTTTTTGTCAAACACCTGTTGAGTAAAGATCAACTTAAAAACTTTGTGTTAAGGCACACATTTTCAATTAGTGCACTAGATATAACTTCTGTTTGAGAGATGTCATAACAAATTTCCTCCATCTGAGCAAGCTGGGCTTTTACTGGTATAGGAGGAGGCATAACTGTCAATCTGCTCATGGTTATTTATATCATCATCCATGAACCATATTTCTATTTTATCCATCACTGAATTTTATGATCTTTTTATGATCATCACACCAGCACAGGCTCCAAGACCTTTCTGTGACATCTAATTTACTGCATGGGTCAACATTTTTGTCAGAGTTTTCAACTGAATAGTGCGACTGGTCTCATGTAATAGACTCAAAATGCTGTTTGGACACCTTTGATCTTCAGATCTTCATACTTTAATTATAAATAGAATATATAAAACAATCTATTGGGTTGATTCCAGTTTATTATTTGTATGCTGGACGGTACCGGTGTCTCCAAGGACAAAGGAATGTCTATGAGAGATTGCTGCCAACTCTGCAGCTGTTTTCTCCTCTGTCACACAAGAAAAAGGTTCGTTCATTTTGCCCCCACAGTCTCCATATCCTAAAAATAAAATGCAATCAAGCGGGTTGCAGGTACGCAATGCACCAAAGCATTACATGCACCCGACTCTAGTGAAAGCATCCAAATGGCTTCATGTCTCATTAGTGGAGCGAATGATTGAACTTTCATTTGAATCCAGATTCCACCCACTTATCCATCTTGTGTCTAACGCTTGTCAGTGCCTGAAATTGGATGGAATTGAATGTAAAGCAGCCATTTGACATTTTAAGCACATCAAAGTGAGATTTGGTATCAGTTTACTGCCATGCTGGTAATTGTGGTAGTAACTGTGAGTGTTTTTGTGCATCAAAAAAGAGGCTTTTGTCATTTTTGCATGAATCTAATTAATTGCTGTATTGCATTTTCCTTTAGCCAATACAGAACCAGTCAGTATGAGAATGACTTCAGTAGCAGAGAAAGTGTTGCAGTTGAATATTGAGCTGAGGAAATGTAAACATAATTTAATGTAATATTGCATTTGACATTTAAACAGAAAAGTTCATCCAAAAAAGAAACGACTCGCCTGTCTTTCAGGGTTCAAATCTATATATACATATAAAAAAAAACAGAATAAACTAATAAAAATGACAAAACACCACAAGTTTAACTAACATTTAATTAAAAATGGAAAACATGAACAATAAAATCTAATTTAAATTATTAATAAAAAACATAATTGTATTTCTAAAAACCAGATGCTCGTTTGAATCCTGTAAAACGTTTTTATTATATATAATGTCCAAGCTGCTCCTGGTCAACACACACATTTTTATTGTATGGATAAGAGCAGCCATGCCATGAACATACTTCAAAACTGTCATACAGACAACATGAGGTTAAGTAGCTGATGACAAAGTGCTCATATTTTGGGTGAAATATCCCTGGAATATAGTCTTAAAATGATGGAAAACGAAATGTCAAAATAATGAGTTTGCTTGTTAAATTTGTTGAACATCTCAGCCAGGTATTCAGAACTCCTATATTGATTTCCCCTCTATCGTTCCACATCTCTCTCTCTCTCTCTTTCTCTCTCTCTCTCTCTCTTTTTGTTCTCTCAGTTCATTGATGCTTAGTGACTCTGAGTATTGCCCCTCAGCCTTTCAGTTTGCCATGGTTTAAATCCACCTCGATTGCAATGGGACTGATCCTGTATTACATCATGCCATCATCGCTTTGCACATCACCTTCTTCTCCCTAGGCTACAAGAGCTAGAACTGGCGGTGAATACTTATTGCATTGTTAGCAGTAGATTGTCATTGTACCTGTTCTGTCTCAAGAGTCAGAGCTTAAAGTACAGTGGTAGTAAACTTCAATCCGGGTGGAGAAAAAATAGAGCTGTCATTTTGATGTATTCATTTAGTGTACTTAATTGTAAAAGAACATTTAAAGTAGTCATGAATGGAGAAATCAAAATTGCCTTGATCTTTTGACATATAAAAGGTCTTTGTACTATAAAAACATCCAGTAAGTTTTAGAACTCAAATCTTTCTTGTTAGTCTGAAAACAGCTTATATTAAAGCCAATCTGCCAAAACGACAGGTTGTGGAATGTGCCACTTTATGACGTAATAATGTGGATAATACCGCCTCCGCAGAAGAAAATCAACACTTGCTTCTACATCGCTGTCTGTTTAACCCCGCCCACCGACTCACGCATGTAGTATCAATAACGAGAGGCAAACGCAGATCTATCAAATGATAAACATTGTTCTAAATAGAACAAGATGCTGAGTAGTGCTATATTGTGGAAAAAAGTCTTTGTATTGCTTTTCTTCTTATCCCAACGTTAGGAAAGAGTGGATGAACTTTATTTTTAATGACATTCCAGACCACATCGGTAAGAACTTGGCCTTTTGTTTACTTCATCTTACAGTGGATTTGTTTGCAAACACGGCACAATTCGACACAGGATTTTTGGGAAGACTGAAACTAAAAGAGCACTGTGCCGACTATATTGGATCCGACAGTAATGTCGCACCACACAAGTGTGAATAACCTTTCTTATTACTTTTTTTTATTACTCTATTGCTTTTTCTGTTACAGATTGTTTATGGACTGTTTGTTATCACAGATTGTTTGATATGTACTGAGTATTTATTTTTAACCTGAATCACAGCAGTGTCCATCTGTGAAGGATGTAGGCTGTCAAACATATACAACTATTAGCCAATCGTAACAGTGGGCTACGTTTTTGATGTAAAAATCTCGATAACATTGTAAGTGGACCTCAGAGAACTGTACAAAATAATAACAACAGGCAGTTCATGACCCCTTTAATAAAAATAAAAAATATAAAGGGACAGTCCACCCAAAAATGAAAATCATTATTTGTGATGCTTCACCACAAAACCAGTCATAAGGGTAATTGTTTTTTTTTTTTTTTTTGAGATTTATGCATCATATGAAATCTGAATAAATAAGCTTTCCATTGATCCATTGTTAGGATAGGACAATATTTGGCTGAGATCCAACTATTTGAAAATCTGGAATCTGAGGGTGCAAAAAAAATCAAAATACTGAGAAAATCGCCTTTAAAGTTATCCACATGAAGTAATGCAGCAATGCACATTACAAATCAAAAATTAAGTTTTGATATATTTACAGTAGGAAATTCACAAAATATCTTCATGGAACATGATCTTTACATAATATTCTAAGCATTTTTGGCATAAAAGAACATTTTTTGCTATTGGCTATTGCTTTTTTTGCTATTTGGCTTTTTTGCTTTCGGCTATTGCTACAAATATAACCGGAGTCATCTGATGCAAAGTTCACTTTTACATGTTGTTTGAACATAAATGTGTGTTGGCAGTGTATGTACAAATCTACCCTATAATGATAAGAATCCATGCAGTGGTTTTTAATTAATCTGTAAAAATAATATCCCCTTTTTCAAATCGAGCCATTCTTAGATCCCTGAGCGTCACAAATTAAGATATTTTGATGAAATCTGCCTGGTAGTAAGGATATTGTTCAAACAGTGGTTCAACCGTGACATCAGTGGTTCAAACGTAATGTTATACATCTACGAGAATGCTTTTTGTGCTTAAAGAAAACAAAAATAACAACTTTAATCAACAATTTCTCTTCCGTGTCAGTCTCTTTCGCCATTCACAAGAGTAGTGCTTTGTTTACAAGCAGAAGAATATGCACGCTATACATAAAACAAAGCCATTGTAAAAACACAAAAAGTATTCTCATAGCTTCATAACATTATGGTTGAACCACTGATATCACATGGACTATTTTAAAGGGGTCATCAGATGCCCATTTTCCACAAGCTGATATGATTTTTTAGGGTCTTAATGAAAAGTCTATAATATACTTAGTTAAAAATTCTCAATGGTTGTGTAAAACAACACCCTTTTCACCTTGTCAAAATGAGCTCTGCAAAAATCATCCCATTCTGAGGGATTGTTCCTTTAAATGCAAATGAGCTCTGCTCGTCCTGCCCCTCTCTTCTCTCTGTGGAGTGACGAGCTTGTTTACTTTAGCGGCATTTAGCTGCGTTTAGTCGCTAAACTTCCTAACTACCACGTTATAAGGAAAGGCGATTGCAAAGATTCATAAAAAAACACCTTATACTCACTTCTGCTGTAAGTGAAACTGGATCAAGAATGATTTGCGCAAACATAGACAGATATATGTAGATCGGGAGCCGCATTCCCTTCACATAACCCTAATCCACTGCATCTTCAGCGGCTCAGATGTCGGGAGTAAATGACGACCACTATGTTCATTATTACATCCAGCAACACAAAACCTCAATCGCTCAATCTAACTTACATCCTTGCTCTGGCATTGAAACAATGGAGGTTACTGGACTGTTACAGCTGATCTGAGGTAAGAGCTCATGTCAATCAACTATCATGGGAGCGGCCTCTGTCGGTGTGGCACAGGCATCTGAGAATAGCTCGATTTGAAAAAGGGGATATTATTTTTACAGATTAATTAAAAACCACTGCATGGATTTTTATCATTGTAGGGTAGATTTGTACATACAATGCCATTAATGTTCAAACAACATGAAAAAGTGAAGTTTGCATCAGATGACCCCTTTAATGATGCCCTGACCATTGAACGTGGTGGTTGTCTGCAGGGTCAGAAAGCTCTCAGATTTCATCACAAATATCTTAACTTGGTGTTCTGGAGATGAATGAAGGTCTTACGGGTTTGGAACGACGTGAGAGTGAGTAATTAATGACAGAATTTTCATTTTTGGGTAAACCCCATTAAGAAATTAATCATGCCCTCATAAGCAAATTTCATATTATCGAATTTTTAAGTTGCTCGTAAAAATTAAACAGCTGACTGTTTAAAAGTAACAAAGGAATTGAATTTTAAAGTCTCATGCTTAAACCAATAAGTCAAACAACTCAACCTACTGGTCTTTAGTCACCTCTTTCTGTAAGGTGGAAGTTCCTGTGATTGCACCAGATAAAAACAAACACTTAGCCAATATTGGCTGCCATCTGGATGTGCACGTACGCACATTGTCTCCTGGCAAATCGATGACTCCCTCTCTTTGCTTTAGAGGGTGAGAGTACGCAGCAGGGGGTGTTCGCTTCAGCCTCTGAGGCATTCGGAGGGGGAGTCTAGACACATGCCTTTTTAAAATCCACCCAATCAATGCACGCTCCCAGAATCGATAGGGGCCTCCTATTAGGAGTAATTAGAAAGCCAAACTTAGTTCTGCCCAGCACATCTACCTATGGTCATGTAATAACGTTCTAGGTGATTTAAAGGGGAATCCGTTAATACGGTTCCTTAAGGGTTTCTTATTTTTCAACTTAGGTTAAGTCTCACTGAAGAATGATTCGGAAAATGTGTACTGACTGAATCTAATAAACTAGTGAAGGGAAACACTGCAGAGCTGTACACATTTCAACATTTTTGTTCTGTTTACCGGTTTTTATTAGCATTGTTTTGAGGACAATGCAGTAATAAAGAAACCTTGCCTTGGGATAATTTGAACTTATTGTGGTATTTCTCATTGTTTGGAACACACACAAGGTGGTTTCATTAATAGTTTGTGCTTCTGTGCTATAGAGATGAAATCATCTATTTGTGTAAGGACAGGTATAGCCAATGGCCCAGTTCTGAGAATAAATGAATTTTGATCATATTCCACCCCTTTTAAAATCAGTATTCTCTCCACCTACCACTGAGAATTGTGCCACAACCTCTGTGCAAACACCAAAGGAGTAGCCATCTGCGGACGGTATTTACAGGCGGCGTTAACATCACAATTTTCATCACAGAAATGATACGGCGCACAGCTCATTCTCAGATCCCTTTTCACCCTTCCTGCACTTTTTATCAAATTACAGGCTTGTCTTCCAAAGAACGATTCTAGAACTTCAACTGCTTCCCTCTGGCTTAGCTGGCTCTCTGATTCGGAACAGGAGGATTAGCATGATTGATGTAATGTACCCTGCACCCAAGCTCTGCTTCTTTTTCAGACACAACATGCAATGCGCGCCCAATATACTGTCTGTAAGGAACAGCCAATTCTTCTTAAAAGTCATCCCTGGGGTAATGCGGCATATAAATGCATAGTTATGTAATAAATGAAGGTTCTGTTAAACATCTCAGATGCATCCTTTCTATCTTGTGAAGCACTGAATCTAAAATAAAATGAATGTGCAAGGGATAGGTGAAACTTCATCTTTTTGTTGGGTGTAAATAGGATTTCCGCATCAATGCAATAGTTTTGCATAAATTTATATGTACTTTTTTTTGGAAAATGTAGCCCAAAGAAAACGGTCATTAGTGCATTTCTATGCACAGACTGACTCTTTCCTATCAAAGCCAACCCATGTTTTCGATATGCTGTCTACCCAGGATGCAAGATCTGAAATATTTATTAGGTAACTAAACATTCGCCCAGCAGACATAAATGATTTGCTGAAGGCGAGTAAGTATGCTAGTCATATTAGGGTTACCACTTGGCAAAAGCTTTTGCAAAAGGCGTTGTTTTACATGGTCATCTGCATTTTTTTTCTTTTTGTTTCCCAAAAGTGGGAGAGACATTTTTTTTTGAACGGAGTGCCTAAAACCCCCTTAACTGTTATAAATTCACTGTAAACCACAGCTTCACAGGCCTTATTGCTTTTATAAACCAGTTTTCCATATACGTAGTAAGGTTTCACGAAATAAAAGAGAGCAAATAAAGTGTAGTTTATGCAGTTCCTCAGAAACGATTGTCGTTGCGACAAAGTTCCGAGCAACACACAGATGTAACAAAGGTGTATATTTGTAGAGTAATTTACAACAGCTTCAAATGCGGCTCAACCAATCAGAATCAAAGACCGGAACTATCCGTTTTAGAATTAGTATATATATATATATTTTTTTTTTTTTTTTTTTAACAGTGAATGGGGGATATATAGGGGATAGGAAATGATTCAGACAGTGTTAATATGGTTTTCATAGGTGTAAAAGAAGCCTGGTTTTGCGCTCTATCACACAAATTGCCACAGTGCGCACACACTGCTCCAGTCCAGAGATGCAATAACACAGAGCGGATCATATGCGCAAGACGACGCAGACCATAAAACATATCAGACCTATTTGAATTCTACACAGAATGGTATATTTTATAGCAGTATGAATGAGATTGTGGTTGTCATATGCAGTCAAATGCAGCCTTACTGAGCTCAACGGCTCTAGCCCAAGCAGTGATATAACGCTATTGTCTATTTTAAAAAGGGGGCAGGAGTGCTGGATATGTCCCATCCTCTCTTCCGGTTTCAGTTGAAATTACATTAACACACAGAGTAACACTATGCGTTTCAAAGCACGTTTCAATATAATTTAATTCACTTCCAATTTAGGTCTCATACAACTATATGTGTTTGACAAAAATGACTCTTTTTTTTATTCACTAAAACCACCTCAAAGGTGTCAGTCATTTAGAAAACTTCACAAAATGAAAAAAAGCAACAACTCAAGAATAATTTGTTCCATAATCAGACTATACTGCTCGTACGGTCTGTTTTTGATTCAGTGAAACGGCTCAAGAGTTATTTGTTTGGGAAGTTGACTACACGGTGTCCACTGTTTGTAGATTCAGTAGCACTGTTGAATAAGTATTGTGTTAAAATTTTTCCTTATTTTTCAATATTCTTTACACTTCAGCGGAAGAATGCACATGCTAGAACAGTTAATGAAAATTAACATTAGTTGGTTTTGGTATTTAAAAAGTATTGTTAGTTCCCAACCCTTTTAGAGAGTGTGGTTCATATCTAAAGCAAGTACGATTTCAAAGCAAAACCCCTCATTCTCCCCTCTCTGCACTGTCAGTGATAAGTCACCGCCTTCAAATTAGCCAAAATGCTTTTCTTCTGTGCTTATTTAGAAATGAAAGAATCAGGATATTATTTTAGCACAGCAAGAGATGTGTAGAATTAATGTGCACGTATGGCAGCGGGAACAAGCAGATGGAGCCTGAATTTCACTCTCTTTCCATCTCAAAGACTACCAATTAATTTCCAGGTGGGTGGGAGTATAATGTGGAGGATGTGAGGGTTCTTTGCCGAAGAGGAATGTGTTAAAATTTCTTCTTCATTTATCTTCAAAGAGGCTAAAGCAAGCCTGAATGATAGAAGCTTTTTGTACTGTAATGAAAACAGAAAGCAGAACTCTACAGTATTAGCACTGGACCAGAGTTACATTACTGCATATGTGATTAAAATAAACACATCAGATGAGGAGTGACAACATTTTGGCGAAGTTTAGTATGAGAGGAGTAAACAGTTGGTCTGTGGTCATTATAGAAAGCATTTTTTGTCATCCCTATGGCACCTCACTGTCCATTCTAATGAAGCCACAAAATAAAATGGTAAGAAATGTGCCCCACTTATGCTGCTGCAGAACTGCATTTTTGATTTATTAAAATATAACGTTAGATTAGGGCACATTAGAGCCCAGAACCCCGTGTACTCAAATCAAAAATGCTACTTAACATTCAGACTGATCCATTTATCCACTGAGCTACAAAATCCTGGGACCAACAGTGGCAGACGAATGAAGATTTGAGCATTTGATTTGATCAACAAGAAAAATGATTCCCTCAAATCCCTGAGAAATGAAAACTTTGTGGCACGTTGAGAAATAGCAACTCAATTTGCTATTGATTTGGACATTTTTTGACTTGGAAATGAGCAAATACTGTGCTGCGGACTTTGATTAATACATCGTATATTTATCAAAATATTTTAGATTTTCAGTGCCTAGCCTAATTACTATTCAAAAGCTAAGACTTTTCCACTGTGATGATGCATTCAGCACATCTGTGCACCCCTCTGTCCCCATCACTTTTTTTTAAACAAACCGATGCTTTCGCTGTATCTTTTGACCTCGTTCTGTTTAAATATTTAGGTCTACTTTCCCTCTCGATTCCCTGTAAGCATGACAGTGTGCTGAACAGAATGCATTACGTTCAACCAGGTTGTATTTAGTGTTCGGCAAGCGTGATGATGTATATCTGTGCCGGCTATTTTACAAGGTCACTCCTCTGCTTGAATAAAAAAATTTATTTATCCGTAAATGAGGCCAACAAAGCCTCAATATACTGTATTCATACAACAAAGCCTCACAAACAAGGTGACTTAACATCTCAGAGTCCAGCTCTATAAGAAAGAATGTATTTTATTATATACATTAAAAAATCCTAGGAAGAGCATCCTGCTATTTTTGCTGTGTACTTAGAGGAGCTCGATACGCCTTGAATGCAGTGTTTGTGCAGAGGCACTAATAAGAAATCATTGAGACTCACCTCATTTAAAATGCATGAGGCAATGGATCTCAGATCTAATCCTGGCAATTAGTAATTAACAAAAGAGACTCACAAGCACGCTTGAATCGGAGAGTTGTTTAGATAGCGCTTTGCTAGACCCATTTGTCGTTAATATCCGTGCACTTCCGTGACAGGCTGAAAAATAACCAATAGTGATTTAGCCGGACCAGCTTTACGCGGTATTTTGTGTGGACCTGTCTGTGCCGCTGCCCTGTGGTTGTTCGCGGGGGGAAAGGCTTTCATTATTGCTTGACCCGCTCGCAATTAAACTGACCCCAGCTGTCCACGCTGCGCGGAGTGGCGGAAGCTCCCATCACTCTCGGGGTGAATAACTTCAACATCCGCTGTTGTGCATTCCTGAGCACTAATAAACATGCAGGGTGGAGTGTGTTAACTAAGGCTGTAAAGATGTATGCTATACTGTATGAACACATCACAGCAGCCACAGTCCATGGTTCTCGGGGGGATTTTGCCATGTTTTGTATGTTGCTTTGACTTTTGTTTTGTTGTTCGCCAATCACAACGCACTGGGACAGCTAACTAATCACAACACATTTCGTTTTTTGGAAGGCAGCCTTCATCAAACCCAGAACTAATCGAGCCATTTGTGCCAGGCTGGGGAGAAAGGTATTGTAATAATGTAAACTGTGTAAAAAATAATGCATTTTCGAACCACCAAGCATAAGAGCATGTTCTAGTACACCCCCAAAACAAAATCAAGACTTAAGACAAAAGGAGTATAATAGGACCCCTTTAAATAGTGCTGTGCAATGATTAATCACATCCAAAATAAACGTTTTTGTTCACATAATAAATACACAGACATGCATGAATATATTTAAGAAAAATATGTTGGATGCCCATTTTCCACAAGTTGATATAATTCTTTAGGGTCTTAATGAAAAGTCTATAATATACTTTGGTTAAAAATTCTCAGTGGTTTTGTAAAACAACACCCTTTTTACCTTGTCAAAATGAGCTCTGCAAAAATCATCCCATTCTGAGGGACTGTTCCTTTAAATGCAAATGAGCTCTGCTTGCCCCAACCCTCTCTTCTCTCTGTGGAGTGACGAGCTTGTTTACTTTAGCTGCATTTAGCCACGTATAGCCACTAAACTTGCTAACTAGCACGTTATTAGGAAAGGTGATTGCAAAGATTCATAAAAAACCCTTATACTCACTTCTGCTGTAAGTGAAGCTGGATCATGAATGATTTGCGCAAACATAGACGGATATATGTAGATCGGAAGCCGCATTCCCTTCACAAACAAACATAAACCACTGCATCTTCAGAGGCTCAGATGTTGGTAGTAAATGATGACCACTATGTTCATACTTCAAATGAAGTAGTGCGGTAAGATCACATTTATTTGAATGAATTATAGCATTTATTTGAATGAATTATCGATCCAGAGAGAGAGAGAGATGACAGTTGTGTGTGTTACCTGCATGCTGCAAAAAAACACAACTTAAAATTCTGTTTCAGTTCAGTTAACTCAAATAAGTTTAGTCAACTTGAAATGTTAAGTTGTGCTAAGTGACAGCTTAGATATTTGAGTTGACTTAACAAAAAATTTGGTTTGTTAAACTTAAAAGATGGGTAAGTTACCCAGCTGCTTTAAAATGTTAAGTTGAATCAACTCAAATATCTAAGTTGTCATTTCAATTTGACTAAGCTTTTTTGAGTTGATTGAACCCAGCAGCGGGCTAACAAATTATTTTAAGTTGACTCAACAAATTGTTTTTACAGGGTAGGCTTTTTTTATTAATAAAAATCACAGGGAAGCTATGACAACATGTTTATGTGTGTCTGACCTTTCTCTCTGTGTGTGTGTGTGTGTGTTCGTGTACAAGTGATGTGTATTTGTTACTGAGCATCAGTTAAAGCAGCACATTAATACAGAACAGTGATTAAACTGACTTGGAACTACCTGTACATTAAGCAGTTTTACTGCATACCTGCCAGCCAATCAGAATCCAGTATTCAGACAGACCATGGAATAAATTTATATATAATATTAATTATATCAATAAAATATATACGTGTTAATACATGTAAATATTTTTAAAACATATACTGTGTGTGTATTTATATATACATGAATATACATGCTACACACACACATATATAAACAAAAACTTTTATTTTAGATGCAATTAAGTGTGATTAATCAGTGCACAGCATTAGATTTAAAATAAGTTTTTATAAGACATCTCTCATGCTTACCAAGGCTGCATTTGTTTGATAAGAAAATACAGTAAAACAGAAATATTCCTAATATTATATTGTGAAATACAATATTGCTTTGTGAATTATTACAATTTACAACTATTACTACATTTCAGACACAGTGTCTTTTGTTACACTTAGAGAACTGAGAACCACTCCTGTTTATTACATATAAAATAACATCTGTCAGGTTATAAAAAAAAATCGCATCCAGGAAATCCTCAAAAAAAAAAACAAAAAAAAACACATGATTCATAATACAGTGCTTAGGCTGAATATTTAAATCTGAAGTGCTTACTATTGTTAACCTGGTAACCCACTGCCCACCTCTATTCACAAATACGGCAATAATTTTCCCTCCCTCCCTAGCTCGTGTGGAGACTTGATTCTCCAAATGGTTACATGAACCGTTTTCGAATGGCCTCCTCTCAAATGTGCCGTGGGGAGGCATAAAATATGAGCTTCCAGGTGCTAATTAAAAATTCCAATGCTGACAGACAACACCACGCCAGAGATGCAATCGCCTTGTCTCTCCATGGGGGAGAGGAATAATATGATTATCTTTTCACCGAATCAATTCAGCTTTGTTTCATGGGAAAGAGGGACTTTCAGCAGAATGAGCTGTTTGAGGTGGAGAAACAAAGGGAGTGTAATGTTTTTGAAGGTCCTGCTTTCATGTCTCCAACATCTGGTGCTTGGAGTCTTTGCAGACCCTTTGCACACATAAATGCTTCAAATATTCGCCTTTCTTCCTCAAAACTGGCTGCCTAAGTATAGAAACCAAGCTTCTGAGACCATTACCAACAGCTGAGCGCTATGAGAGCTAGTCATTGACACTAAACTGTACTGAGGTCAAAGTTGTAATATCAACAAAGCACGCTCTCATTTTCCTTGCTACTCTTTCTCTGTAAACATGTAAAGATGTGTGTTTAAGGGAACCAATCCAAGTGTTCTGGATTCTTTGTGCACAGAATTTTTCTTGGCTGAAAGTATACTAACTAAGGAGGCGCAACTGGAAGATCAGGATTATAATTAAGGGATTTAAGCTGTCTCTATATTATAACAGAGCTGCAGATCCTACAGCCACAATAATAATGATCTGTACTAGATGAAGACTTATAAATGTTTCATTGAATTTTAAACAGTGTATCTTGGAAATGGAATATAATTTTATTTAGTGCTGAAAATATACTGTGGAATGGATTATGTAAAATATGGCTAATTGTTGACTATAGTATCTAAATTAGGGCTGTCAGTTTAATTAATGCGTTGCAATTAAAGATTATATTCAAGTTGGCAGGGCATTTTCAAGAATTTTTTTCTGCAGGTTACATCATTACACCGAATGACTGTCTTTATAGTTATTTGATTCACTTTTTCAAACAATTCATTTAAAAATATACTGTAGATTCATTCAGAAACGAAACAATTGACTTTCTTTTTGAGTGAATCATTGAATCATTTACTCAGCCAACATGCTCAAAAACAATGACTCATTCATAAACAAAACGTGACTGTCTTAGCAAGTCATTTGATTCACGTTTTCAAACAATTCAATTAAAAATGTAGATTCATTGAGAAATTAAACGATTGACTTTCTTTATGAGTGAGTCATTGAATCATTTACTCAACCAACATGCTCAAAAACAATGACTCATTCAGAAACAAAACGTGACTGTCTTAACAAATCATTACATTATTCACAAATGATTCATTCAGAAACGCTGAATCATTCAGCCACTTTTAGAATGTCTACTTTAGTATTTGTGTCTTAAATTCGTCTTTTCATTAGCTAGAGGATTTTTTCTCAGGATATAACACTGTTGTTTTAGTACAGTTGAGGTCAAAAGTTTACATACACCTTGCAGAATCAGCAAAATGTTAATTATTTTTACCAAAATAAGAGGGATCATACAAAATGCTGTTTTTTATTTAGTACTGACCTGAATAAGATATGTCACATAAACGATGTTTACATATAGAGAAAATAAGAGAAAATAATAGTGGAATTTATAAAAATTACCCTGTTCAAAAGTTTACATACGCTTGATTCTTACTACTATGTTGTTACCTGAATGATCCACAGCTGTAGGGCCCACAAATTCTTTGGTTTTCCAGCATTTTTGTGTATTTGAACCCTTTCCAACAATGACTGTATGATTTTAAGATCCATCTTTTCACACTGAGAACAACTGAAGGACTCATATGCAACTATTACAGAAGGTTCAAATGCTCACTGATGCTTCAGAAGGAAAAATTATGCATTTAGAGGCTGGGCTGTAAACTGTTGAACAGAATGAAGATGTGTACATTTTTCTTATTTTGCCTAAATATATATATATTTATTTAGTACTGCCTTTCAGAGGCTACAGAAGATACTTCCATGTTTCCCAGAAGACAAAATAAGTTAAATTTACCCTGCTCTTCAAATTCAAAAAGTTTTTTTTTAATGCATTGTGTTTTCTTCTGAAGCATTATAGATATGATTTAAGTAAAAAAAATTATTTACTTTCAATTACTGAAAACGATATATACAATTAATTTGATTTATTAATCACCATGTCCTGCAGTTAATTCATTTTCTCATTGATTGTCACTCATAGTCTTCAAATGTAACTTGTTTAAAACAGTGTGAAGCTAATTACACACCCTAATGAAAATCTTTTTTTTTTTTCTTTCCCCCCAGATCTACTATCTTTTGTCTTCTAATCCCAGGTTAAAAATAAGTCTCAAGTCAGGAGTTTGGCCCACGTTGAGGCAGAGTAACTGATTGTTTGGCCCGGCTGTGCCATTCGTTTTTTAAGGGTATGAATCTAATGTCATTCCTCCTCATTACAGTACAGCCTTCCAATGCCTGTGCTAATTCCTCCACCAATTCCTTAGAGAAATCTCTCCGCTGCCCTGGCTAGCATAAATCATTTTTATCGCTAGTACTTCGGCCTCGATCTGCACAGACGGGTGATGTTTTAAACCCTATGTGGATGGTAAATCTGCCAACTTTAATTAAAATGGCATCTTTCCCCTTTTGTCCTGGTGACATAATGGCCTCCAAACTTCTTACAAAGAATCTCAAAGGACTGACCTCGAGGAAAAAAAAAATAAATAAAAAAAAATAAATAAATATATATATATATATATATATATATATATATAAACAAAACAAACGGACTACCTCATGCCATCTCCAACAGATGACCTAGTATAAAAGTTTGAGGTGAAGTAAGTTACAGAGATTCATGCTATTAATTAATAAGTAAAATAATCTGCAACACGTAATATCAGTAAATGACAATGAACAATTGTCATTTCACAGTCAAATTCCACATAAAAGAAAAGGCCTGAAAGCCAAGGTGCTCCACAGCTGTCAAGGATAATAAAATGTTTCACTTTCATTTAATGCAGTCATTTATCACGTTTAAACTGCGAAACAAAAAGGTTAAGTGAGATCCCATGAGATATATGTTTTATCGTCAGCGCTTCCCGCCACAAAGAGCCAAGTCATCCATGGCCTCTTGTCTGTCTTCATTGCTGTTAATAACAGTGTGAAACTCAATCAATGAAAGCAATTCATTTCGTTTTGCATGCTAATCATTCAGCAATGCTAAACACATAAGCCCTTATTTGAGAAGCGCATGAATTGTGGCAACAGTTTCCGCTTGCTCCAGCTGTAGCACTGAAATGAAAAACTCATTGAGAAAAGTCAACACTGATTGCACTGTACTCCATTAAAACGCAAATATTTATGCTGTGACATTTTCCACAAATCAATAACTTAATCCACTTTCTGCCAAATGCTTTTGAAAAAGGCCATGCTGTACTATACAGTCTGGCCTTTTAACTACAAAAGCTTTTCTGTGAATTGAACTCCGAACCCTGAATCCATCCATTCTCATTTTGGAGGAAGAAGGTCTAGCTGTGTGTGTGGCTATATTCACACCAAAGCAGAACACAGTGTCCGTCCTTAATGCTAAACACGGTTTATGCACACTTTACACACTCTTTTTTTCTAAGGATTAGCTCACTTTCAGAATAAAAATTTCCTGATAAATTACTCAGCCTCATGTCATCCAAGATGTTTATGTCTTTTTAAATTCAGTCGAAAAGAAATGAAAACATTCCAGGATTCCAGGACTTCAATGGGATCTGACAGTTTGAAGGTCCGAATGGCAGTTTCACTGTAGCTTCAAAGGGCTCTACACGATCCCAGCCGAGGAATAAAGGTCTTGTCTAGCAAAACGATCTGTCATTTTCTAAAAAAAAATTTAAAATTCTATTCTTTTTAACCACAAATGCTCATCTTTAAGTTGTCATGTTAGGAAAGGTCACCCGTGACATAGGTGTTTACAAAGCGAACGTACAAAGAAAGTCGCATGTCCTTTACAAAAAAGGTAAAACAACAATGTCAGACGATTATGAAGTTGGAAGAGAAAATGAAATGGAGTTTTTCACCCTACCCTACCTTTTTGGACTGAAGTACACAGACAAAAAACTAACTGTGCATGACCTTTCCAATGTGACAACTTAAAGGGAAAGGTCTGGCATATACAAGAGCAAGCAACTATAACTTCAGTCGATCAGGCTCAAAGGTTGGGAGTCGGTGAAAAGTCAACACCCCTGAATGAGTTCGCGCAAGCAAACATAATCTTTCAGTTTTTAATCGGTTGCAACAATCAGGATAAGCACAAGTATCTACCATTCTGAGTAGCCGTCGCACCCACAATCTCTGAACTGTATAGACAATGAGTGACGTATACGCATGACAGATCACTTCCGCGCAAGCGCCTACTATGTCAGAGCAGGTTAATGCACATGCCGCGCTCAGGACAGTTGGACATTGTGGTGGATCAGAGGTAAAAAATGATATAAATGCTGTTCAGTTTCTTGCACAGACCAATATTTCTGTGTCTTAACACCTCAGTGTATCGTCATGAGCCACAGGGTTTAATTTGGTTTTGTCTGTGTATGTTTTTTTTTGACTCACAAAGCCATGGATCCCATTGACTGCCATTACATGACTGACAGACTGCAACGGTTCGACTTAAAAATCTTTGTTTGTGTTCTACTGAAAAACAAAGTCACCTACATCTTGGATGCCTTGGGAGTAAGCAGATAAACATCAAATTTTCATTTTTGCGTAAAAAACTATTCCTTTAATGCGTGAAGTCATAGACGCGCATCACAGGGCTAGTGCAAGTCAAGCATTTGTGGTTAAAAAGTGTATCAATTTTAATTTGTTTTAGAAAATGACAGATTGTTTCACTAGATAAGACCCTTATTGCTTGGCTGGGATCATGTAAAGCCCTTTGAAGCTTCACTGAAACTGCAATTTGGACCTTCAACCCGTTGGCCATCATTGAAGTCCACTATATGGAGAAAAATCCTGGAATGGCTGGCGCCAATAGCCTTGTGGACAGTGCGCCGATATATGGTGCAGTTGCACCTCGGGAGTTCAAATCCCGCCTTGTGGACCGTCTCATCACCACTGTCCCATCAAAGAAAAATGAAAAAACGCCCCCAAAAAACCCTGGAATGTTTTCTTCAAAAACCTTAATTTCTTTTCGACTTCTGAAAAAAAATGTTTTCAGCTGTTTTCAGTATTGCATTCAGAATTGTGATTTAAAGAATTCTGACTTCCTCACAATTCTGACTTTTTTCTCAGAATTCTCAGTTTTGAATTTTGATCTTGAAATTGTAAGTTTACATCTTACAATTATTTTTTTGTCCTCTTAGATTTGTGAGTTTACATCCTGAAATTCTGAATTAAATTCTTGCAATTCTGTGAATTTATTTTTTATATCCCGTGATAGAAACAAGCTTCCATAAACAAGAGACAAGAGACAAGAGACAGTAAGTGTACTTTGTGTGAACTTACAGTCTCTGTGAAATATCCTGCTTCTATAATTTGCCTTTGCGACAGCCACTAATTTTTCCATTTCATTTTTCATCCGGGCCCTGCTCTTTACCAGCAGAGATATAACAGTCATCGGTGTCGCCGAGACATTATCAAAACCTGACAAAGCGCCCCAGTGTGGGCCTAATAAAGATCCTTTATGAGGCTGAGTGCATTAGCAAGACTTAGAAGAAGCAGCAGACTTCATTGATTTCATGCACACTGCGGTTTATTTACACTTCCTCTCTATCTGTTATCAGACACAGGCTGCTATTGTTTTCTCCAGCGTGGGCCACTTATGACGCTTGGTTTGTGAGAGGTGTTCCTTTAAGTGTGACTAGCAGACTATGGTGTATTTTATTTACCATGTGTGTTCTTTGTATACATCTCTCATATACAGAGATATTTCAAATGATTTTTAGGAAGGAGGGGAGGCGAGCTTTACAATTGAGCGATGTCTTTGCATTGATTTAGCTCCTAGGTAGGTACTTAGAGACCACAATTTTCCCTGTGTGAAGCAAAATCAGCAATTAAATGGACTGAAATGCTGTTTTGTTACACTGTATGCTGCCATTTACATCCGACATTGTTTTTGTTTGAGGATTAAACAAAAACAGTGCTTTACAATGAAGGCTTGACAATGCTAAAGATTTTTTCTTGCTGACCTTTTAACACAAGGCAGTGTGATGCTTTTGTTAGACTGACAAGAAAGTGCCGCTTATTGCATTGAACCTTCAAATTCTCTTTTTCCCCCTACCATCAAATTGGATTGGATTTTTATCAATTCTTTCTTTAGAAGAACTACAATAAAGCACTATTGTAAACTGTCAGGCATGTTACAAATCTGGTTTTCTATGTTGTCGTTTGTTTGAAAGTTTGCTATTTTAATAGGCAAATCATATCCGATTGAGGGATTGATTTAATTTTGCATTAATTAAAAAATATTGAGCATCTATCACACTTACCCTCTGATGTACTGCACAGTCTCCAGTGGTCGTCTGAAAAAGGAGAAAGACAAATTATAGCAAAATTATTTTCTTCAAACATTTTTCTTCTATGTAACAATTGAACCTTTTTTCAAATTCTCAAAGGTGGAAACTCAACCTTTTAAAAGCAAGCAATTGCATAATAATTCAGTCTTTTTCATAGTTCATAACAAGCGCAGCATGAGCTGTACTGTAACACAAATATCTGAATGGTTGGAGATAAACGTTAAGCTCTGGCAGACGCCCCCAAACCACCTTTTGATGCTCAGTGTCGTTTGGTTTAAAGAGGCAGGTCCTTTGGTTTAAAGGGTCATAAAAGCATAACAACACTTGCACGTTGGTTATGTAAATGTGGGCATGTTAAAAACAGAAATGAATAGAATAGAAAAGCATTACATCTAGTCACAAATCCCTTCTGTGCTTGCAGTCTTAGAGAAGGCTTTCATAGTTAGACAAAGTCTCTGTAGTTTGCTGAAGAACACATAATTAGGCACTATTTTTGTTCTGCTTATAAATGCTTCTTTTGAGGAAGAAATTACCAGAGGTTGTTTTGTATCTAATAAGCAATGTCTTTCATTTCACAAGCAGAGTGCAAAACCATCCTTCACTGAACAGCTGCTCAAAAACTTCTCTTTTCTACGGAATATATTATTGGTAAACACCATGGATTAGTGCAAAATAAAGTAAAGATTACAAAAGACATAAAACAATGATAATTTGGATACCATATGCAGAGTTGTGCAGCCCAATTAGTTTGTTTGGAGACAGTCTACAACTAAGGAGAATGCATATACATGCAGTGCTGATGATTAATAGGAAATGCTTATTCTACAATAAATCACTCCATGACCTGTGTAATCTACTCATTAGCCAAAGATTGTAATTTTTTATGTATTGATTAACTGACAGTATGAATAATTATTTTTTTATACAGATAACAATGTTATCATTTGAGCAATCCATTAGTGGTGGGGAGTTTTCACAGGTTTGTTCTGTAGGTTACATGTTATGCCAGTAGGCGGTGACAAGTGATTGTCTTTATGAGTGAATTTTTGAGTCATTCATTTAGCTGGTTCGTTCAAACAAGCCGATTCATTCAGGAATGAAACACGTTTGTCTTTATGAGTGAGTCATTGAATCATTCATTCAACCAATTCATTCAAAAGTGCTGATTTATTCAGGAATAAAACAACACTACTGTGTGTTGATGAACTATTTGGATCAAAAACAGACTAAATATAAGTGACTCAGTATTAACCTGTTGTTTATTAAAACTTGAGCAATATTACACTCACAGTTGTGTTGTTTTTATTATAGGTCGACCGATATTGGATTTTACCGATACCAATAACTAGGTTGGACCACACTGGCCGATACCAATTAATCGACCGATAGTTTTAAAAATGGATACTGAATGGAAAATTAATAGTGCTCTACTATTTTTTTTAAAAGTAGCCTACTGAACCATACTTTGTAAATGAATAAAAATATTAATATTAATTATATATTGATCATTACAGTTAATGGTAACAAAAAGCAACTAAAAGTTTTACAATATATCAGTAAATGTTGAAATTAACACACTCTAACAAGGAAAAATATCTCTACTCTACAGCTTTTATCAATCTTAATGTTACAAATGGACTTATATTGTAAAGTGTTACTATTACATCAACAATCAAAGATGGCCATCTTTAAATATCTGCACAATACCACAGTATTGAAATTGCATACATATGGATATTCTGTACTTTCACAATTAACTGTCTCTATTGTGGACTCAACCCGGTAAAAAACTATCGGCATGGATTTTTGCTGATAACCGATAGTTCCGCCAATCAACCATCGGTGCCGATTAATCGGCTAAACCGATACATCGGTCGACCTCTAGTTTTTATGATTATCAAGGCTGCAAATGACCATGCTCATGTGAATATTGCTAATAATTCTCAGTCGATTGTCTAGTACTGTTTAATCGTAAATCATTTTATTACACTTAATTGTATTTGAATAATCTGTCACCTTGAACTAGAAAAAGCAGACTGAGGCAGAATGTCACATATTCACAGATCTTTGGTGTGAAAGCAGAGGAAATCAATGACACTTTTTTAAGTGAAGGGTGACCCTCAAGGCAGGACAGATCTATAGACAGCACATTAGTCCTCTGTGATGACAGACGTGAGTTTGAATGATTAATGGTGCATGTGGATGAAATAAAGACTTATTGATGTGACCTTTGAATGCAGGAATCAGCTGGGCTTCTTTTTCCATACCATCATTGTCCTTGCCGGGAGAATAGAATAGTGTAGAATTATGGCACAGATGTCATGTACATGTAGAAATATCTCTGAATATTATTCAGAGAGTGAAACAGTGTTTTAAAGGGGTAGTTTACCCAAAAATAAAATTCTATTATTAATTACTCACCGTCATGTCGTTCCAAACCCGTAAGAACTTTGTTCATCTTCAGAACATAATTTAAGATATTTTTGATAAAATCCAAAAGCTTTCTGACCCTGCATAATGTAATTACCACCTTCGAGGGCCAGAAAGGTAGTCCATGTGACATCAGTGGTTCAACCGTAATGTTATGAAGTAACAAGAATGCTTTTTGTGCAAAAAGAAAACTATTTTAACAATGTCGTTACTACCTTTCTGGACCTTGAACTTGGTAGTTGCGTTGCTATCTTTCCAGGGTCAGAAAGCTCTCGGATTTAATCAAAAATATCTTAATTTGTGCTCCGAAGATGAACAAAGGTCTTACGGGTTTGGAACAACATGAGGGTGAGTAATTAATGACAGAATTGTTACCCTTTAATTAACGTGTTTATATTAATTTTGGAACGTAAAGTTAAATGAGAAAAATCTAGATCTAATAATTAAAGAAATAATTAAATATAAAGGGAGAGTGAGAATAGTCACTTTTTTCACTTCAGTGAATATTTATTATTTTTTTTATAGACATACTATATAATCTTGACTATAAAGAAGCAGATAAATTGTCACCGTTATCGTTCAGGAAAAAAAAAACTGACAGAAAATATATTTGACTCACAACTGTGTGTGGTTATTTGTTTAAAATTTTCACATTTTTCCTGTACAGAAAAACAACTGAATTGTGAAACAAACACAGCAATTAATAAATTGTAAGAGAAAAAAAAAGTAAGTGACAACTTGCCCCAATACAAAATAGCAACATGCATTTTTACTGTAACTATAATGCAAAACCACTGCTACAGAAAACACTACTTTGTGTAAGGTTTGACTTCAAACCTTACAGTTGTAAAATACAGTCCTTGTGAACTTTAATCTGACAATTAGCTCCAGTCTCCTTAAATAGATCTCACATAAATGTCTTAATATAACACTGTGCACTCCAAGGAATTGATAATATACTGCGCACATTCTAGATCTGATCATTTAATTATAACTAAGCCTTTTAACTTCATTTCAAGGTCTCAGTTTATTTTCATAATCATGTATAGGTTTCATATGAGTACTTAATCTAAGTGATGAATTTTAAAAAGATTGCTAATTAGTCATCTTAATAGTTCAGATAATGACTCCATACACTGCATACTAACAGCTATTCTAGAAAACGAAATACTATGATTTTTGCTGATGGAATTTTAATGAGTAACAGTATCTACCTTTTGCCTCATCAGTGAAAATGCTTACACTGACAGCATACGCTGTCTTACCACAGATTTAATGTGTCATTATGGCACAGGCGTGTATATCATGTTGTAAGACTCTCAAGAGAAGCTCATTCAAACAAACACAGATGCTTCCATCTGTTAAGCTCATATTTACCACTCTGTCCCAATTCCTCTCTCTCTTCTGTGTGGGCAGTCTAGGTTAGTATTGATCGGGATGCTCCTACCACATTTATCTAACTCTCTGCCACTGTCCGCCCCGCTACAGCTCAAGGACCCAAACGCTCGGGGGTCCTAGGATTTTTTGAATAGCTCTACATGGTGTTTTTTTTTTTTTTCTTGGTGAGATACTGATGATCCACTTAAGTGGTAATATAAACAAAATATGTTCTCTGTCTCTCTCTATACATGTTTTTCTATGCAGACTATTTAACGTAAAGGAAAAGCAGGAAATGTCAGAACTGTTTAAAGGTCATGTAAGCGGTGTCTGAAATGGCACTTATACTTCATTTAATCATTTATCTAATGCCTTTGTCCTCTAGATCTCCTTCTGCCCACTGTGCATGTTGTATAATAAGCCAGGCAGATTCAGAGAAGACCCTTATGGGAATCTAATGGGCCTTTTCTGTTTCTCTCAAACATCCATATGTATAATTGATTTCAAGCTAAACAGCCCTGCTGTATATGGATACAGGATATAGGAAAGATTTCACACAAGAGTAAAATGAGCGTTTAACCCATCTTGTGTTTTGTCTTCAGTAAAGCTAAACTGCACCTTCGTAGACAAAAAAAGTGTTTCTTCATATTTATATCCTTTATATAGACCTGTATCATTTAGCATTAAAATAAATATTATTATTACAACCACTATGAAAGCACTGAACTGAAGCAATTTATTTTAAAATATGCTAAAATAATAATATTTTTAATAACAATATTACTGTTTTACTGTACATTTAATCAAATTACCCCAGCCTTAATAAGCATGAGACATTTCATTCATTCAAAAAAATCAAATCAAATAAAAATACCATACACTCTTAAAAATAAAGGTGCTTCACAATGCCATAGAAGAACCTTTTTGTCTAAATGCTTCAATAAAGAACCTTTGACATCTGAAGAACTTTTCTGTCTCACAAAAGGTTCTTTGTGGTGAAAGAAGGTTCTTCAGATTATAAAAAAGGTAAGCAAGAACTGGTTCTTAAAGAACCTTTGACTGAATGGTTCTTTGTGGAACCATTTGAAGCACCTTTATTTTTAAGAGTGTAAACTTTTGAGCAGTATATATCTCAAAGTGTCATTTAAACATTTTTTTTTAAATTAAAGAAACTTAATGTTTCATGCTGTGAAAGCCCATTTCTGCCACTGAATAAAAAAGGTTATTGTTACTGTTTATCTCACAATTCTGACTTTTTTCTAAGAATTGTGAGATATAAACTTGCAATTGTGAGTTATAAAGTCAGAATTGTGAGACTCGTAATTCTGACTTTATTTTCTCAGAATTTGCATAATATAAACTGATATAAACAACTGTGAGAAATAAGGTCAACATTTCAAGATAAAAACGCACAATTTCGAGATAAAAACAAAAAAAGTTTTTATCTCAATTCTGAGAAAAAAAGTCAGTATTGTTGGATATAAACTTGCAATTATGACTTTTTTTCTCAAAATTGTGAGATATAAACCTGCAATTGTAAGTTATAAAGTCAGTATTTCAAGATATAAACATTGTTCTAAGAATTCTGTAATATAAACTGATACAAACAATTTAGTGAAATAAAGTTATAAAGTCCAATTTTAAGGGAAAAAACGACATGTTCTCAGATGTGCGTGTTTACAGTATATCTCACAATTCTGACTTAATAACTCACAGTTGCATGTTATAAAGTCAGAATTGCAAGATAAAAACAATTTTGAGGGAAAAAATTACAATTGTGAGATATAAATTCAAAATTCTGTGAAATTAAGTCACAATTGCAAGATATAAATTCTCAAATTTATAGCACACAATTTTGACTTCATTTCTCAGGATTGAATTCAATTTTGCGCGCGATTTGGCGTAGCTTGTCAGTGCTTTACGGCTCTGTGTATTACTTGCCGCTCCAGCTGAACGCACGTGATGGAGCTTTACTACTAATCAACGTACCGGCTTCATTGACTAAACGCGCCTCACGACATCGTGCGATTAATCGTGCAGCCCTACTGAATACATACATTTCTTGGTACAGACCCACCAGAAATGCCCACGGCTGAGCTGTCATCTCTGCCCTAAAAACAATGGTTCTTCAACAAAAGATGAACAACAAGTAGGCAAACCATCTCTCTCAGCTGTTGCTGCCTGATGTCTCCCTGGTGTTTTTGCTTATCTTTAGCTTTCGTTTGTTCCTTATCCTCTGTGATTCAAAACACTCTTTCTCTATAGTTGCATCCGCCTCAGGAAGGTTTAGTTACATTCAGCTTCTAAACACAGTTACAGTCATATCAGTAATAGCGACATGGCTGAATTCCCAAACCGTAATTTGACAGTAACACATATTTAATAAGTAAAACCACTCTTCCGCAAATAATTAATGAGAAAATCCGCATCCTTCATTAATCTCAGTCAACTTGAAAAACAAAGCCTTGGTCTTTGATCCATATTAATATTATGAGTTTTCTGCTGAACCAATCTTAAGAAATTAAATCCCCACTTCACCAAAGTAAGCTTAGAAATTTTATCATTTTTTTTGCAAGGAGAAGGATGTTGTGTTTTGCTTCAGAAGAGCTATGATTTATTGCAAAGCTGAAAACTGGGCTAGATAAGAAGAGGAAGGTTTTATACAAATGTGTTTGCGGACACATTGACCCACAGTTCCTCGGATCCCCATAGTGTGTGTTGCTGATTAGTGATGGCTGAGAAGTAGGAGTGCGCTTTCATAGTTCCTGCATCTCAGAAGACCAAGCAGGGAATTTGTACTCTGAGTTTTATTAAAAAACCTCTTCTGCTCAAAGAGGATATAGCAAAAACGCCAAATTCACGTTTGATAGGATAATCCCAAGGTACTCCATCATGGGTGAGACATGCATCAGTTCTCCTTTGAAAGTCGGAGGCGAGGCGTCTGCTACACTCCTCAGACAGCGTGAATCCCATGAGTACCTCAAAACGACCATGTTACACTCTTTTTTCAGATGAAAGGCTTTCGCTCGACAAAGTAAAATTCATCTTAAAACTTTTTAAACGATTTTCTCATTCAAAAACAAGCAACAAAAAGTGTCAGCTGTTATCACAGTCAGCAAATTGGTCAACAAAACTCATTTTAGTAGATCTACACTTACCTCATTAGGCAAGCTTAACATTCTGACTGAAGATTTTCTTTCAGATTCTTTCTTTTTCCCTGGCAGGGTTGTGTAAAACAGTTTGAATGGAATGCCTTCATAGCAAACAGGATCCAGTTCAGATTTGTACGTGAATGGAATTGAAGTTAATTCAAATTCAAATGTAGTTTTTATACCGTAACTGTACTTTTCAAGACAATCTTTGAATGCTGGCTTGAAAAAGCCATGTCTAAAAGCCTTTGAAGTTTGATAGATAGCTAATGGTATTGGAAAAGTTCAAATGAAACTAGACAGGCAAAGTTTGCCAAAACGAAATATGATAGCATTTCTATAGTGTGTTTACACTTGTTTTTTTCTTGGATAGACAGAATTGATATTTTTACATTAACAATGTAATCAATATTCTATTTATTCTATTTAAGTATGAATTTAAGTATGTTTTTAAATTTTACATTTATTCCAAAATAACAACTCAAGGCAGTAACAATTTAAACAATATATTCTTCTGTTCAGCTATTCTTTTTAAATAGTTAACTTTTAGCTATTTTAGAATTTTTTTTGGATCATCAGTCATCAAAACTCAGTAAATATTGGTCAGAGATTTACTTAAAATTTCACCAAGCTGACTACTCACTAAAAACTCCCATTGATTGTGTTTCATGCCATTCTAAGTAACAAAGCGGTTATATCTAAGTGTATGAGTTCTTTACTTACTTTTTAAAATTAATCTTCCATTTAGTGCCATTATATTGTTCATTCAGACTGATTCGCGAACGCACACAAACATGAGGGCCTCAAGAACCAATCACAGCTGATCAAACCCATTCATATCCAGTCATATCGCAGTGGAGGCATTGCCTTCTCTCACGTGTCTTTCCCTCATTCATTCTTAATTACAGTCCTGGCGGATTGCATCGGCTGAAGGGAATCAACAACTCCCATGATTCCACACTCAATCACAGCGTCATCAAACTACGCCTTTGGTTCTTTGTTTGTTTTGAATATGCATCCTCTAGTGGCAAAAACTTACATATTGTGCCTTTAAGGTTAAAATTTGTGCTATTGGTGTTGTTTTATTTTTGAACTGCAATTTTTTTTTCCTCCAAAATTTTGAGGATGTTCTGTCTCAGATTCATACATGTATACTCTACATGCTACATAGCCGGGTGTAACTAATTCAGTTCACATTCAACTTACTGAATTGAAAGGGAGCCAGTTCTGCAGTTGTGAATTTTGCACAACCCTGGTAAAGGATTCTAGCAGTGAGAGCCTTGGTTTGAATTCAGATTTGGGCTAGGACGTTCACTCCGGGAAGGAACAATGGGTCCTGCTACAATAATGTGATTTAGTGATGGCTGGACTGTGTATATTTATTTCCCAGGCCTCTTTGTCATCGGCGGATGTGGCTGACCTTGTGTACGAACCAGTATCAGTGAGCACAGTCTTTATTTCCAAGCCTGAGAGAAAAGTGTGCTCACTGGTCACCTTTGTAACCTTGTTCCAAATGAACACGTTCTTTCCTAGAGGGAGCTTTCTTTTAACTCTTTCACACCTTAAAATGAGAGTATCTGGGTTATGCGTACAGGTAAAACTGTTCAAAAATGATGTGAATAAATCACCAGACAGATCTATTGATTAACTGTTAGATCTCATGCTAGCAAGGTCAGCAAGGAATCTTGAGGGTGGCATTTGATGACCAGCTCAGATTCACAGAAACATCTCAGCAAAACAGACCAAAAGCTGCATACACACAGAAAATCCAAGCCTAAATGAAAAACATTGATTTCTTGTATACACGGCAGAGGCTAAAGCAGTGTTAGACCCTCCAGCAAAGCAGATTTTGGATGTCTCTCTTATCTAACACACCAGATTTAACACATCAGCTCATTAGCAATGTATTTCATGACCTGAATTGGGTGCGTCAGATTAGTGAGACATCTAAAATGTGAAAAAATAGTTGGCCCATGTAAAATCAGTGCTTTATACTGAGCATGCGTCAGCTGTCAACTGAACGAACGTGCGGTCGGTAAGTGATTATTTTAATATGGCTGTCACCCAATTACCTGCTATGTCACCTAGTTAATATTCATGAGCCAGGCTGACAAGCTATGAAATGTGTCCTCAACTTTTCAATCATTCTTATGATCCCTGACGGCTGTGAACCCTCCGGGGTTGCCCACCATTCAGAATTTTCAGAATTTAGAATGACGGCTGGATGGATGGATGGATGGAATGCATTACCTGTGTTGAATTTATTTGAACTGCATTCAGAACTGTCATTCCAATTTAACTTCCCAAGTGGTTTGGCCAATTCAAATTCCAATTGGCAAAGTGAAAGTGAGTCGCGTCTTCAATTCTGAATTTTGCACAACCTTGGATCCCTCCTAACCTGATGTAAAGCCACTTCTCTGCCAACAACGCTGCAGCCAAGAATACAACTTCTCCAAATGATGATCAGGTGCTGTCTGTGGCTGAGATTAGCAAGACATTGCAAAAAGTCACCCTATGAAAATGTATTGGCCCAGATGGAATCCCTGGCAGGGTGCTGAGAGAATACCTTAGTAAGCTGTTTGATGTCCTCTCAGATATATTCAACACCCCGCAAACACTGGCTACTGTGCTTACATTTCAAAACTACAATCATCTTTGTGCCAAAGAAGTCAGTGTTAACATCTCTTAATGATGACTGTTGCCTTGAACTCACACTCGTCGTAATGAAGTGTTTTAAACGACTGGTCATGACCCAAATTAAGGCCTCCATCCCACCCACACTAGATTGCTTACAGTCAGAACCAGTCTACTGTGCATACCATAACATCTACCTCCCACTTAGTTATTACCCGGCTGCACAATAAAAAGACTGATGTTAGAACACTCGCTGAGTTCAGCGTTTAACACTATCATATCACTGACACTAATTGGCAAACTCTCTGTATGCAGATAAAGCACCAGCCATGAGACTTTACAGACTGCTTTTGAGTGACATGTAAAAACAGACCTAAGATATGAGCTTTAACTTGAGATGGAAATGAGAGCAATATATATGCATACACAGTGCCTTGCGAAAGTATTCATACCTCTTAGTTGTTTTCACGTTTTACTGTTTTAAATGACCTTTCTTCCCACATCAATCTATACTCCATGCAGCATAATGAAAAAGCAAAAACAGTATTGTCACAACTTCTTAA
Source organism: Labeo rohita (assembly GCF_022985175.1). Classification (NCBI taxonomy): domain Eukaryota; kingdom Metazoa; phylum Chordata; class Actinopteri; order Cypriniformes; family Cyprinidae; genus Labeo; species Labeo rohita. Next base: position 23,946,108 of record NC_066870.1, on the reverse strand, counting down.
ATTTATTAAAAATAAAAAAACTGAGATAAGTACATTGCATAAGTATTCATACCCTTAACTCAGAACTTAGCTCAAGCAAATTTACAGCCTCAAGTCTTTTTGGGTATGATGCAACAAGATTTGGACATCAACATTTGGCAATTATCTGCCATTCTTCGCCTCACTTCTTCACCTCTCAAGCTCTGTCAGCTTAGATGGGTTCTGGCAGACATTTTCAGGTTTCTCCAGAAATGGTTGATTTGGTTCATGCACAGGCTCTGGCTGGGACACTCAGTGACATTCAGAGTTGTCTATCAGCCACTCTTGCTGTATGCTTAGCGTCATTATCCTGTTGGAAGGTGAACCTTCTGCCCAGTCTGAGGTTCTGGGTTTTCATTAAGGCTATCTCAATATTTTGGTGCACTGAGCTTTTCTTGTACTCTGATGAGTCCCTCAGTTCCTGCCACTGAAAAACAGCCCCACAGCATGAGGCTACTACCAGCACGCTTTACTTTTGGGATGGTACTCTGCGGGTGATGAGCAGTGCCTGGTTTTCTTCAAGCATGATGCTTAGAATTGAGGTTCATCAGACCACAGAATCTTGTTTCTCACAGTCTAAGGGGCCTTTAGATGCTTCTTTGCAAATTCCAAGTGTATTTTCATGTGTCTTCACTGAGGAGAGGATTGAGTCTTGCCACACCACCATAAACCCCAAATCGGTGGAGTGTTGCAGTGATGTTTGTCCTTCTGTCAGTTTCTCCCATCTGCATATTTGATGATGGAGCTCAGCTAGAGTGACCACCAGGTTCTTGGTCACCACCCTAGCCAAGTTTTTTCAGAACTCTTCCCCAGATGTGTGGCTTGATGCAATTCTGTCTGTGAGCTCTACAGGCAGGTTTTTGTTTGTTTGTTTGTTTTTAACTCAGGTTTTCTGAGTGCTCTGATATGCATTTCCAGCTGAGCTCCTGAGCATTCATATTGCAAGGGTACGAATACTTATGCAATGGAATCATTTAAGTTTTTTTTTTTTTTTTTTTTATAAATTTGCAAAAATGTTGCATGGAGTTTAGACTGATGTGGAAAACAAAGTAATTTAAAGCAGTTTAACATAAGGCAGCAACAAAATGTGAAAAAGAGTATGAAAAGGAGTATGAATACTTTTGCAAGGCACTGTATATTCTATATTTTACACACAAGGTTTTCCTCCACATTTAAATATATGAATGTAGGCATAATGTGCATAAAAAAGGTTTAAAATTTATGTTTATACCAAAATGCCCACTCAGATAACAGGTTAATGAAATTACATGCTTAAGAGTGTTGCCACTGATATTGCATATTGTACCACTGTGTTCCTATATACTAGAGTGACATATACTTAATGCAGCAAATGGAGTTTATAGAGTTAAAGTTTATTATTACCTATTAAAAGGAGTATTCAGATGGCTAACCACAGTGCTGTTTTAGCAAATATGCAGAGAGATCACATAATCATACATTTTTAAGGGGGGCTGACAGCTTAATAGCAGATTTTAGGGCAGATGAGATAAAAGAAGCCTGTCTAAATAGCGTCTAGCAAATGCCACGTCTGTACAATGGCAAAGGCTCAGAATAATCCAGATCTATGGGTTTGTGGAGAAAGTCATTCTGACCTGCAGAAGCACTGTTATAAAGGTCCTTCATCACCTGACCATGTCTAGTTTCTTCATACACACACACATATTTACCTCTCAGGTTTTCTATTTCTAGAACTAACCAGGCTATCAATCCTTCCATAAGATGATTAAACAATGCTGCCATTTCTTAATTTGCATGTATTTTTGTGCACTATTTTTACGGCCGTCATTCCATTAAAAATGTTAAGCAAATTAAGTACATGATATGCCAATTAAAATGTCAAATTAATCACATATTTCAAAGAAAACAGGGCTTTTGCAATATTTCAGAGAATAATAAGTAATTACTGTATGTTGTAGTGTTCTGTGGCATTGCATGCAGTTAAAGTATGAATCATTGTGTGTGTTTTTTTTTTCTCACATTAATTTAACATGTTCAGTTGACGGCTCTACTATTTATTTAATTTCAATTCTGACATTCTGCAAAGTTTTATATTCTCTTGAGAGAATGTAGGAAAGAAATTACCAAAAAACAACTTGGACTTTTTATATACACCAGTTGTACTGAGCCTTTGAAGCAGAAGTAACTCGACATGATCAGAATGTGACAGCAGATTACACTGTTGAATTACGAGAGCAGCTTTGAGAGATTTGGACTTGTTAAACCCCACTTTGCTCTTAAACTTGTGCATCTGAGTGTGAATTTCTGTAGTTTAACCTCAGCCTGATTGACATGATTATAGGCTCTGTTTAATAACAGCAGAAGTTTCTGTTCCATCCGTTTGATTTTGAACAAACTGATTGGCATTCAATGCACTAAAGAAAGAAGCCGACTCTCTCTCTCTCTCTTTCTCTCTCTCTCTCTCTCTCTCTCTCTCACTCACTGTACTGTGCAGACCAGTGCACTTAAATATACATGGAAGAAAAGCCTCCAAAAAGATCAGGTGAAGTTATGCAGGGAAAATATGAATGGAAAGGAATCTTTAACTGCTTTATAATAGAGTGGGCATTAAAGCCTTGAGTGCATTACATTAATTGGGCAGTTCTCAGAGACCACAAACACACTGTGAAAAATGAAAAACTGAAGGAAAGCCAATAATATAGCAAACACACCAGCAACTGTTGCCTTTTAGTTTATGGAAGCCTTGTAATTAATCAGTGTTCACGAGGGTGAGGATAATATTTATGCAGCCAAAATGTCACAGTTACTTTGAGGCACTGAATTTAATTCAGCTGAGATTCAGCCAGGGCGCTCACGCAGTATAAATACAAATCTAGCCCTGGGCGACTTCAAAATTATGTTAATAAAATGTGAAATATGGCTGTGATATTTCCTCCCAGTTTTGACAAGGAGGTATTTTTCTTTGGCAAAGATTGGCTTTATGGGGTTTATGGAGTGAATTCTAAAACTCCGTCATAACTCAGCGCTCATTACTTCGCTAATGAACACAAGCTTTTTGAACTGTTGTATGTAAGTGAAATGTCAGCATTTCTCAGCGCTCCAGACTAAAAATATTACTACAGAGATATATAGCTCTTAAAACGAAACATTTCGGAGCCAAAAGACTATTTAAGTTGCTAAATTACATAATCACTCAATAAAGATACTATTTCAGAAAAGCTTTGTTTGTTACGTGCATAGTTTTCTACTTTAGCTTCTAACAGTGACAATTTAGTATTGAATGCCATGCTTTAAATTATTATGTGTGTGTGTGTCTGACCTGTGCTGGCAAAATGAGTCACAATGAGCAGATTTTCAAAAAATGAGTTATTGTTTCATATTCTGTATTTAAAAAAACCTTCAAAATGATGTATGATATGTTGGTATCAGACATAAAATGACTGAGCTACACCTGTTTGAAGTCGATGGAGTGAGCAAAGTCAATTCTGAGAAAAATCTAGTTTTCCGAAGTTTTCTGAACGTCACCTAGCAACCATACTTTAAAATCTCTGGTAATACCACCAAATTCGGCACACCAAGTCAAAACCTATATCTATAGGAATAATGCATGTTTAACTTTCTTTTCTATAATACCATAATGCACCATGTTTTGACAAATCACAGAAGTTATTGCGACTAGAGGTGTAAATCTTCACTTGCCTCATAATTCAATTGGATTCAGAGGATAATGATCTGATAATAAAATGATTCTCAATGCATCTTGTCCTCAAATTCTTTTATTAATAACAATTACTATATTATTCAAAAGACTTATTTTTGTTGTTTCATCTTTGTTATTAAAAATAAGAACAAAGATACAAATAAGCAGTAGAATCATTGGATCTTTTATTGTTTGATTAACATTAATGAGACAGATGACCTACATATTAAGACTACTGTAATGCACGGATCTAATATGATGTTACACATCAGATGCTTTTCCCCAACAGTTAACAAACAGTTCACTTAAAGGAGAAATTCACTTCCAGAACAAAAATTTACAGGTAATTTACTCACCCCCTCAACATCCAAGGTGTTCGTGTCTTTTTTTTTCTTCAGTCGATAAGAAATTATGTTTCTTGAGGGAAAAAAATCCAAGAATTATCTTCATATAATGAACTTTAATGGTGACCTCAAGTTTGAACTTCCAAAATGTAGTTTAAATGCAGCTTTAAATTGCTCTAAATGATCCCAACCGAGGAAGAAGGGTCTTATCTAGCAAAACGATATAAATTGTCAATTTTTTTTGAAAATGTCCAATTGTTTCGCTAGATGAGACCCTTCGTTCTCGGCTGGGGTCGTTTAGAGCAGTTTGAAGCTGCATTTAAACTACATTTTGGAAGTTCAAACTTGGGGGCACCATTGACGTCCACTATATAGAGAACACTCCTGAAATGTTTTCCTCAAAAAACATAATTTCTTATCGACTGAAGAAAGAAAGACATGAACATCTTGGATGTTGAGGGGGTGAGTAAATTACATTCTGTACATTTTTGTTCTGGAAGTGAATTTCTCCTTTAAGACAACAGATTGTGTTTTACGTGAATACTTGGCAAAAGAGATATTTTGAAATACTATAATTCAGCTGCCACTGTCTGTTGTGTCAGTCAGCACGAGTAAGATCCTTATCGTGGCTTATCGCTCTAAATAACTTTAGATATCAGTCAAGTCTCGCATTTATATTCTTATATTCTCATTCCTGGATTTTCCTTTTAAAATTGAAACCAAAACATCAGACGCAAGTGCTTTGCTTCCGATGGACAAACACAACTGTTTAAAACAAAGATGATAGATTTCTCAGAAAACGTAAAAAAAAAAAAAAATTAAGATAATTTTAAATGTTTAAATATTAAGTGGAATATTGGGATCATTAGGCGAAGGTTTAATTAACTAATTTTTGTGAAAACCTCAAATTCGACCAAAATTGACATTTTTTACTTTTTTTTTTTTTACTGTAGCTCGTAATTGGCATGTGCATGTTCCAACTCATTTTGCCAGAAAGGGTCACACAGAACTGGGGGGTTATATTTAGTATGTGTACTTTTTGGAAAACACCCAGTTTGATGTCACTCCCATGATCCATGATCCTATTAAAAACAATAATCTGTATTTGTTAAATATTTGAATGTTTTTTAGAAATTATTACCAATCTTCAGTTTTAATGTAGTCTTATGAACGTACAATAACAAAAAAAATGACTCAGTTGTAAAGCTCAGTATAATTCACTGAGTGATTATGATTCAAACTGTTATCTCGTGAGTGACTTCAGTTGTGCTTCGCAAAATCTTTTTGTATGAATCATTATATAGAACTGGTTCATAAGAGTCATTTATTTGTGAATCAGACAGCACATCTCGTGGTGTGTTTGGTCCTCATTTCAGATCTGTCCTAACTGAAAAATGACTCAGGGTTCAATGAGGGAGTCGGTTGTGAACTTATTAACGGCTCTGAATGATTCACTGACTGAGACCAGGAAAGTCATCCTACATCACTGTTTTACCTTCTTTTGTAAAGGGCATTTGACCTTCTTTGCATGTTCACTTTGTAAACACTGGGTTGATACTTCTGCAGTGATGTAGGACGGTTTTAAAGTTGGAGGAGAAAATGAGATGGGAGTTTTTTGACATACCCTAAACTGTATTGACCCGGATTACACATTGCGCATGGCAGAGCTAGACAAGATGAGCATCTGAGGTTAAAAAGTATATAAATTTGTATTTTTTTTTTTTTGTTTTTTTAGAAAATGACAGATCGTTTCACTAGACAAGACACTTCTTCCTCAGCTGGGATCATTTAGAGCTCTTTGAAGCTACATTTAAACTGCATTTTGGACATTCAAACTCACGGGCACCATTGAAGTCCACTATATGGAGATAATTCCTGAAATGTTTTCCTTAAAAAAACGACTGAAGAAAGAAAGGCATGAACATCTTGGATGACAATGGGGTGAGTACATTATCTGTAAATTTTTGTTCTGGAAGTGAACTACTCCTTTAACTACCTGAGTGAGTCTGATTCAAACCACTTTCTCATGGGCGACTTCAGTCGTGTTTCACCAATCTTTTTCACTGACTTCTTATAACTGGTTCACACGAGTCATCTTTTCAACATTCGGACAGCATGGCTCATGGTGTGTTCGGTGGACATTTAAAAATTGACCTAATTGAAAAATTACTCAGAACTCATTAACGGCTCTGAATGATTCACTGACTGTATGAGTCTGATTCAAATCACGTGAGTGATTTTAATAGTGCTTAACAAATCTTTTTGACTGACTCCTTATAATCAACAGGTTTATAAGAGTCCTCCATTTGCCAATCAACAGCACGGCTTGTGGTGTCTTTGGTGCTGGCAACCTACAGTAACTAGGTCATATTTGACAATCCTTATATGAATACACTTGTAGATGTAGATTTTCAATTACTGTTGCAAATGTTTATTTTTCATTGCATTTGAAAGTCTGGAGCCCTGTTTTTTTTCTTTTCTTTTTTCATTTGCTGGTTAATCTGCTTTAGAGCTGGTATTCAAGTACCTGTTTTTACATCCACGCACTCTCGCGCAAAAGGTGATATTCAAGCTGTACAGTCAGTAAGCAATATCATTCATCAGACAGCACAGTAAATGAGCTCCCACCTCTATCCAACCTGCATTTGCACACAGATACAAGGTTTTTTTTTTTTTTTTTTTTTTTTTTTTTTTTTTCTGAGGAGCTCTATTCAGGACAGGCTATAAATGGCTATATAAGGACATCTATTTGTTTCATGTCAAAGACTGAAGTAGTGTGAACTGAAGAGGTACACTAAGGCATATTTTCCCAGCCATAACTCTACCTCGAGAGAATTTCTATGCATACATAAGAGAGTGTAGAAATTTATGAGCATTGCTTTGCAACAATTGCTTTTGATGAATTGTGTGCCTATACAAATTGTTGGTGCTCTTCATATGCTCTCTGTCTTGATAAATATGCTTTATGATACACATGTTGAGTTATTCTTTTTCCAGCAAATATCCTGGAATTACAAGTAGCTTATACCTAATTGTTTTTCATGAGTACACTGAGTGCGCTTTCAGAACGTAGATTTATATGGACAGCTGCAAAACTGTAAAGCGAAGCAGTCGGGTAGAAGCTGTTTTTGAAGAAGAAAATCTCTGTGTGTTATTCCTTCAACCTCCCACACAATTAACAAAGTGATTTTCACAGCTCTCTATACAATTAATCATTCACCACAGTTACTTGAACACAAATGCACCACCAGCCCCCACAAAGCCGAGCCGCAAAGGGTTGGATCCGAAGCCAGTATGAGGCCTGTTTCATGCTGTGTATAAAAGCAGTGAGAATGCCATGCAACAGCACACAAGCTAATGTTGTGCTTTAACACTGAGAGCATTTCTGATCTGTTACTGAACTAATAATGGATGTAAATGATAAAATGGTTATCAGAAGCCGATGAAAATTATTAAAGGGTTAGTTCACCCAAAAATGAAAAATCTGTCATTAATTACTCACCCTCATGTTGCTCCAAACCCGTAAGATATTTGTTCATCTTCTGAACACAAATTAAGATATTTCTGATGGAATCCAAAAGCTTTTTGACCCTACATAGACAGCAACAGAACTACCACGTTCAAGACCCAGAAAGGTAGTAAGGACACTGTTAAAATAGTCTGTGTGACATCAGTGGTTCAACTGAAATTTTATGAATCTACGAGAATACTTTTAATTGTTTTTTTACTTTTTTTTATGTTGCTGTCTGTACAGGGTATATATATATATATATATATATATATATATATATATATATATATATATATATATAATAGTTTTTCTTGTTATTGCAAATATATACAGTGTCCTCCATAAGTATTGGAACAGTAAAGATAAAATTGCTCTGTTTGCTGTGGAGTCAAGAAATCTGTAAATATGACTGAAAGATGAATATGAGACAAACTACAGAATTTCACATTTTATTATTGGGTGTTTCAACACAAATGTTTTACGAGCTAAGAAGATCAGCACTTTTAGAGTTCATCCCACTATCTGATGTGGGCATAAGTATTGCCTCACAGGTCTTTTCGAGTGATCAGCTTTGTCCTGTTGCATTATTTGTTCAGATATTAAAAGCAGGGAATGTGTTGTATCAGTTATATCCATTGCTTCTGCATTCTGAGTCTTACATTTGATGACGACACACACAAACCAGGATGAGGGAGCTGACTCTGAAAGAAAAGCAAGCAATTTGGATGCTAAAAGAAAAGAGGAAGTCAATTAGAGCTATAGAAAAAACAAAAGGCATGAAGAAATCAAGAGTTTGGATACCAGCGGAAACATCAGCAGCCAAAAATGACCTGATCAGCTGAGAAAAACAACAGGAGTTGATGACAGGCAAATCATAAAAGCTGTGAAAATGAACCCTAAAATACATGTGTGTAAAATCACCAACAACCTTCAGAAAGCTGGGGTGATGCTCTGACAATCTATTGTCCACAGGAGACTTTGGCATATTACTGAAGCTACACAGCAAGATGCAAACCTTTGACCAGCAATAAAAAATAGAAAGGCAAGATTAGAGTTTGCAAAAGCCAGTAGAGTTTTATGGACAGATGAGACAAAGATTAACCTTTATCTAAGTGACAGGAAATCAAAAGTGTGAGAAAAAAAGGGAACTGCAAATGATCCTAAGCATGCAACCTCATCTGTAAAGCATAGTGGAGGTGGTGTCATGGCATGGGCATGCATGGCTGTCTCTGGAACAGGCTCTCTCAATTTTCATCATGACTTAATGTATGATGGCAGCAGCAGAATGAATCTGGAAGGGTACAAAATCATCTTGGCTACCAATATTTAAGAAAATGCCACCAGACTTATCAGAAAGCATCAGGACAATGACCCAAAACACCCTCCCAGTTCGGTCAAGGAGTTTATCAGGGGGAAAAAAACTCTAAGTCTTAGAACACCAAAATCAATCTCCAGATTTAAATCCGATTGAACATGAATTTCAACAGCTGAAGAGGAGACTAAAGGCAGAAACTCCCTAAAACAAGCAACAGTTGGAAATTGCTCCATTAAAGGCTGGGACAGATGAGACCAAGAGTCACTGCTCTGATTGCACGCAAGGGATCTGCAACAAAATAATAGCTTTTAGCTTTTTACATCTGCCTTAAGTTCAGCTGTCCCAATATGCTCGCATCAAATAGTGGGATGAACTCTAAAAGTGCTGTCCTCTTTATTTGGTAAAACATGAAACAGCTAAAGATAAAATGTGACATTCTGTAGTTTTGTCTCATATTCGTCTTTTAATCATATTTGCAAATGTCTTGACTCCACAGCAAACAAAGCAATTTTGTCTTTACTGTTCCAATACTTATGGAGGGCACTGTATGTTGAAATATAGGTTACTGCGTTTTCACCATATTTTCTTCTGAGTTCACCAAGTTACATGTAACAAAAATAGGCTTGGTGCCGACACAACTCGCACCTACGCTTATGCTGTACTCCTGGTAGGCAATACTGTGTTGGTTGGGTGAACAGTGTGAATACTGTAACCTGTTAATGCAAGCTCTAAAATAAGCTTGATAACACGTTGTTTTGGTTGTGCATCCGTCACAGTGCATCTTTGCTTCAGCCACACAGGGCAAATCTGTCACAAGAGGTCGGTGAGATGTCACAGCGAATATGATATTTTATCAGTGTGTAGGAACAGCAGTGAGGCACACAGCTACCCAGTTATGAGTTAATAAAAGGTAGGAGGCTGAGATGAAAGTGACACCCAGCACCTGTGAGTCAGAAGAGCAGAAGTGAGACAGACAGTAAAGCCAGACAAAATGGGCAAGAGTGTCTCAGAGGAGACGTTTGCATCCCAGCAGGATGGCAGGTTCAAATGCAGGTACAGAAACAGTCCTGCTGGCCCTTACGTGCCCTTCAGAGCTTTCCAAGCTTACAGAGATGAGAGAAGAACTCTCTGGCCAAGACCCACATCCCAAGCCGACTATCTACCAGCCATGTGGGGGAGCTTAGGAAGATGGATGGACTTGGAAGGAGTTCAGAGGGATTTGATGGTTGTCGCTGAGGTGGCTGCGCCACTTGGCCTGTAACACTGTTGACATCTCCATGACGGTGCAAAAGTTTCAGCTGCTTGGCAGGTGCAGGACGCCAGCGAGACAGGGGATGTGGTGGTGGAGAGAGAGAGAGGTATTGAGATTCGGCTTTCTCTGCCAATAGCACCAAGCTCTTTTCCTCTGGGATCTAGTGTTTTATTACCCCTTAAATGGCTACTGACTGCTCTGTATTTGAAGCGTGACAAGAGTGTTTGCTTAAAACGTGTGACTGGAGAAGCAATTGTCCTATGCCTGTCGATACCAAAAAGAGTTTTGAATAATTAGTAACGCTGAGATCCAGAGAAATAAAAGGATGATTAGAGAACCCAGCATGAAAAGCAGGGCATAAACAATGTTGCCTGTTGTTCTGCTGAGTCCTGTCGGTACAGAATTACTGCAACCCTATGATCATCGTGAAAAGAATAGAAAGGGAAAAAGAGAAGAGGAGAACAGAAAAGAAACGTAAGGAAGAAGAGAAAAGAATGAAAAAGAACAGTGCAGTATAGAAAAGAAAGGTTTAAGAGTGAGCTCAAAAAAGGAAAAGGAAAGGAAAAACCCAGCTGATTTAAGGTTGGCTCCCAGCCTGACCAGTTGCAAAGTACCCAATACCCAAAACCAGCAAACAGACCAGTTTGGCAAGGCTACGAGACCAGCTAAGTCCAGCAAACCAGCTTAGACTAGTTTACGATTTCAACAAAGAAGAAAAGTAAATAAAAGGAAAGGAAAGGACAGGGAAAAAAAGAGAAGAAAAAGAAAGGAACTGAAGAAGAATGAGTAGAAAATAAAGGACTGGAAAACCCAACTGAGAAAGCCCAATGCTAGTAAAACCAGCAAAAAGACCAGTGTTACAAGCTGAGTCCAGCAAACCAGCATAGACTAGTTTATGATTTCAACAAAGAAGAAAAGTAAAGAAAGCAAAGGAAAGGAAACAGGAAAAAATAAGGAAGGAATTGAAAACAAATGAGCAAAAAATAAAGGACTGGAAAACCCAACGAAGAAAACCCAATACCAGTAAAAGCAAAAAGACCAGCGTTACAAGGCTTGCAGACTAGCCAAGTCCAGCAAACCAGCTTAGACTAGTTTATGAAAACAGCAAAGAAGAAAAGTAAACAAAGGCAGGCAAGGAAAGGAAAGGAAAGGAATTAAAGAAAAACAAACAGAAAATAAAGGACTGGAAAACCCAACTGAGAAAACCCAATACCAGTAAAACCAGCAAAAAGACCAGTGTTACCAGGCTTGGAGACCAGCTAAGTCCAGCAAACCAGATTAGACTAGTTTATGATTCCAGCAAGGAAGAAAAGTAAATAAAGGAAAGGAAAAAAAAAAGAAACAGGAAAAAAGAAAATAAAAAAATAAAGGACTGGAAAACCCAACTGAGAAAAACCTAAACCAGTAAAACCATCGAAAAAGACCAGCGTTATAAGGTTTGGAGACCAGCTAAGTCCAGCAAACCAGTTTAGACTAGTTTACGATTCCAGCAAAGACGAAAAGTAAAGAAAGGAAAGGAAAGGAAAGGAAAGGAAAGGAAAGGAAAGGAAAGGAAAGGAAAGGAAAGGAAAGAGGAAAAAATAAGGAAGGGATTGAAGGAAAATGACCAGAAAATAAAGGACCGGAAAACCCAATGCCAGTAAAACCATCAAAAAGATCAGCGTTACAAGGCTAGGAGACCAGCTACACTCTTAAAAATAAAGGTGCTTCACGAAGCCATAGAAGAACCTTCTTTGTTTTAAATGGTTCCATAAAGAACCTTTAACATCTGAAAAACCTTTCTGTCTCACAAAAGTTTCTTTGTGGTGAAAGAAGTTTGTTCAGATTATAAAAAGGTAAGAAAGAGATGGTTCTTAAAAGAACCTTTGACTGAATGTTTTTTGTTAAACCAAAAAATTGTTCTTTTAAGTCATTGCTGTGAAGAACCTTTTAAAGCACCTTTATTTTTAACAGGAGGTTTAAGCTTTCATCAAAGAAGAGAAGAAAATAAGACAAAAGAGAAAAGCAAAGAAATGGAGAATACATGAAATAAAAAAGAAGCAAAGAGATTGACAAGTCTGAAAAGAAAAGAAAGAACAAATTTAAAGAATGAAAACAGAAAAAGAAGAAAGGGAACTAAAATAAAGTAAAATACAAAGTAAAAAAAAAAACAGCAAAATATGAAAGAAATTGTAAAGAAGAAAGGAAGACAAAAGGAAAAAAGAGTGAGTAGAAAAGAAAGGAAAAGTGAAAAACCTGCTTGAACCAGTTTCTTACAGTGCTGGTCTGGTTTAAGGTAGTCTCCCAGCCTGACCAGCTGACAAATATCCACAACCTCCAAAATGCAGGAGAGAGACCAGCTAAGGCCAGCAAATCAGCCCAGGCTGGTTTAAGGTTTGAAAAGAAAAGAAAAGAAAAGAAAAGAAAAGAAAAGAAAAGAAAAGAAAAGAAAAGAAAAGAAAAGAAAAGAAAAGAAAAGAAAAAGAAAAGCGATATGTATTAAAAAGGACTGAAAACTCAGAAACTAAGGACAAAATGGAAGAGAGGAAAGGAAATGAAAAAAGACAATAAAAGTCACTACACTTATCATTTAATTTCATCAAATGACAGGGCTGAAAGAATCCAGTAAACAAATGTTTAGGTTGAAGACAATTAAGACGATGAGTCAAGCAGACAGACTGACTACTATAATTTACAATTAAATTAAACTGTAATTTGTTTTCACTGAATCAAATCGTCTATCCAGCGATAACAAACCAGCACAGAAACATTAAAAGAAGATGGCAGAGCGTCACAACATGGCCGTCTACACCCATGTTAATGTATTGATGGCCTCTATCACCCTCAGCATCAAGCCATGTAGTCAATGAGCAGGACTGAACTCCCAGTTCCTTTTCCACGTACACATTGGCTGAAACCAACAGCTGAAGCCATTTAAGTAAAACGGGAAGCTTTTGTTGCCCCGCCGAAGCAACATTTGCCCTGTTCCTACCGTCAGCTTTGATGAAATGCCACAGACCTGGGCTCATGTGCGCAGGTGGGCTGCTTTTGCCAGTGGGTACACAGAGTCTAAACACTGTTCCTCAGTCAGCAGGGAGTGGGATTGGGCACTAATTTACGGCAGTTGCCCGGGAGCCCTGGGATATCGCCAGCTGGACTTTTGGCAGTTTATTGAGTGGTTACATGATCTGGCGACTCAGTGGACTGATTCACAGTCCGCTTCTGTCACCGCCGAATTCATAAAACGGCTCCTCGGGGGTAAAGAAGACCCTGTTTTTTGGGCAAAACAGCACACAAACTCATAACGCATATCCTTATCTTTTAGCGCAACGCCATCGGTTTGCAGCACGGACCACGTTTCATGGGAAACACAGGACAGTGGGTGCAGCAGACCTGAGAGCCCCTGTCTATTTCCACCACCCTTCATCTAAGCCTGACACCCGTTTCCTTGGCAACCGCATCGACGGTACAGGGGCTGTGGGGGTCGTGAAGTTCTGAGACATCTGAGACAGAAGAAATGGGAACTACTTATGCAGGTCCTGACACTACTGGCTGGCTTTGTCTAAAAATACTGCTCCTCACCTCACCCCAATATTCTCCCTCACTTCCCTGCCTAATTGAAAACGAAATTTATGCAAACCAGTTTTATTTCATTTTAATGCCTAGCACCGTTTTGCTGATACTTTTTATATGAGTTCAAAGAAATGACATAAAGAAAGAAATTACATTTTCATATTAAAGCTGAAATTTAAAAGCACTCATATAGAATGTAACTTGTTTGCAAATACAATGAGGCAAGGGCAGCTTTTCTACAGCTTCACACAAGGTAACAAATTTCAGCTTTTCCTTTTTCATTTTGTTATATGAAGGTCACAATTAAACTTTATTTTTAGCACTTTTCAAATATATGCGCTTTTATTGTTTTACCCTTGTTAGACTCAGCCTTTCAGTCTTAAAGTATGAAAGTTACAACAATATATAAAATAAAAAAAAATATATGAATTTATACATATTTCAAGAAATTATAATATTAACAAACATTATTATAGCTAGATTTATTTTCTGAAAAGTCTTTTTAGTTGTTGCAATGAACATTTTTTAATGAGGAACAAACTGACTGTTCCTCATTTTATCAAGTCTCTGCTATGCTCTCCAAGACTGCATTAATTGTATAAAAAATACACTAAAATCAAAAATATTGTGAAATACTATTGGAACTTAAAACAACTATTTTTATTTTAATATATTTTAAAATGTAATTTGCGTCTGTGATGACAAAGGTGAATTTTATTAATAATGATTTTTAATATTAACTGTAATAACAACAACAATAATTATTATTATAATTAGTAATAACTGTTATTCAAATTAATTATTATCATTAAAGAAAATATTAATATATTTAAAAAAATACTTTTTTTTAATCCAGAATTTTTTTTATTTTACAAATCTACCTTTTTTGTTACCTTATTTATTGTACTTTTAGATAATAATAATGCTTTATTAATGTTATTAATAATGATGAGTACTCATATTAATATTAACTATACTACTACTACTACTACTTATTATTATTATTATTGTTATAGTTAATATTGAAAATTATTATAATTAACAATATTAATAAATCATGAATAATAATAGTAATAATTTTTAATATTAACTATACTACTACTACTAAATTGTATTATTATATTATTGTATTTATTATTGAAAATTATTATTACTAATAAATTATTATTATTGTTGTTGCTGTTGTTATAGTTAATATTGAACATTATTATAAGTAATAATGTTAATACATGTAATTATTATTAATAAAAATACTACTAATAATATTTTTTAATATTAGCTATGCTACTACTACTATTATTAAATTGTATTATTATTATTATTATTATTATTAAATAAATTATTTATTATGAATATTATTATTATTATCCAAAAGTAGAAAGTAATAATATATTTCAATAAATAACAAATGCTTGTCCTATTCAAAACTCCATTTTAAACTTATTGTAAACCATATTTATTTTACTGGGATAATAATGATAATAATAATAATAATAATTATTATTATTATTATTACTGTTATTATTGTCCAAAAGTAATATATTTTAATATGAATTCTGATTGAAATACGAATTTATACATATTTCAAGGATTGAAAATATTAACAAAGAGTATTACAGTAATATTTATTAAGTGAAAATAATATATTTTTATTTTAATATATTTTAAAATGTAATTTCTTCCTGTGACAGCAAAGCAAAATTTTTAGCAGCCATTTAACCGCTTAATATTTTTAAATATTAAAATACATTAACATTTTTGTGGAAACGTGTTCTTTTATTTTTCTTCCCAGCATTCTTTGATGGATAGAAGGTTAAGTATACATACATAATATTTATAAAATGTTTATTTAATATTTATTAAGCATTAATGTGAATTTCACAGATCTCACATGCTTTCTTGTAATTTAAAGTAGTTTAAAATCGTAATATCTGTGAAAATAAATGTGCCACTTCCTAAATATTAAGTACTGAGTGACAAACTTCCCCCTAAATATTGCTTGTCAAGCTGAATAACAGAGTGGCAGAAAAGATATGGTCTAGAAAGAATGTCCTTCGTTTCATTCTTTGAAGAATAATGCATGATGTTGTTTTCATTAGTAGCACTCTGTGTCCCACAAACCCTGTCCTGGGATTATAGTGAACCTACACGATCCTACGCAACATTGAATGTATGATATATTTGATATGAACGGGTTTGATATATTCACCTCGAAGTCTGTGGATACTCCTCTGCTAAATCCGCTGGAGGGCCATGTGATTAAAAGAGCAAAAATTCTGACTTTGCACTTGATAACACTCATGTTCAGAACAGAAGCTAAAAGGCCTAAAGGTGTTTATTGACCCATTCTGCATTACTCCATATACTGAGTTCTGTCTCTGTAGAACAAGTGCGAGGGATACTGCTGGATCTTTTGGGCTCGCCAATTTGTCTCCTGGCACCCACAGCGCACTGCAACTGACAGATATGGCAGAATGAACAAGGACTTGTTGTTATTATTGTTGTTTAATAGCATGGCAGGCTTAGATTATTTTGAAGCAGTGTTCCGAACAAAAATGAGGTAAATGGAAGTTGGAGAACTGTGGCTGCTGAGACTCGTTTAAACTGGATCACGACACACACAACTTTAGAAATATGCTAAAACCGTGTCCATAAGGAATGTCTATAATGAAGTCTCTGCGAATAAGGCTGCAGATTCTTCACGGAGCATTATCCTTTTTTTATTTGAGCAGGCTGGATACTTTGAGCTGTACAGTGAAGACAGATATAGTGCTTAAGTCTTTAAACGAGCAGCTGCACCACATGAAAGGACAGGTATGTTGGTTTAGATGACAGGAAATGGTATTCATGTAGTTCACTGTATTCATCTGCATTTCTTTAGAGCTATTCTTTTTATCTCTTTATAGCTAAAGTGTGTCATTTATGTGCCATTAGTGCCAGCAATGGCAAAAATTATCAACTCAGATTTTCTGCTGTTTTTTGTTGAAGTAGATAGACTCACTAGATTTGTTGAGCCAGTGTTGCTGTTTCACATTTGTTGGTATACACAACAAACAAAAATAACAACAACATTGACAATAATAATTAATAATAATAATAATAATAATAATAAAGAAAATACAAACATATTTTAATAAATACTTTTTTGTCCAATCCAAAAATGTACAATTCAACTATTTTCGGTAAAGTGTCACCTTTTTTTTTTACTGTGATATTATTATTATTTTATTTTTACTTCTACAACTGCTAATAATAATAATAATAATAATAATAATAAATAAATAAATAAATAAATAAAATATTAATATATTTTAAGAACTACTTTTTTGTCCAATCCAAAAATTTATAATTCAAGCTTTTTTGTAGTGTCACAATATTTATACAGTGATAATAATAATAATAATAATTATTATTATTATAATTATTATTATTATTGTTGTTGTTAGTAGTAGTATTATTAAAGACAATATTCATATATTTTAATAAATAATATTTTGTCCAATCCAAACATTTACAATTCAACCTTTTTTGTAAAGTATCACCTTATTTTTTTACTGTGATGATAATAATATTAATATTATTATTAATAATAAAAATAATAATAATAAAAATTATTATTATTATTATTATTATTATTATTGCTGTTGTTGTTGTTGTTGTTATTATTATTATTAAAGACAATATTAATATATTTTAATAAAAATTATTTTGTCCAAACAGCTTTTTTGTAAAGTGTCACTTTTTTTTTTACTGTGATGATGATATTATTATTATTATTAAAGACAATATTGACAAATATAATAAATACTTTTTGTCCAATTCAAAAATGTACAATTCAGCCTTTTTTGTGAAGTGTCACCTTTTTTTTTTTACTGTGGTGATAATAAATATAATAATAATAATAATAATAATAATAATAATAATAATAATAATAATAATAATTAAAGACAATATTAATATATTTTAATAAATAATTTTTGTTCAATCCAAAAATGTACAATTCAACCTTTTTGTAAAGTGTCACTTTATTTTTTTTACTGTGATGTTGATAATTATGATAATAATAATAAAGGACAATAATAATATATTTTAATAAATCATTTTTGTCCAATCCAAAAATGTACAATTTAACCTTTTTTGTAATGTCACCTTATTTTTTTACTGTGATGATAATAATAAAAAATAATTTATTATTATTATTATTATTATTATTATTATTATTAAAGACAATATTAATATATTTAATGAATACTTTTTGTTCAATCCAAAAATTTACAATTCAACCTTTTTTTGTAGCATCACCTTATTTTTTTACTGTGGTGATAATAATAATAATAGTAATAATAATAATAACACCAAAGAAAATATTAATATATTTTAATAAATGTTTTTTTTTTTTTTTTTGGTTGTTCAATCAAAATTTTACAATTCAAACTTTTTTTGTAGTTTGAAGTGTTACCTTATATATATTTTTTGGGATAATAAAAATGACTACTACTCCTACTACTACTACTACTACTACTAATTATTATTATTAATAATATTATTAAAGAAAGTATTAATACATTTTAATAAATAACTTTTTGTCTAAATGTTTATCGTAAGTTCATCATACCTAGTGCATTAAATAATGCAATAACAAACTGGACCTTACTATACAGCGTTACCAGAATTACCAACGATATGATGCGTATATGATATGATGCATGCACTGCAAGAATGTTGTGAAGGACTTGAGAGTTGTGTGGAGGCTGGGCTCTAAACTAGCACCGCAATGACGTTAGCCAGGATAAAAATTTCATTTTCTCTCAAGAACATCACCCTCCGGGAAGTCCACTGAGATTTCATTCTTCCTCTTCAAAAGGATTTTAATGATATAAATGTAACCTCTTTTTTTATCCTCCACTTCACCGTTTCTTTTGCAACATAATTGATTCTTCAGTCCGAAGGTCTCTCTACCATAAAGGTGTGCACTGGAAATTATGGTCAGATTTGAAAAGCAGTGACCTCTGAAGTGCCTCGCGATAGTCGCTCTTCACGATTCCAGCCCATGAGTTGCTCCTTCATCCTAGTGATATAAGAATGGCTAGAGGACACAGGAGGGAGGGCGATCACTAGAGGCTGACAATAAGTGTGTATGTGATCCAACATGTCTGCCTGAATATGTGATTTCACTCAATTTCAAGCATGACTGCCCCTGCACGACTCACGCGTTTCCTTAAAATATTCCCGGAAAACATTTATCTAATCCCTTTCAGGGCTTCTTGGCTCCGTAGGCTGGATAGCGCACAACTGGGAAAAGAAAGCGTCAACTTTGCACATGCAAGCATTGTATTTGTACTGCTAATGCTGTCAGTTAAATAAAAAAAGGCTAATTAAAATAAAGGAGGGGATTGGGCTTTCCTTTTCCTTCAATAGTTTTTTTGTTTTTGAGTTTCCAGTTCACTTTTCTCACATTTAACTCTGCCAGCTTTAATTTGAATAATCAAACTTCAAAGGCTTCTTGCTTTTTAAACCACCCTGTGCCTGTGCACTGAACATTGCCATTCTGCTCTGAAATGGTTTGTGCCTTATCTCAATAGACAGATGTCTTCTCATCTTCAGTATGGTGATTTCAGCATCTTGTGGGTCTAACAATTTGACTGGCTCAGTGACCAGCAACAAGCTGGAGGTTGTAAAGTGTGGGGCACAATGTATTTCTAAACCGGTTTAACACAGGGCTACTACAAAAAAATCTATTCTGCGGCAGATAATTAATTAATAAAATTCACAAAGCTGGAACCAAATGTTGGTGGGCTTCCTGTCCCAAAGGCTGGATTAACAATGGGTGTTTGGGAACGTGCCCAGGGGCACCATGTCTAGGAGGGGGCAGCACCTCACCCAGGGGGGCACCATGTAAAATAGCAAGAAAAGCAGCACAATGGCAATGGTACGAGTACACTAATCCAATTCGTGAGAATGCTAATTTAATAGGCAAATAATGATGAAAGAAAAACACTAGGACAACATTTACAAACAATAAAAAACTTTTTTGTCTACTATGTACCACACTTACCCAGGTAAAAATAAAGTAGGGGTGAGCGGGGCACAACCTAACACGGGGTTAGTTGTAACACGCGTGGTTTAAATATTTCCACACACGCTAGCGTAAACAAATTTACGGCGTTTACTAGTTGCCATAGCAACACTATACAGAGAAAAAAGTCGCTGAATATTTATTTGACCATAGTAAAAGTACATTTCTGGCTGAAGTAAGTTTTTCATCTCAGTTTTTAGTATTCATTCAAAATGAGACAAATCTGCTATTATTTTAATCTCCAATCTGTTATTTATCAGTTTTTATAGTTCATTAATGCTTGGCAAACCATCAGAAGACACAAACCACTTTTATATTCCAGTCGCACTGATGGGGATCGTTGTAACGCTGCGTTACAATCTGCCCCGCTATTATTAAACTATGCTTTTCTATGACATTAGCAATGTAATTTTCACTATTTACTTTTATGGATTTTAAAAGAAATCACAAGAAACAGGTGAATAAAGACTTATTATTATTTCAAGAAATGTAAAGCATTTTTGACTAGTTTATGCCTCGTGTTCTATGAGAGCTGTGTTTGGAGGGAGGGAAGTGTTTTTCTGAATGTGTTTCATCTATTTGCCCACATTGTTTTGAACTATACTGTATAGCTGTGTTTTGCGATCATAGCCGTCCCACGTGTGGTTGCAATGTGTGCATTGTGAACCTCAAAAATTAGACATTTTTTGATTCTTAAAATACGCCATTATTTTATTTGAAAAAATTCATCATTTTAAATTATTGACAAAATATTTTAGGTTGTTGTGTATATTTTTTTCATTCGATCAGACAACATTTTAAGCTGACATATGGTCATGTTACAACACGCCCCTCACATGTTACAGTATACCCCACCTTTTGCCCTATGCTTTTGCCCCTTGCCAGCTCATACATTTATAAGATTTTAAAACAAAATAAATGACTTGTATGATTTATCACACAAAATTTGTTGCTCCATAAATTTTCAATACAAACATGTATATATATATATATATATATATATATATATGCATGTTTTTTTGTTGTTGTTTTTTCGCAATTAAACATTTAGGTGCAGTGAACAGCACATTTTTTCTTAAGGTGTACCTTTAGCCCTGTTGTATATATATTTCACATTTATTGAAATAAAAAAAATATATTTAAAATATTGACTCATTTCACTTATGTCAGGAATAAAAAATAAATCACTAAACGCTGCACATGTGTAAAAATAAAGCTGCTAATGACATACCATTAGTGTACTTGATTGTGCTATTTAAACACACCATTAACATGTAATTAAGTACCATATAAAGGGAATATTACCATATTTACAATATATTTGAAATGAATTATTTAATGTGTAAAAAGCTTGTAGGCAATACACTATAAATACATATTGTATATATTTATTATATATTATTATTCTATTTTAAATCATTCTCAAATCTATTTTCTATGATGAGTATATTTAAAAGAGTATAAAAGATGGGTTCGGGTTCAAGTGTCTTACACGTGACTAACTAAATAGTATGTTAAAAAAGTATCTTAAGAAGTACTAAAGATTAATTGGTTACATTTTATAAGGTGTCCTTGCTACAGTGTAATTATATATTGAGTAATATATTAAGTATTGAGTAATAATAATCATTTTTGTGCACTTTTTTTAACCTGGGTGGGTAAATGTCTAAAATATCAGT